>NC_086197.1:55543276-55846307 GCF_035770615.1 Melospiza melodia melodia
TTTGCAGGCTTGCTAAAGGAGCTGCTGAAATCTGACCATTTTGTATCTATTCTTATGAATAATGCAAAGACAGAGGAGGAGACTGAGAACCCTAACTTTTTAGAAGGGGAAAATCCACTGCCACTTGTTCTCAAAAAGGTGATTGCTGAAGTTGTAGTGAATTGTTGGTGCACATAAATAATTTGCTGGCCTGTAATGAACCTTTGTCTGAGGCACTGTATATATAAAAAAGCAGAGTGTTCTGTTACCAACACCAGCAACAGAGGCTGCACTGAGAAATGGGGATGTGGGAATGTTTAAAATCAGAGGGTTTTGGGAAAGCTGGAAAAGGTAAGCTTTAGAGACTGCAGAATTGTGATTAGAGTTAAATAGTAGCTATAAGATTTGTCAGCAGAAAAATTATGTAAGAAGTAAAAAGGACAAGTAGAACAATGGTCTGTGTATTAATGCTTGTCCCATCCCCTTTGTAATTTGTACATAGTACCCCAACCAGCAATAGGGGTACCTCTGTTGATCACCTTCTTGTTCATGCCTGCATCCTGGAATGGGGAAAATTTTACTTCTGGCCTTAGCTGATCTTACTCATTTACACTTGAGGTCTGATACAGCACATGCAGCACCAGCATGACTAAGCCTGGGGGCAGAACTATTCTTACTCATGATCTACTCTGTTGTAGTTCTCATGTGCCTTTTTGAGTCTCTTTGGTTCAGTGTTTTATCTTACCTTAGCAGGTTTAATCTGTGAAATAAATGCCGAAAGAGAGACCTTAATTTATGTTTTAAATTTTAAAAAGTAGAACAAGCTGTGTCCTACTCCCAGCTGTATAGCTGACTTCCTTTCTCCTTTTGACGTTTGCTTCCCAACAGCTCTTGTTAACCAGAGATGAGATGTTACAGGCAGCGAGTTCTCACTGTATGGCTGCAGTGCTGGTTCACTCTCCTAGCAGATATGCTCCTGCTTTTATCCATGCAGATGTCCCAGGTGAACAAATGCAGTAGCATCTTATTGTTCATTCCCCGGTATCAAATCTGCCCCTGGCTGTTTGGTTTAGGAATCAGGCTGGCTCCATGAAATCCACTGATGGCATAATGTGGTGGCCATTTTGTACCAGGTGATTTTAGGAGTGAATTTGGCCAAGTACTTCAGGTCGAGGTCCTTCTTGCAGGACCTTAGATACAAGTTTAAGCAAACTGGTTTCCATTTATTTCATTCCACTAAATATTGTAAGTTTGCTCAGATTTTGGTCTAGGATTTAGCTTTAGAATGCAGCTATGGGAGATGGCTTATTATTTCTCTGTAATCTCAAAAGACAGAAATACTTTCATGATACAAATTATTTGGGAGATGTAAAAGTCATGAGGAAAAAAAGGTCACTGCATCTGTGATAAAGCTTGCTTTGTGGCTTTTCATTTGTGCCAAAGGCTAGATCCACAATTCGGCTCCTTCCTACTGAGTTTGTGCTGGGAAGATGCCTGCCCATGGGTCTCTGCTCTCCAGTCACCTCTTTTTGAAGATTAGCATGCCCCTGAGCATCTACTGTGTTCTCCATTCCTGCCATTTCATGGTTCAGCCCTTCTCCCTGTGGCTGTTTCTATGTCTCCTCGTTTCCTCCTCCTTCCTCTGCTCTGTTCTAGGAGCAGCTGTGCCATGCTGTGAGCAGCCTGCTTCTTACCAGAGTGACCTTATTTGTGTGTGTATGTTTGCAGAGTTTCTCTTTGAGTGTCTCTTGTGCAAAAGTGAAATCCTCATCTGGTCAGTGTACTGCTGCCTACTCCTCCTGACTGAAGAGCGCCTTTTCTTCTCCAAGTGTCACACTGTGTATGGTGAGTCATCAACCTTGCTGGCACAGTGACTGCAGTCATTCTTGTGCCTCCAGCTGAATTCCAGCACTTTACACACAACCACAATTTCCAGTCAGGATGGATAAAGGACTGAAAATAAGTACCTATCAGGCATGTTTGTGATGTCCAGCATAGCTTGAATTTATAGTGTCATTGTCCCCATGAGTTTCTGATGACCACTAATTCATTATAATTACCAGTTATCATGATTGACACTCTCTGAGTTACTATGAAGTATTTCTGTGGATATGACAAGAGTGGATTTAGGAAAAATGGTTAAATTCCTTCTGTTCTTTGGGACTTATCTCCAGCAGTGAAGGTTGAGGCATGTTATGAGAAAGATAAGTGAACATTCAACAGTTTTGGACAGTTGTTTCTCTCAGTAGCTCACAAGAATAATTGTTCAAATCTTTCTTCCTTTTAAAAATTAATTTTGCTTCCATTCTGGAATCTGGAACATTAAAAGCCTCTCTGTGACTTTTCTTAACGTGTACAGGCATTGAATCTCTGGTGAGGAGTCTCCAAGGTGTCCTGCTGCTGAACAATGTGGAGTTGCACAAACAAGGGCTCCTGCTCTTCACTGAAATACTGAAACGGTAAGGGAGCCTTGTCAGACTTGCAGGCAGAGTTTGGTACTCCAAAATAGAGACTGTGAGGCTTTTGCTTTTAAGAATTTCTTCCAAGACCAGATATCTACACACAAGAATTTTTGTGTTTAAAAGATGATGCTGAACAATCTCATCTCCTTTATTCTTGCAAAGAAAGGCCTGATGGTTTTTTCCAAACCTCCCAGCTTGTCCTGTTTGTGCTTATATCCACCACTAAATCTTCCTCGTCCTGCTTCCTTGACAGTTAGGGAGGTTAAATCTCTTTTCAGCTGTAGACAGAGCAGGAGACAAGGCCAGGAAGGTCCAGGCATTTGTGAGCAGGCCAGCTCCTGCTAAGTGTGCCTCTATGACAAAACAAAGTATGCAAATTCCATGGCCTCTGGTCTTCTATCATCATCTGAGCTAAATTCAAACTGCAAAAACAAATTCTAGGCTGAAATATTAATGTCTTCTGTCACTTTTTTCCTCTTGTTTTCTGCTGAGAAATAATATATACTGGCTTGTTTTTCTTCTGTGCTTCCTGTTCTTGCCTTTATGATCTTGTTCCTATCCTGTCATGCTAGTGACAGAGTCTCGTTTTTGTCACTTAGATCCCCCAAGAGAGCCCTTGAGCAGAATTTTGGAAATGTCATAGTCAATTTTGTAGCAAGTGGCAGGGTAAAAAGGAGAAGAAAAAGCAACAGTGCTAGAACAGTGTGGTGATGCCAGTGTGGGATCTGTCAAAAAGAGAAACTGGGATATGGGGAACATTAATTACAGCATTTATGCTTGTAAAACAAAGAGAACACTCTGTGCAGTTGCTCTCATTTTCTCGTACACCCATTCTGTTTCTCTGAGCTTTGCCTTAGAAATCATGTTTTATTTAAAATTATATCATAATGGGGAAAGGGATCTTGTGCTGGAACCTCTCATCTTGGTTTTAGCTTGCAGCTGGATTCATTTGTGTAAGTGAGCCACACATTCTGGTGAGGTCCATGCAGGAGGTACTGCTCCCCTTGGCAGTATGTCAGGAATGTTGGGTAGCTCTCCCCGGAGTGACCCTTGTCTCTCCCAGCATAATCAAAGTGGCAGGTGCAGTTTGGGGCCCAAAGATGAGAGGTTGCAGGAAGCTGGAAGGGTGCTGCCCTTCACACTTTCCCCCCAGGCCCCAAAGATATCACAGTGCACCATCTTGGAAGTGGGTTTGTGCTGCTTGAATGAGTCAGCAATACTCCTCCATCCCTTCTTCCCTGCATGAGTCAGTGAAGACTTTTTTCTTCCTGATGTGTTTTACTTCAGAAGGTCAGTGATTAAAGAAAGGAGATACAGAGGATTAATGGAATTACCCAGTGTGAGTAGAAGCAACTTGGAAGTTCAGTGCCTCACTTGTGGCATGGCTCCTGATGCCTGAGTTCCACAAGTCCTTTTCCTTGCCATGCCCACCTCACAGTTTTTTCTCACAGCAGAATGTGAGGTGGCTGCGAAGCTGGGTTCCATCCCACTGAGTGACTAAAAAGAGTGGTTCTTCTTCTGTTCCCTTTTTGCCATATAACTGGCCTACTAGTGTAATTTCTACTGAAGTTCACTTTGCTTTCCCATTTGTGCATGAGAGCATGTACTCTGGGCTTTCTTCAGTTAGGCATGACTGTGAAAATTGAATAACAGGGAATAGTTTTGGCTCCCAAATCTGGCTCCTGTCATGCTGAGCTGCTTTTCTTGCTTCACTTTGGAGGGACCCTCTGGCAGGTTGTTTGTGCCTCTTGTGTGCATGTAACTGTGTTCCCCCTGCCTCCCCAGCTGTACCTGACTTGCCAGGAGCCAAATGAACACAGTCTGCCATTTACACAGCTCTGTCCAATAATGGGATTAATGGCCTGTTGTCCCTCCATGCTCTCATGCTGAATGCTCAAAGGTGTTGGGCCACAGATGGCCAAAATGCTCACTGTTGAGGAGGATTGTCAAGGCAGTTGGATTGTGTTTATTCTCCTGTTTACTTTTCAAGTTTGTGAAGGTTCCTGCCCTGGCAGCATCTGGCATTAGGAGTGCAGTGAGAGAAGCTATTCTCGTGGCATTATCCTCTAGGACAGTGATGTTTGCTTGTATACTTAAAAATATAAGTTGCTAGATGAACTGACAAATGCCAGAGCAGATGGCCTGAACATGGAGTCCAAGGCACAGAGGTCACTATATTTTGCAAGGCTTATTTTTCTTGTGCTTTTCGTGACAGTGTTCTCGAGTAGTCACACAGTTATCCAGGTTGTGGATGTTTTGTCATGGTAGTGCTTTAGATTGGCTGAAATTTCCTCTTTATAGCAAACCCTCTACCTGCTCAAGTGTGAGAGTACCTCGTTGAGAGCAGCTGGCTCTCAGAACTGAAAAACATGGCTGCAATCTCATGGCTCAGCTGTCCATTTGCTGAAATGAGGGAAGGGCACTGCAGTTACCTACCTCTGACAACATTCTCCTTGCTTGCTTTGTTTTGTCTTCACAGGCAACCAGTGGAAATCAAATTGTTCACCAACCGAGGTGTATGCATAGAAGCCATTGATGTTTTGATGGAGACAGTGAACTGCCCAGTGCTGGAGGTGGCAGTGGAGGCTGTGAAAGCTGTGGCTGCTTTCCTGAGGTAGACAGGAATGTATTTGCAGACTTTTCTTCAGATAGATCTGTTGATACCATCTTGGGCTTTGCAGTTCCCCCGTGGCTGTGTGGGTGAACGTGCTCTGCAGTGGGACTTGTGGCTGAGGCAGGCGTGGGTACAGCAGAGCCAGCTTCCCACCCACCTCAGGAAAGCTGCCAGAGTAATGAAGCTGTGGCAGGCAGCAAGTAATTTCAGGAAGGACCTAGTGTTCCAGGCAGGCTTGTACAGCAGCTGCTGTGGCTTTGTCACTCTGTGCCCCATCCAGATTGATAAGAATAATAAATATAAGACTGTGAACAGTCATGGGCTTGCTGACTGTGGTGAGAGCAGACAGAGCACTTGGGGTGTGTTTGGGTTTATGTGTGGCTGAAGACACTATTCAGATATTGTGACCTTACTGTGCTCTGCTGGAGAGAAGTGGCAGTGGCATATTTCCATCAGAAGAGCAGTTATTTCTGATGGTGTTGCCTTCCTAGTGGAATGTCCCCTGCAGGGACTGTGCATCTTGTCTTTGTCTTCACGTGTTAAGGAAGGACCATCTGAGCTCCCCTCCAGTCCCATATGAAGAACTGCAGAAGCTTCTGGAGGCAGTGCTGAAGCGATGTGCTGACCTTTCCCTACCACAGAGTAGTAAGAGGCATGCAGTAAGTCAAAAGCTGTTGGTTGTTGGTAGAACTGAGCAGGACAGTGATGATCTTCCTATGTTGATGTTTTATATGTGTTTCATCCCCTTGCTTACATCCCCCGTGGATGTTTGGTTCTCTGCTGTTTCTTTTGATCCTCTTGCCTTGAGATGGTACCAGACTTTGAAGCAGGTGAAGGTGGATGCTGGTGAATGATATCCTTCTAAATCAGTGAAGTTTTGTGGGGCACTGCTTGAGCATGCTACTCTCTTTATGTGTCCAGTACTCCAAAGCCATTTGAACTTCCCCTTCTTCCCACCCTCACCTTGCATTGGTCAATCTATTTTTTCAGCAATGAATATTTCTTGTTCTACATTCAGATCAAGAGTGTCACCATATATGCACTGTGATCCCTCAGCAAGGGAGTTGTTAGCCACTATTTGAACTATAAACCCTTTTCTGTTCCTGGCATCTGTGGTTAGTGTGGTGTGCTGCTGGCACCTCTGCACTTCTGAGAAGAGCCCCAGCTGCAGATGGCTAATGAAAGGACAAGGGCTGAGCCCTTCTTGCTGTAGGCTTAGAGCCATGTAGGTTTAGATTTCGTGCCAGTAGTGGGGAGAACACCTCAATCCTCAAAGGAGTAGCAGAACTCCAAATCCACGATGAACATTTTTTAGACCCAAGTTCTATGGTACTAGATATTGGCCTTCTCTGCCTGAAGAAGGCAGAAGTGCTTTCTGTCCCATTGGCCAGTCAGTTTCCACACACACAGAGCTGGGTGTCCCTTTCAGAATTAAGAGCTTCACAGGAAGGAAATTAGATAGTGAGGATATGCAGGCTGTGTTTAAAGGGAGAAAAGGGGAAATGATGATACCTCTGCCAAGGTATCTCAGCATGAAATGGAGAAGGAATTCTGAACTGTCAGGCACCAGTGTTTAGCTGTGCCCCCTCCTCTGGTATTATGGAGAAGACCACCACAACAGGTTAAGGCTTAAAGGCAGATTTTGAGTTCCAAGTTGTTCCCAGTTTGGGCAAATGATTAACTCTGACGCTTCAGTTGGCTTCAGGCTTAACTCAGTGGGATGCTGTGTGGGAACAAGAATTAGTACATGGGTAGCTGCTGAAAACTCTGAGCCAAAGTAGAAGAACTTCTAAGATTTCATTGCTAAGCAAGGAGAAGAACTATTCTGTGTTGTCTGAACAGTATTTGGAAGAAAGAAAAAAGAAAATTTTTAAAAACACTAAGTTTTCTCAGAAGAATTTAAAGCTCCATTAGCTGAAATGCTTAAAACTCAGATTAGATCAAATCATGGTAATACAGACTCTAAAGAGATGGCAGTGCAGAATTAATAGCTCTGTAACTCTGTCCTCCCTAGGAAGAGCACACAAGCTGTTTAACTCAGCCCTCTCTGGGGAAAGCACAGTAGTATAAAAATTGTGGTGTGAAGGAGTGAAGTGCAATGTGCTGTTCCTCCTACTGCTGGTGTCAGAGGAGAAGGCTGGTTTTTTTTCTGAAAGTGGACATAAGATTTTAAAGACTTCTCTCCTTTAACAGGGTGATGTCCTGTTCTCAATGTCTCAGAGTCACTCAGCAAACAGAAATCTTGGGAGAGTTCCTCAGAGACAGGGTCAGTTCTTGCTCAATACCCTGGAAAGTTTCAGAAATGCTTGCAGGTGAGGACAAGTCAGGAAGGTGGGTGGGTGTTGTGTGTCCATGTCTGTCCATTCTTCTGTCCTTGTGACTATGTTCCTCCACCCAGCCCCACCACAGAAATATCACAGGTGAGTTCAGTGCATGGCACTGGTCAGTGAAACAGCAGAGTCAGGGGTATGTATTAATAGCGAAAATTTTGTGACACCTGAATATGTCTCCCATGAAAGTTGCCTGGGACCTATCAGTTTATTTCATGTCTTTGGGCTTTGAGGGGGCTGCTTGAAAATTCACCAAAGCTGCTGATAGTGTAAGAACTATTGGAAGATATGTGTGAAACTAGATTCTTATGCGATGCTATGTCGTTTCACTGCCAGAGGGGATTAACCATTTAACAAATGCATATCTGCTCCAGATGCTGGCCTTGGATTTGCTCATGTCTGTGACGTGTTACTGGAAGTGGGTTTATAGGCACCAACTTTACCTTTTCTGCTGGATCAGAGCTGTTTGGCACCCTTAACTGCACATCAGACAGTGGTAGATGAGTTTGTGCATGAATCAGAATGAATCAGGATCAGCTTTTAGGGTGGTCTGGCCAAATTAGTTTTTGCCTTGCATCACTTGGGTTGGCTGAGATAATTCAGTCAGAATCAGACATGCCTTTCTGCACTGACCCAGAGTCTCGGGGTTGTGTTAGAGGGCACGCAGGTTCTGTCATGGATTTTATATCAGCTGAATGGTCCCTTGGCTGATTTTCATAAGGTTTGCTGTATTGTGCATCAGGCACTCTGGTATGGCTGAAAACCAGTCTTGCCACACCTGATCTTCCCACAGCACATGCTTTCTTCACAGAAACTAAGTCTTCCTTTCCCAGTGTGTACTGTTGTGCAACCTTGATGACTTTTAATAGCTTCACTCAAAAGGTAACTGAATGTGATTGCCAGATTTCTCTGTTTCCAACCCATTGAGTGTTTGTGGGTCCTTTATGGTGAAAATTGTGATTAAAATGTAGTATCTCCTGGCTTCCTTTACAGAGTGAGGAGGTTTCCTCTTCCCTCTGTTATCCACTGTGTGTTTGTAGGTTAGCAGTGGAATTCCAGGGTGACTTCATGGCCCAGGAGAATGCTTTCACTGCCCCCAACTCTGAGAGCAAAGACACACTAAGCAACTTCTCTGAGTTCCTGTTGAGGATTTGTGACAGTCTCTGCATCCCCATGGTCATGGTAGGATTTCTTTTGAACTTGGTCTGTTCCGTGGGTACCTGGAAAGGTGCTGTCAGGCACCAAGAGTGGGTTGCACAAATGGTTTTTTGGGGAAGAGGACGTGTCAAGTAAACCAAGAACAGCTGTGGCATTTGCCATTTTTTCACAGCCAAATATGGAATTGCATAGTTCATGCAAATGACAGTATATGCTCTCAGAGGGTGCAAAAATTCATAAAGTTTCCATGTGGATGTCGGTGTCTTTCTTCAGGCTGTGCCATCCCATAGCCTACCTACCATGCTGTGGGATCCATTGCAGCTCCAGATGTGTCAGAAAATGAAGGGTGCTTGAGCTGTTGTTTCCCCTTCTGCCACTTTTTCAAAACTTGCCTGTGTCCCAGAGAACTGCCGTGATTTGCACGTGCAATTTCATTTCTGTGCTTCTTCCCAGAAGGTACTGATGAGGCTGCCCAGTCAGCATGGGCAGTATTGAACATTGTTCCTCAGTAAGGCCTGTGACATGATTTAAAAAGTAGCTGTGGAGACTCATGAGTGCTTTAGTGCTCCATACAGGCCTGTCCCTAAGACACTTCAAGCAGAATTGTCAAAAGAATGGGACTTTTGTTGTGGTTCCTAACATTTAATAAAGTTTGTTTGTGCTTTGTAGTGGGCACTGGTGTATGGATTCGTGCAGTTAGGAGCTTGGAGATGTTTTGGTTGGTGTTTTCTTAACCAATCTCTTGGTAGGCAGCTGCAGTGGCACTGCTGTTTTCCTCCCTAACAGGAGGGTGCAGTGCATGTCCAGTTTGGCAAAGCTGGAGTCAGTGTTCTGTTTCTTGCTCATTGAACTTGGGTAAAAATTAATGGACTGTGAGAAAATTGTCCAGTGACCTTCAACAAGAGTGAGTTGAGTCATTCTGTTCTAAACAGTTCATGGTTGGATTCTGTAGAGAGCTCAAATGCCTGTGTTTGCCACTGCTCAGTGAAACACTGAGGCACAGGTGTTAAGTGTTGCTGAGGTCAGCTGCACTTAAACATATGTCCTGTGTTGTATAGGAGAATCATCCATCTGACCTGTGAGAGCAGTAACTCCCAGGGCAATGTGGGCAGTAGGGTCAGTCACTGTGCATGAGGGCCTAACTGGTTGCCTGCTGGAGTCCAGGAGAAGTTTCTTATCTGGTGGGATGTCTTGCAGAGTTACCAGCACAGCTCATAGCGCTGGCAGGGGAGTTAGTTGTGTTCAAAGTGCTCTGTGAGCCTGCTCTGCTGCCAGGCATTTTCGTTAAAGAATTGCTACTCCATTTGTTTGGATTTAGAAACCTGACTTTCTGGGCAGGCAGGAGGCTGGAAGGAAGCTGCTGCCTTCAGTGTTTATAGCATCTTGTGCACCTGATGTATTTATCTTCCCACAGAGCTATCTGGAAAGGGCTGTCAGCCCATCAGTGACAGAGGTTTTCATCTCAGCACTCAGTACCCTCTTTACAGTGGTGCCAAGCATGAGGAATAAGTTCTCCAAGAAGCTGGGTAGGAGGGTATTGTGGGATCATGTTCTCTGTGCTCTTAACTGGTGGAACTTGCTGCTACTGCATATTTCTGAGGCAACGAGCCTAACATTGAGGCTTCATGTGGAGGATTCTATTACAGAATATTCTTATTATATTATAGAATAAGAATAGAGTGCATAGTTGTGTTCAGCAGGATGGAAAAGTTATTTGGTCTAGCAATGATGATGGTAGAGGTTTCATTTTGGATAAGAATGTTGTGTTAGCTTTATCCTTCCCTCTGGAATAATTCAGAATTGAATTGGCTGTTCCTGTAGACAGGGATTATGCTGGAATTGTTGGTGGGATTTTCCTGTGTAGAAATCCTAGTTTAGTCTATGTATGCCTTCACACATCAAAGAGGTGATGTAGACAATTCCTCTGTTCTAAACATGTGAAATGGGCAAATCTTCACTTCTCCTCCTGAGAAAACAAAGTAACCTCAGATACTCTCCTCACACACAAACTTGGAGTAGTTTACTTTCTGAGAGGCAGCCTAATATGTATATTCTTACTGAGATGGCCTGCCCTCTTCACCAGGCTTGTATGGAGATGTGTGGGGGTGATTATGGGACCTGCCTACTCTTTTTCTTATCATACATGTTCTGTGCTCCTTTGACATCTCTGTCTTGCTTTCTGCCTAGCATCCTCGTCCTTCATCCGACTGACACTGGAGCTGAAGGCCAGATTTTGCTCTGTACAGAGGTATTGTGATGTGTGCATTGTTAGTGAGCCTAAAATTTCCAGATGGGAAAGTAGATCATGCCTTATCTAATACACCTGATTAGGCAAGATGAGAGACTCAGGAATGGTTGTGTCTTACTGAAAAATGCAAATGGTTACTGACAATGGAAGAGCTTGATGTGGGAGAAGGGAGAAGCAGTTTGGTAGGGGGTGGATGGATTTACACGGCATTGTGAGAATTCTGTGCTCTGTCGTGAGTTGCACAGATAGAGCAGCCTGACTTTGGAGCAGTCAGATCAGTGGGTGTTCTGAAGAGAAGTACCACTAGCATCAGTTCCATCTGAGCTCTGGCTTCCTAAGCATTTACTATGACTGTTGTTGTTCCTCATGGTGTGATAATATATTAGAAATGGGGGGAAGGAGGATAGCTTCAGTAGCAGGTATTGTAAAAGATCTCCTGTAGTAGAGGCCATGATTTCTAGGTTGAGGAGTATTTGGAGAGACTCTCTGTGGGTCTGCAGAGATGTTTCACCTCCTCTTTCCTGTGACTGTACCTCATTTAAAAAGTAAACAAAACACAGAGCACTCCTAGTCCAGTTTACTAGTGTGGAACTTCGAGTGAGGGCATTTGTGCCTGTGAATGCACAGGTGTGTGGTGGGAGTGATCCAGGTTTCTGAATAGAGCCCTGTGCTGTGCCAAGGATGGTGTGTTACAGATGTCTGCTTATGTCCTGTTCTGCAAGGAAATGGTTGGAGAGAAAGAAATGCCTGGAAATAGCTGTTCTCACCCTTTTAGTTGCTATTTTGGCATTCTTCAGTGTTCATCCCTGGCAGTGTCATTGCTAAAAAATCCAAGTGTCATTTGCCAGCGGAATCGTTGTATTGTGAGCTGCCCTTAAACATCTCCCATTCCCTGCAGTGTTAGGGTCCTGTCCTTATAGGACTCTCTGTGTAGACAAGGTGTGATGGCTGTGGGAGTACCCCACTGTATTCACATGGGCCCAAGGTATGAACGTGTTCACTGTTGTCACTGCACACACCCCCACATCTGTGAGCTGACAGTCCATGGGGAACTCTTAATTTTCCTGGAAGCCTAGGCTGGCTCCTAGAGTCTTCTTGTGATGGGGCAGGTGTTTGTATGTGATCATTCAGTAAAATGAGGTTCTGGCAGACAGTGTGTGATATCAGAATATTTCTAGCCTCCTTTACTGTCTCTTTCTGTTCTTCTTCACAGTAATCCTGTCCTGAATCACACCTGTTCCAGCTTCCTCTGCAGCTTGTGCCTGAACCTTTACTCAGCCACAGAGAAGATGAGAACTTCTTCTCAGGAGGGCAAGTTTGGGGAAAGAGAAAAATTGCTTAATTTAGTTTGAGGCCCTGCCACCCTCTGTTTGGGCAACAGGTGAAAAAAAATAGAAAAGGACAAAGGAGAAGGGAAGGCAGGACACACAAAGCTTGACTGAGGGATTTTTTTTCCCAGCTTGTTTTTAAGCTGGTCCAGTAAGGACCAGCACAGAAAACGCTGAGAAAATGCCTTTTGAAGAGTTTGGAACACTACCTGAAAGAATGCATTTCATCTACCTATGGTTTTGTTTACATGGGGGCATTTATTAGCACAGCTGTGCATGCTTAATTGAAACAAAATTACTTGCCACAGTCAAGTGGCATATCTGCAGATTAAGGTAATTTTTTCCCTCTGGCATACTCTATAAAGCCTTCCTGTAACTGTAACTTTCCATAATAGGTAAGTCCCAAACAAATGAGGTGAAAGTTCCTACATCAGAAAAGCCACTTTTCCCATTAGCAGTGGTTGGTTGCCATACAGGCAGCATCAGCAAAGGGCTCAGAATCTCAAACAGATTGTGTTTTTTCATCCTTAAAGTGTCTTTTCATCCTTAAAGCCAGTTCTGTTAAATCAGGTTTCACACCACTATTGATGCCAAATCACAGAGGTGTGCTTGGTGTATGCAGACTGTGGAGTTATTCCATAGACATTGCTCATCATTTCCTTATGTTTTTATTTCTAGAGCAGGAGATGTCTGAGCTCCTGCAGAAGGGTCTGCCTCAGTTAAACTACACCATTGCTGAAAGCCTTCTCCTCCTGTCTGAAACCCCTGAGCCTTTCTTTTTGGATCAGTCTCTTTGCAGCCACCAGCACTGTTTTGTACTGCTCTTACACTTTGCCTACAGCTTTGGGGACAGGTGAGCCAAGACTATACAAAGCAAAGCAAGTGGCCATGAATTGGTGTGTAAGGCATATCTATTGTTACTGTTTCTACTCCAATCTCCTTCAATGCAGGTTTGTTCCAGATGCAGAATTATTTCTAGCTGTAAGAAATTTTCTCCTGTCAGCACAGGACCATGGAGACTGTCTCCCTCCACACATACTCAGAGCTGCACTTTACCTCCTTGCTGTCTGTCAGGACAAAAGCAAAGCCCTGGATGTGGTAAAAGATTTCATTCCTACCTCTTGGAGCCTTTTTGTTGAAGCTAAGGTTTCTCCCCACTTACATCAACCTTCTTGTAGAAAGTATTTTGGCATAGGTGGTGAGCAGTGAATGAGTGAAGACTGTGCAGTGCATCTACACCCTGGAAAGTTAACTATGTAAATCCACAGGGGAATATAGATATGACAGAATAAACTTGTGTATGTGTGGGAAGTGTAACTGCGTTGGATAGGCTGTGAATTCACACACAGAATATATTGAATTTCATAGCTCAGGCTCCCAAACACATCTCCAGCCTCTGCAGCAGGCTTTCTAGTGTTCCCATATGGCTCTTTGCTGCTGCACAGCTTTGAGCTCTGTATAAAGCCTACAGGTTTCTTAGCCTTTGTGATGCAAATGGGCTTCACAAAATGATGTTTAACTGATGTGTTTGATTGTCTACTGAAAAGGCAGTGTGACTGTTTCTTGCAGTAAAGTCTCATCACTTCAGATGCTTTATATTCAGTATTAGTGGTTATTTTGTTCTCAGTCTCACTTCCCCTTTCCCTCTTTACCAGAGGTCTTTGTCTACCATAAGAAGGATCCTGGATAATCTTCCAGATCTGAGCTTGGTCTATGTCCATTGTCCTCTCCTGCTGAAATTCTTCCTGCGCTACCCTGAGCTCATGGGGAGATTTGGACACCAAGTCCTCCAACTCTGGTTTTCCTGGGAAGACTGCAAGCAGACTGAGGTTGAAGAATCTGATCTTGGCTCATCAGATCAGCTGAACAGTGCCAATCCATTGCTTCCCATTCTGAAGAGCAATTCCAGCATTTTGCTTATTTTACTGGTATGTGGCTTTCACAAGGACAGGCTGCTATCTTGGCCCTGATTTTGGGGGCTTTTCGGTTCTTAAAGCTTTTAGTGATGTTATGAAACCAAGGATTTTGATAGAAGGGGCCATGTGTGTGTACACAGACTTCCACCTGCCAGGGAAGCCTTATGTGGGAAATGGGACCTTGAATGTGTGTTATCTCTTTCTCTGTCATCCATCCACTGTGACAGGAAGAGATTCTCTGAGCTGGCTGGACAAGGATCCGAAGAGTTATGCTGATGTATGTCATGAAAAATCCCATTCCTTCCTCTATCCAGATACACAGCTGGGTACTTCAGATTCTTCACTGCCAGCCTTTAAAGAAGCTGTCTTGCAAATCTGGGAGCAAAGCTTTGCTACTCATAGATGAGAAGGGTATAATGAACAAGAACTGTGAAAAAGCAGTGTGCAGAGAACAGGTCTTGAGGGCACAGCTTTCTGTTTGATTGAGGTTTTCATTTTGCCTCGTTTTAACTGGAGACTCTTGTCAGAGAATTTTGAAGTACTCTTGAGTTTTTAGGACAGCAAATAACATGTTTTATTGCTCTTAAAAGATAAAATAATAGTCTTGTGGCAGGGAAAATTAATCAGTTCAGGAGAGAAAGGGGTCTTGAAGTAGCAGGCTAGTGTGTTTGCCTATAGCTGGTGCGATGAGCTTTATTAACCCATGTACTCATGACACAGTTGTGTTCTGATGGCTGCTTAGAGGCCTTTTCTCACTTCCACTGCTCTCACCTTCCCATCACCCCTCCCCATCAGTGGTCTCTTGTCCCATGACTGTTGAGCCAGTCATATAGTAAATATTTGCTAACTTTTCCACAGAAGAACATGAGATTTGCTTGTAAGGGCAAAAGCTAAGAACTGTGATATTTCTTCTCCAGTCCCTTAGAGAAATTAAAACTAACTATCATTGAGAAGGCAAACCCATGTCAGCAGATGGTAAAGAAGTAAGAGGAAGCAAGGCTTAACTCTGAGTGGACGTCCACTGGGCATTACAGAACATGTTTGTTCTGATCTAAGAGGCTATGGCTAAATTTTAATATCTGATATTACTGAAATGACTGCCGGGAGGCTTCTCAGGTGGGGCAGTTCTTTCACAGTTGGGATGATATTGCAGGGTAGGTAACAGCATCCAGGCATTTGATACATTGCAGAGCATTAGTAAAAGTGAGCAATGAGTTCACCTATCAGGACAAATTAAGGAAGTGAAGTGTCCCATGAGGCTTGTCCACTCTGTTACCTTTGGCAGTAGTTCTGGAACCTGTCACTCCATAAACTGAAGCAGGTCTGTCAATAAGCAAAACATAAATGGCGTCTCCCTTCCCTGAATTGTACAACATTCCTGCTTTCCCTTCTCTGTCTTGCCATATGTTCTTGCAGAAATAAATTCAATTAGCTCTGTTCCAGTCTTTAAAATAAGTTGTAATAAGTCACAGGCTTTGACAATTCACCTTTCAGTTGTGGAAGAGCATAATCAATCTGAATTTAGATGGACTAATAAAACAGTGCAATATGCAGGGCTAAATATACTGTCATATGGAAAGAAAACTTATGAGATGGATAACCTAAGCCTCAGAATGCACTAGTGGGCTGAAAAGGCCTCTGCATGGTACAGTGAAACAAGAATGAATGTCCTTCCAAGGATGACTTCTTTGCTTATCTGCTTTAAATAATTGCCTGGATTAGATATAACAGATGGTTAGTGACTTCATCTGAGACCTTGGGCTTCTGGGTAGGAAGGAACTGATTAACACAATGGTGCATTTGCCAGGACCAGAGAGGCTGTGGCCGTTGCCTCGTGTCATTTTTTGCTCTGTGTGCTCATCTGGGGGTGAATGTAGTCATGATGACACACTGTCCCACTTGTCTTCTCCATGCCCCAGGTCTTAGGTGCTCTCTCAAAGAGCAGAGACATTAGATTACATTCCAGAACTTCATATGAAGCACATCTATGTCAGCAGAGATGATTGTGCCGACATCTCCCTGCCCTTTGTTTGTGAAAGTCTCTGCTAGAGACAGGAACTCATCTCAGAACTAGGGAGCTTTTTCTGGCACAGACAGCCTGTTCTTTCCTTCTTTGCTTTCCTTGGGTACGGGGTCCCACAGCCATTTTCTCTGCATCATCAAAGCCTGGATGCATTACTGCTGTGTGGTAGGGGAAGGCAGCTGGGGGAGGCAGCAAGCTGTCCAGGCAGGCTGTAGGCTCAGTTGCTGAGACCAGTTTCCTGTTTACCTCTTCAACTCTACCATTGCAATGCAGTAGCCAGGACTACTGCAGGAAGAGAGGAAAGGTAGTGCTGGCCTAACATGTGTTGAGATGGTTATATTATGTCAGCACTACCAGGCATGTTCTGTCTGATATTTATACAACTGCCTCTGTACATGCTGTGCAATTTAATGTTATGTACCTCAACATGAAGACTATGCCCAAATTAAGCCTACTGGCTGTGGGATTCAGCTCAGAGACTCCAGAAAAAGCCCTGTAGTCGAGAGGCAGGCTTGTGAGCTGTGTACATGACTCTCCCCTTTCCTGTGATTGATTGCTTGCCCAGCTTACCTATGTTTCATGCAGTTTAGTTATGTTACTACTACACATAAAAGGCTGCCAGCCTTTTGAAAGTTGGGAACTATGGACTGACTCATAAGCTTGATTTTAGACAAGCATCTTCAATATGCAAGCTGATTTTTCAAAACAACATGGAGAGCAGAGGTACCAGAGATTCTGTTCTCTTGTTTGGTTCTCCCTTGTCTAAAACTGTGACCTTAAATATATGTTACCCTTACACTCACAGATCCAAATCATTCTTTAAATGGGGTATTACTCAGAGGTGCCTAACAGACATCATTCCTTCTGCTTTATTCAGTTCTCTATTTAATCAGGAGATACTTAATCTTAATGGTGCTTTATTAGGCTGTTTCCCAAGGCACCAGATTACCATAATGGTATTAAACAGTGGTGACTTCTGCCTAATCAGGGTAGAAAGATAATGTGTTTGTTTCTTCCTTTGCAGGACCTGGTCTGCTCAAGCTCTGTGGAAGTGGCTTGGAAGGTGTTGATGACTCTAAGGACCTTTCTGGAAAGAAATGAGGATGTGCTTGTCTGTGACCTCCTTCGGAGCAGATTTTTACAGATTCTGCAACAGCTGCTGGTGGAGAGCAGCTCAGCCACCCTACAAGGTGACCCCACCTCTGTGATTTGGTCTTGCTGTAAGATCAACTAGCTGTAGGGACACAGTCTGGGATAAAGTGGTTCTGAACTGCTGATGTAGCTTCAGTACTTACCTGCATGGGGAAATGGACAGAACTGTACTAATTTAATTTCCTTTTTCAGAGATTCATTTTGAAGTAAGAGCCTTTTTTCTAATTTAGGTTGTTCTGGCTTCAAACTGTGATTGTTAAACCAAAGCAAGGTTCTTTTATACTGCTGTTAGTGTTCAAATGGAGAGCTGTGCTGGTAAATCTTCCTGCTTAATAGGGGCCCAAGTGGTGGCTGAAAGACATCCTCCTTTTTGCCTCTTCTTTGTGCAAAACAGCTGGGTGTGCCTGAGGATACACAGTTCCCAGGACACAGAAATCAGGAGCAAGTGTTGAATCATTCATGGTATTGATCCCCAAACAGGGACTGTGGTATCACCAGATCTTATAACTCTGTTAAGTCTCTCAAAGGGAGCAAAGCTGTGACTGAGGGAAGTCCCTGTTTTCCTTACTAGCCCTGTCTGGGATTTTGGAACTGTTGTCCCCATAAGAAAGGTGCTGTGCAAACCAGTCTGTGAGCTTGAACTGAAAGAGGGAGCAGTGCTAGGATGTCCTTGGCTCTTTCAGGGTAGAGACTTAGCACAACTTTTATTTGTTCCTGAGGGGGCCACTGATGCTTTTAACAGCTCTGCTGTGTTTGGAATGTTTTGTTGGGTAGCAGTTGGGATGGAAAGTGTTTTTGCTTTACCTCCAGCAAAGTCAGTAGGCTGGAGGAGGGGCATTGAAAGAGGGGCATGGTAGAGCATGAGGCTACAAGATCTGCTAAGTCTGATCTTGTTTGGAGTTGTGCACATTTGAACTTGCATATCCCTCTGCTGCTGATCTAGGGATGCCAGGAGCTGTGGGGAGGAAAAGTGTCCATTTCCTATAGGGAGTCACACCTATTCCTCCAAACCACTGGTGATGGAGGTAGGACAAAAAGGGCTTTTGCAAGATTTGAGCCCTTCTGCTGCCGCTCATATGTGTAGCTCTTCTTTGTATTGCATCTTGAACTTGTTAAGTGACATCCTGGCAACCCATGCAGAAAGTCAAACACCAGATGTACTCTGGAGACAGACTTCCATGTCTCCCAGCACACAGGCAGCTCTGTGAGGCCTGGGGTAGTTAAGTCCAGGGGATCTGCATCCCTATTCAAACAGTAGCCTGCTTTTAGACAAGAAGGAGGCCCAACAGTGGGACTCCATCAGGAATATGTTAACATTAAAGACACCCATAAGTGTTTTCTCCTCAAAACTGAAAACTCATGTGCCTTTGTGGAAACATTTACTGGAGATGATAGTTGCTTGCTGTAGGTATGGCTGTACACAGTACAAAATCTTAACCTGTTTACAGCACTGTGAAAAAGTGAATAATAGGGCGAAGATTGCTCTGTGGGGTTGGTGGTCTAAATAGCCCCATTTTCCTTACATACAGGCCCAATGTGTGAGGTTCTCACTTCTGTCTCTGCCCTTCCTTGTAGGATGGGATGGACAGCATTTTTGCAGTCTCACTAGATGGAGGAGAGCAAATGCTGTGCAGCTGGGCTGCTGTCAAAACTAACAGCAATGGTCAAGTGGGCAGGAAGGGAGCAGTCTAGAAAGGGCTAATGACTTGTAGTTTATTAGCAGGATCAATTTCAAAGTGTGAGGAACATTCTCCCTACATGGCTCATGAAGGGTATGAATGATCTTTTGTCCCCCTTCTTTAGTTGCTCCTAAAATGGTGTAGGCAGGATTCAGGTGTGTCTCAGGCCAAGCCAGAGTGACAGAAAGGGGACCTGGTCCAGAGGGGACTGTAGAGATGAGAAAAACATTGGGGCTCTGTGTGTGTGTGTGTGTGTGTGTCCTTATCCTGCAGCCAGAAAATTAACAATTCCTGACATACTTTAAGGTACAACAGTTTGGAGTTCACTGACAAGCTGAGCTGTCTGTGCCCTTCTTAGCCAACAGGAACCTGCCTGTTTTGCTGAGCCTTCTTTTCCTGGTGCAGCTACGGAGCAAGGGCATAAGGGAGCTGGACAGCACAGACTTCAAGCTGCTTCACCAGGGTGAGTATGTGCATTCATCTTCTCCCAGGGAAGTGTTTGTTAATTGTTCCATAAGATGATTAGGGGCTTGCTCCTTGTCCTTTGAGAGAAGATTGACCTTGCATTATGGTAATGGTTGCTTTGAGATGCTTTCATAGCCAGAGCATTGTAAAGAGTTGTGGTAACTAACTCAGTTAACAAGGCCCAGGTTCTCTTCCTCTTGCTTTTACAATAATTTTTTTTCTCTGAAACCTCACAAGGTGGCCAGAGTATTCCCCTGACCATGACAAGATTTCAGGGTCAGTGGCTGTCGTTGGTTTGGCATGTGACCACATGGCTGCTGTGCTTCCTGACTCATTCCTGTCCATCCTTGCTATTATAGTCTGATGGGGCTCAGGCTACAGTCTTGTCCTGTTAATCAGCTATCAGGAACCAGCAGTCTAGTGAAACTGGGCTTTCCTTGGAATGTGGATTCAGAGTATATGGCTCCCAACCAACTGCAGGGCTTGCCCACTCCACCCCAAAGACAGAAGAGCAGGCTGTATTTACCATACCATAACCTGCTGCCTTGTCTGGTGATCCTTACTTGGTGGCTTCTGCCTTCTTACTTGGCTATTGGAGGTTCATATAGCTGTGAAAAAAAGAAAAGATTATAGGAGGAAAGTTCAGCTGATTCATCCTCTCATCTCTTCCCCGCTCTGACAAATTGGTTTCTCCAGCAGACTTTGAAGGACTAGCCCCTTCAATTTGAAATGTTTCATATCTCAGAGCTGCCTGTGTTGCCCTTGTAAAGACGTGGCATTTCTCAGATATTCATTAGCCAAGGGAACTGGGGGTCTGGAGGAACCACAGACTCTTTATCCCAGCCTTTTTAGCTGCTGTGATTTTGGAACACAGCTCAGCTTCTCCCAGGAGCCTCAAGCCTCTTTTGCTCTTGCTTTCTGCTTTGTTCTTTTTCCCCACAGCTCTCTCCCTACCTCAGACACCCCATTTATTCCCCCCTTGGCCTCCCAGCTGTGTTCTCTAGGGGTGGATGTGCAGGACACTTCTCTAATGAGGCCTCTTAGATAGAAGGGGCATGTTGATGTGTGTGTTCTGAGAATTGCTTACTCAGGTTTTAAGCTCTCCAGAAGATCTCCAATGACAGTTTTGCTGAGCCCTGCAGTCCTGGATTTCCCTCCCTAACTCTTACTAAACATTGTTGCTAAGTTTGGTGCTTACAACAAACATGACATTTTACTCCTGGTGTGAGCAAATTGGTGAGAGTGGGGGAGCACAGCTCTCCATGGCTTTCCCCGGTCTGGTTGCCATGAGAGACAGTCACATGGTTGTTTATGCTTGTTCTAGTACTGGGATCAAACTCACACTGTGGAAGCAGATAACTCACACTGCAGGTTTTTCTCTGTGGAAACAGGTGACCTAAAGTCCATTGCTCTTGGATTCATTACTGCCCAATGTGATATATGCACTCTAATGTACCTTTTTCAATTCCTCTCCCCCTTCTGCACTCATCCTTCACTGCGCTGTCCACTCTAAAGCAAACACTGTAGAGCAAACACCTGTTGCTTTGTCTGTGCTATGCTGTGTTTATTTTCACTTTGTCTGAATTCCCTCCCCACTGACTGACTTCTTTCATTTGCTGAGGTGCTCTGTTAAGTTGGTGTCCTTGTTACACCTGTTCTTTTGTTTCCAGTCTGTAATCTCTGTGGGAAATGCAGGCCAAGGGACACTGACCTCCTGCAGCCATCCTTGAATTTTCTGTACTGGAGCCTTCATCAGACAACACCTTGTAGTCAACAGAGAGGTGAGGAAGGATTGTATTGATTGCTAAGTTAATTTCAGTGAGGATGTAGCTTGACAGAGACTGTATTCTAACTGTCTTAGCAGGTAAGGTGGATGTTTCCCCCACTCAGACACAGAATTATAATTAAAGACCATTTCATACTTTGGATGAGGTTTTTTAAGTTGAGGGGTTTGGTTTGGTTTTGCTGCCTTCTCATGATTCAAGAATTGGCTGCTGAAAGACAGAATCACTGTATTTTTCTTGTTCATAAACACAGCAGTGGGCCTTTAGTGACTAGCTTGAAATATCCTGGTATTGTCATAGTTCAAAAAAATTAAACAATGCTAGGGAAAAGCTCTAATTGACTTTCCTACTGTGTTGTTAGTTGATTAGCTGGCTGGGAATTGCTTGTGTTCTGGGAGATGAATACCAGTAGCTGGACAGCCTCACTCAGATGAGCTGTGGCAGCTGGGCTACCTCACTGCAGCAGGGGTGTGCTCTGCACTTCTGTTGTGCTTGTCAAGGTTGTTTAACCTGTGCCATCCCATCACCCTCTCTGAATTTGTTTCTCTCGTGCAGCAGTAGCTGTGCTGCTCTCCAATGTGTCCTTGCTGGAACTCCTGCAGAAGGTTTTGGAATGCACCTGGCTGTGGTCCCCTCCTTCCAGACCTGCCTCCTTGTCATCTGAAGATGCCTTGCTGTGCTCTGGATGGCTGTTGGTGGCATCCCTTTTGCTTTATCAGCATCGCTACAATACTGAGGTTAGAACCACTCTAAACCCCTCCAGTGTTCAGGGTCAGCACATGGATAAACCTTAAAAACAAATATGTGTGTAAGTGTGTGTGTATATATATATATACATATATATATATATATATATATATATATATATGAAAGTGTTTTGCTTTGGCCTGTAATATGATTGTGTTGATTTCTCTTTTGTTATTGTCCACAAGTTATTCCCTGCTGCACCTCTCTAGCAGGACTGGAAGTTAGCATGTCCCAGAAGGTCTGAGACACGAATCATTGAAGAGTTAAAGAGAGGTGCAAATCCTGTGGGGAGAAGTGCATACCCAGCTTTCCTGATCCAAATTATTTTCCTCTTCAGGACAGAGCAAAATATATTTTAAAACCTTTCTCAAGGGAAGACTAGGGGTGAAAGGCACAGCTCCCATGTTGTAAACTGCTTTTTTGTTACTAAAATGATCAATAGTGAGATAGAACCTATTATTGGCAAGTAAGTGTTCAATATTAGCAAGCTCTTATGAATGTGGGCAGCTGTCATTGTATTTGATGCTTTGCAGTCCAACAAGACATCTAAGCTGGAGTTGTCAGCTATTAATAGAATTACAACTTTGAAGGAAGCATTTTCCAATGTCAATACAAAGGAAAACGTTTCCTTTTGAAGTACCTACCCAGACCTCTCTTGGTATGGAGTTAGAGAGCATGTAATGAGTTGTGAGCTCTGCTCTTGCAGTTATGCCCAGCAGAGTATGCTCTTTGGGAGTTGGAACACCTGTTTGCAGATGATGAAATCACATTAAGGACACGCATGCATGTGCACAGAAAAGCAAGGGTTGGATTTCTAATGCTGAGGGAAGATGTTTTCCAGAAGACCAGCCCAGACCAGGTCTGCACTCATTACTTTGTCAGCATGCAGCCTCTGCTTAGGGCTCAGAGCATGGTACTTGTACAGGCTGTCAGCTGTGGGAATGCAGCCTGGCCCTGCTCTGAGAGCTGCTAAGTACAGCCTGCCTTCTCAGTTTCCACGTCAGGGCTGTGTCTGGTGCTGTGCCAGTCCCAAACGACATTCTAGTGTCAAGTGTCAAGTATTGAGCTTCATCTTGTGGGACTGATGCTCTCAGCTCCTATTGATCCTTGAAGTGCAATCATTTAGCAGCTTATAAGCCTGTTGCTGGATTTTATCAATACCACTGGCTTGTTGTGCTATGATATACAACCCAGAAATGCTTTCGCACCAGAGATGAGGACAGAAACTGCAGATACAGCTGGGAAATTGAAATGCTTCAAGACTGCTTCAATGTTTCTAATCTTCAGCATTTCTAATTGTCAGTGTTTCTAATCTTCTGTTGAAGAGGAGGAAGCAGAAGAGTCACTTCTCTTGCTTCTTTCTGCTGTTCAGGGTAGCTGGAGCTGCACAAAGCATCCTGGAGACTCATAAGAGCACCTTTGTGGCTGTGAATGTGAGCTGATGACAGGCTGTCTCCCTGAGCCTACAGTTTTTAGAGGAGAACAGTGGCTTCAAGAAATGGCCACATGCATCTCAGGCTGATGTTAATAGTGAGGATTTGTCTGGCCATAGCCAACTTACATCTTAACTGTGTTGCTGCTGCTGGCTTTACCCTGTGAATAAACAGGGCTCATGGGTGGCAGGCTATTGTCGGTTCTAAGATGAGTAGCCACTGCCACCATGTTGCAGGAGCTGCTCCTAGTTCTCTGTGGAATATTTCTCTCTTCAGAAGAGTATTTAAAGGAATCAGTCCTGTGATCCTTTTGCCTGCCTTCCCATGTCAACTCTCTGGCTTGTTGAAGAGTTTGAACCCTTCTGGGGTTCTCTGAGTCTTCATGCCCTTGCTCTTGAATGGCTGTTCTGTGAAGGAAACAATGTATTGCAGATTTCCCTCTCAACCCACCACTCCTATTTCACCGAGTTCCCAAGTCCCTAAATTCCTCTGCCACTTACACCCATGCAATAGTTCCTGTCCCTGGGCTCTCAGCAGGCCCCAGCTGCAGCAGGCAAGGACAGCTTCTGGCCACTGCTGGTTTTTGGCTGCCTGGCTCTTCAGTCCTGCTGCCTGGCTCTGTGGCTGAGGTAGAGCCACCTTGGTGGTGGCTGTTTCTGCCACTTCATGTGCTTGGCAGGCTGACAGCCACATGCCAGAGGTCCTGCAGGGAGTAGTGAGAACAAGACAGACAAGGTAGGCTGTGGTTTGGAAGCTGTGCAGCTCAGGCTAGTGGTGAGAGAAACATGAGGGTCCAATGATGTAACTCCCTTCTGTTCCCTTGGTTTTCAGTGGTCATCATGGGATACTGTCTAAGAACTGGGAGTACATAATGGAGCTTTCTATCTGCTCCAAACCAGCACCACTTATTCTCTTCTATTTAATTCTCTTCTAGGTTCACCAGACACTCTCTGTAGACCTTACAGAAGTCCTGAATACAGTCATCTTCAGGAATAAGAAGCCAATCCTGCTGTTAGGTATTTACATCTGTTAGGGGGATTTGTTTGAAAGCAGCCACTAGTACCATGATACAAGCAGCAGGGGAGAACTAGTGACTGTGGAATGGAATGGAATGGAATGGAATGGAATGGAATGGAATGGAATGGAATGGAATGGAATGGAATGGAATGGAATGGAATGGTGGGGGTGCTGGAGGGAATCTGGAAACTTTGGTCCATTTGACGTTGTAAATGTGTAACTGGTGGTGAGAAGGGGAAAAGGGAAGTTCTGTAGTTGGACAGATCTTCCTTGGAGGTTGGTAGTGACATCTGGAACTGAGTGTGAACTGTGTTAGTGTCTCAAAGAAGGAGATTTACAAAGAAACTCATGTTGCCATTCCTGTCTACAGCTGTCAGCAGCTGCCAGACAACTACGGTGGGCTATTAAGCTCACATATTCTCTCATCACCCTCTCCCATGCTGTTGCACAAGCACCAACACACAGGGTAGAGCAGAGAAAAACACTGACATACACTAATAAGCATCTCCCTGTCTAGTGAGCATCATGCAGTTCCTGAGAGCTGTCCTGCGACAGAACTTCTCCTCCTCCTTGCTGGTGATTGTTGGCCAAAACACAGCCCCAAATGCTGCTCAACCACAGCCATCATCACTGCAGGGCACTGCCCTGCACCCCCTTGCCATGCAGCAGGTCTTCTCACTTGTTGTCAGTCTGCAGAACCTTCTGGTGCATGTCCAGTTGCAGGTATGTAAAATGTGACTTTTGGAACAACAGTAGTGTTGGGCTTCAAGCAGGAACAGTAACCTGAGGAGAAACCACCCTGCTGCAGAATCAAAGGGGCTGCCTGCTTGCTTTTTCTTCTGTCTGCATTTTCAACCCCATACAGATATGTGATGAGGAGGAGGGAAAATGCTCTTGCTGCAGCACAGTGCAGTGAGAGAGAAGGTAAATCAAGCTATGCAGTACTCCCTGCTGCTCAACTGGGTAGCTGAAATTCTGTGTACTAATGACAATTTCTGTCTTCCCATCTCTTTCTCTGCAGGGATGCCACGTCCATAGGGACAGATGTGGGAAATGTATAACAAATCCCAGTCCATTCCCCATGCCCCTGACAAGGTGCTTCTGGGGGTAGTGAGTGCATCAGCATACATTTAACTTGCTCAAGTGATTCTGGGCTCCAGGGGTAGTACATCAGTTTCCATTTAACACTTAAGCTGTGTTGGGCTCCTGTCTTTATTCTTTGGAGGCTGTTACTTATTATTTTTAGTCTCAAAATAAGTAGTTGTAGCTCTGTCTGGCTCCTTGATGTGACAGATAATTTGCAGCACATTGCATTCCTTGAAGGAGATGAAAGGTGTTATTTTCCTGTGCTGCATACTCTTCTGATCCTGGCACTTTACGAATTTTCCTCTTGCAATAGCTGTTGACTTTTTTTTTTTTTTTTTTTCTTTTTTTTTTCTCTTGGTATTCCAGAAAGACTTGCTGCTCTCTCAGGCAGTGGTTGCCTGCCTAGAAACCTTAGTGGAATACCTGTATGTGAAGAACCAGGATGTTGGTAAAGTCTTCATGTTCTTTCTTCTCCTAGTTCCCCTCCTGCAGTGATTTTGAGCTCTTAGTTCTTTATCCAGTAGCACTCTGGAGAAAATGTGTGATGAGTTTATACCAAATAAGAAAAATTATTTGTGTGCCTAAAGTTAATATTGTGCTTTGTGGGATGAGATCACAGTGCCTGGCTCCCCTGCATGAACTTTGGCTCTGGACACCAAGATGCTTTCCAGAAGGCAAAAAGTAGTTCTCCAACCCTGTAAGAGGGAAAGGCTTGGGAATGGAAGGAGTATAGGAACAGTCTTTGACCTTCAGGCCAATTGTATCAAACCTTTAGACCATAAACATATGGGAGGGAGGGAGGGAGGGAGGATCTGAACATGATGTGTCTTACAAAAGGACGGTGTTGGTCATGGTTTGGTCTTGAAGGAAGGGAAGGAAGAACAGGATATTAGGCAGCCTTAGGGAATGGAAAATAGAAATTCTGGATTTCCAGGGTGAATTCTGACCTTGGTTTCCAGAGTGCATGTCAGACCTAATGTGTACCATGTTTTCAGTATAAGATAATATCACTGCATTGTACATTTGTACCATGTACATTGTTGGGGGGGAAAAATAGACCCTTCTGCTATTGTCAGCCTCCTGCCATGAAGTTCAGGTGCTGGCTCTGTTCTTAAACCAGAAAGTTCTCTGTACCCTGACCTGTTTACTTCGTTTGTTTAAACACCAATGGAGGAGGGAATGGAGTGAATGAACACCAGGCAAAAGGGACACTGGTGGGAGAGAGGAAGTGGTTGGATAAAGATGTAATACTGCAGATGAATGACAGCCAGTCATTCCCCAGAAGAGAGGCTATTAAAAGGCTGAATTAAAAAAAAAAAAAAAAGTTATGGGGAGGCTTTGCTAATTTGGGATTAAACTAATGAAATGCTGCTGCAGCAACAGCTGAACCTGTCACTTTGGCTGCTGTGGTGCTGAAATTCAGAACAACAATAACAAGTCTCCTTATTTCAAGCAGAATGAGGGTCAAGCTTTATTTGGCTGAAAGATGCAAGAACACTTGGACTCTGCCTCTAGGAGTTGACTCACTTGAGGCTTTCTAAAACCCTCTTTTGGTCCAGAGATATTTCCAAATGTGCAGAGTAGGGTCATGCACAGTGCTGGTACTTTCTCATTTACCCCAGATGAAAGATATCCCCAAAATATTTGACATTATTTTTCAGTGTTGTTTTTCTATGGAAAATATTCTTGTAGTGGCAATAGGGAGGTTATGTGACTGCCAGTGGAAAATAGACCTTTTCTACACTCTGGTGAGTTGCTATAGTATAAAAAGTTATATCAGTTGATTTATTTGTCTATCCCATGCTCCTAACCTCTACTAAATACAAGGTAATAACATTTTAATTTCAGCATTCAGTGAAAGACCTCATGCCATCATAGACTTATGGCCTTACCTAATACATGTTACGTTATCATGTTTGTTCTTTAGTGAGAGCATTTTCTCTACTGACTGCATTGCCACCATCAGCCTGGCTGGTCCCCATAGTCCACTGTCTGATGTAGATCCAGCCTCAGTTTGTTCAGCTTCTGTTATAGGGCTTTCTTCATTACCCAAAGGGTATTCTGCAGCTAAATAAAAACTGAGGTCAGGAGAGTTGTCCTCAGATTGAAACTGGAGGGTATTATTTTTAAAACCCCAGGCTAAAGATACTCTCTCTCTGTTTTATGACATACACCCCAGGAGAAGGTTTCTCTTCCTGTACCAGCACAAAGATGGACAATATGTGTTTTCTTCTTTGAAAAGCTATTAAGCTTTTGTCCTCTTGACTGAACTCTTGCCCAGAGAGTGACCAATTAAAAAGCAAGTAAGAGCAGTGAAAAATAACCCTTTAGTGTTTCACAGCATGGGTTCTAGGAGAGAAAACTTGGGCTCAGTATTGAAGACTGTCCTTAGCTGGGTTCAGCCTGTCACTTTGGCAGTTTTACAGCTGTCTTTGAGTGGCTTCTCCTTCTCTCCCAGCTCTGCACATTGCTTCGCAGCCGTGGCACCGATTCCTGCTCTTCACACTACTCAGTGGGGGCCAGAAGTCCTTTCTGCAGCCAGAAGTTCTCAGGCTGATGACTTTGGTGAGCAGCAGAAGGGTGGGCTGTTCCCCATCTTTCCCAGTATGTTGGCACAATGCACCTAGGCTGGTGTTTGGTAGTTAACTTGCTATGCAACACAGTCTCTGATACTGCTGTGGCTTTGCCCGGGACTGTATTCCTGCCCTCTATTAATAATGATAGTTTCAAGTGAACTTCCACACCCTGCAGAAACTGACTGCTGTTAGTGAGCACCTCCCGTTCTTCTGGTGTTGGTAACATTTATTTATATCATCTAGTATCCCTGGGGAGGAGAGGAGAAACTTGCAGAGAACATGCAACTGCTGTTACCAGTCAGGGAGCAAGCTGGCTGCTTGGCATTGCAGCTTGTCTCCTGTCTCAACCTTACAGACCTGACTTTTAGGGCAGGGAGTTAGTGCCATATTCTACCCTGCTGTATCTGGGGTCTGTGGGCTAGAGGGGGAATGTGATCCTACCCAGCAGAAATAATGAAGATAAAGCCCTCATGGCAGTAAATGAGAGGAAGGGGTTATTAAAGTGAACCTTCCCCCTCCAAATATAAGTTGGGTCTGTGAGTATTTGCTGTTCTTATTTCAGTTTTAAAAGGTTACCTCATTTATTTTAGTTCCTTCCCAGCTTAAACCAAAATAAGTCTGGCTATAAATCAGAGCCCCATCAACATAGATATTTGCACTGGTTCCATTAGAAGTGGTATAAAAATCAGGCCTGTGGTTAAGGTGTTGCAGTAATGGTGCACAGAAGAGGTCTTTGCAAGTGATGAGTCACTGTTGCACTCTGTGGGTCTTCCACTATTTAATGTCTCTATTTTTTCCTTTGTTCAAGTTTGTGAGATATCAGAGCAGCAATATTATTTCTCAAAAAGAAATTAGCCAGATTATTCAGGAGGCAGCAGAAGCCAACATAGCAGAGCTGCCTGAGGCCACGTCTCATGCTCTTCACCTCTTCCTTTCTCAGGTAAGAGAGCAGTGACTGCTTAGGAAAATGGGAATGGAGTCCCTAGGTGTTTGCTTTGGCCTTTGAAGATCTCACTGGTCTGTTTGGAGATGAGGGAGGGAGTATGGAGGAACAAGCCCAACAGTTTTATGTTGTTCTGGAAATCATTCTTTTTTTCTGACCCCTCAGATTCAGAATAGTCATTACCAGGTGGAGCCAGAACAGTCAGAGGTCATTCAGACCTTGCTGGATCGGCTCTTGGGACAGAGGACCCTGCGTGTAAAGCATCAGGACATTGTGTATCCTTTGGTACTAATGTGTGTGGCAGGTGTAACAGAGGTAGGAAGGACACTTGATTTGCTGCTCCTTCTCTTGTTGCAGCTGACTGTGGGATGAAAGACTTCATCATGTCCTAATCTGAGAAGACATTTCAGAAATGAGTGGACAATTGGAATTAAAGAAGGCTCTGTGTGCTGGGCTTGTGTTTATCTATAAAGCTGAGGTGATCTGATGAAAGAGGGGCAGGCTTGGGAGTCTCTGGCTTCAAAGCAGTAACAATCCCTGTATTGATTTCCCTGGAGGATGAGCAATGAGTTAATCTCTGTTTGCATGCCATCTAGTGCCAGGATGCCCAGGAAGTAGTGGAAACCCAGATGTGACTCAGGCACTTTCAAAACGCAGAGAGCATTTGGGAACCACTGAGGGGAATTAGCAGATTTTATTCTGTTTGGGCCTAGTCTGCCACTGTGAACTAAATCCTCTTCTCTGGGGATAGAGGCAGAGGCCACTCCCAGATGCCTTGTGGAGAAAGAGGGAACCTGACGCAGTATTTGTTTGTTTCTCAAACTTTTTCTGCCTTCCTGTTTTCATTGCGCTGCATTGCCTCAGATGTGTAGCAGTGATGGAAGTGGACGTGGCAGTGATTTCCTGTGGGTGTGGGGACTTCCTTCACTGTGGGGCACTGTCATCAGCCATGGGTAGGGTACGTGGTGGGTGAGGTGTTTGTCCTGTCAGGAGTAGCTTGTCCTCATGCTTACCCCCAATGTGATGTTGCTGCTCTGTTGTGGAACAATCAGAGGGCAAGTTGTACTGGTGGAGGCCATTGGGCCCCACAAAGTACCTCTCCACTCCATTTCTCCATGTTGCTTCTCTGTACAGGGATGAAGGAATTTGGATGGGAGGTTTTGTTACATTGCTGAAGTTACTTTTCATTTCTGACTTTTTTATGTATTAAGAAACCTTCAAATCTTGGTGGTTAGGAAGGAAGGATCTTAGATGCATTTGAAGTGAAGCAGGGGGCTATGTGAATAATATTGTTATAGACACGAAAGACAAAATCCTCTGGTCAAAATGGAGCTTTGACTTTTCTTCAGGTTGATGTTTCTTATGTATGTTGACAGTGAGGTTCCATGGGAGGGTTGGTTTAGTAATGAAAACCTCCTGTCAGTGATATGTCAAATGTGGGAATTCCCATCGCATGTATGCCTTTCTTTTGGTTTCCACTCATGCTGTCAATGACAGATGTCTGGGAAACGTGGCAGTGTCTCTGTCACACATTGGAGATTGAAATGAGAAGATACAGTGCACAGAGCAGAGGAACAAAGCAAGAATCTAGGAGGAGACCCCCATCCTGTCATTCCTTCCCAGTGAGTAGTAGGGAGAAGAAGGACAAAGGAAGTTACTTGTTGCTCATTTTTAGAAAAAGGTTTGTTGAAATTAAAAAGTTCTGTTACTGAAACGGCTCAGTTTCCCCTTCTGTGCGGGATAAGGCTTGGTTGATGCCCTTCATGTATCAAAATACAGTCCTGCCTGGGGAAATGATGTCGTACAGGGGCGTTGTGGAAGAGGTACTCTGCTCACTCATCGTGGCTGATAGGGCTGCGGGATGGTCCCTTTGCTCTGGGCTGGAAGGGGCGGTGGGGGCTCAGCCAGGATCCCGGGGGAAGCAGATACGTGTCCCATAGGGATGAGGAGACTTCTTCCAGGTCACGAGTGACCCCTGCGACTACAGCCCCATCCCCGCTGTCCCGTTGCCGCCAGACTCTCCAAGTGCCCGCCGGTGCCGGTGCCGGTGGCGGGGCGGGGCGGGGGCTCAGGAAGTGACACGGCGGGGCGGAGCGGCGGTGGCAGCGGCAGCAGCGGCAGCATGGCAGCGCGGCGGGCGTGAGCGCCGGCCTCGGCACCCGCACCCGGCACCCGCACCCGGCACCCGGCCCGCAGGTGGGGACCGGCCGCGCCCCCGGGAGCCATCCCCGCCCCGGGAGGCCCAGCGGGGCCGTGGCGGGGCAGGAGGGAGTGGCGGGAGCAGCGCTGGGGCCGCTCCGGGGGACGGGGCGGAGGTGGCCGGAGCACCCTGAGCGAGACCCGGCAGGGGCCCGTCCTCCCGGGCAGCCGGGGTGGCCGATGAGCGGGGCGGGCAGGGCGGCCCCGGGACCCCTCTCTGGAGCCTGGGTTAAGGGGCTGTGCCGGACGGGCTCTGCCTGCCATCGCCGCCCGCTCGCCCCGCGGCTCCCGGGAGCTGCCGTCCCCCCCGAGGGTTCGCGTCCTCCCGGGTGCCGCTTGCTGCGTCCCCTTGACACGGCTCGGGTGGCTTTCCCGCAGCGCGGCCGGGGACGGTTCGGCTAGTCCCCTTTCCACCGTCCCCGTGTGATTGCCTTTACTTTCAGCGGAGCTTGCGGGAGAATCCGCATCTCCTGTGCCAGCGGCCGCCCGAGCCCCTCAGGGGGCTGCTTGAACCCCTCCGGCGCGAGGGTGGGCTGGAACCGACCCATTCCTGCTGGAAATCACAGCAGGAAATCGGGGCTGCCAAACCGTGCGGTACGCGAGCTTCTGGGCTGGGTGGCTGGGAGACTTTGGAGACGAGCAGGTGTAAATGGCCAGTACTGTTTCAACTGAAGCAGCTGGTCCTGTAAGCCCCATATAGATATGTCCTCCTAGAGGAGTCTGAGCAGAGGTGTTTCACTTCTGAAGCTTTTGGTTCACCTGTAACAAAAGATTAATCCTCATCTGGTTGTTGGAGGAGTGCCTCGGGATTGGGTTCACGGGGCTGGGAGTTTTCATCCCTTGTTTAGCCACAGCATGCTCCTGGTGAAGGATGATGCTCTTCCCCCTACATTTCAGTGCCTGCAGAGGGGAAGTGGGGGGGTCATGCAAAAGTTTCTCCAGGGAACCTAAGCATGGCAGCATGGCTCTGCCTTGCAAGCTCATTAAGTGAATAAATCTCAGGGATGCTTGCTTCAGATGGGGCTCCTGCAAGAAAATTTATAAAGTAATTGAAAACATTTTAATGGGAAGTACTAACCATCTATTACATGGCATCTGTTGTCATGTCTTTGGAAAAACACATCTAAATTAAGAGGTTGGTAGACAGTGAGACAGACTGGTGGGCTTGCTGCTGAAACAGCCAGCTGGCCAGGGCTGCAAGGCAATGTTGGTGGAAACTCCTTTCCATCTGTAGCATCAGGCCAGGCCCTGGCTCCCTGGACTGCTCTGGGAGCATCAGGCAGAGCTGTCTCTAGCAGAAATCAATTCAGGGAGGAGCAGGGAGGAAAGAGAGGAGCAGCTCTGCAGTGTTTGTGTCTCATCCCTCAGCGGGTGTGGAGACATGAGAGTTTGTGGGGAAAGCATGGAGGAACATCTGCAAGGAGCTTTGGCATCTCTGCCGTTACATAGTGTGGCCTAGAGAGGAAGGAATGTCCTCTGCTGTTAAAATGGGGTGAAATTGCCAGAGTAGTGAAAGGAAATAAATCTGCGATGGTCCTACATGGCATCAGCAGCCCCAAGTTCCCTGTGGGTGAGAGAAACAACTGGGCCTGCTTCATTTTCCCCAGTGTGTTGCAGCCCTGATGGACAATGGCAAATAAATAGCTCCGATGTGAGAATGAGTGCCAGCAGATCAGATGAAAAAGTGATGGGCTTCCAGTATGGAGTGGTTCTCCAGTCCTCTACTTCTGACCTTGTCCCATGGGACAATCTTTAAGACTGGTGTAGGAGGATCTGAATACATTTGCATTGCAAACATTGACCATCCCTACCCCAGCATCTGCTGTTGTGTCTCTGAAGAAGCTCATCACTGTTGTGAGCAGGCAGGCAGGCTGGTGGCCCTTGTGCTGCAGCAGCTGGCTGGTCAGCAGCTGCTGCAGCTGAGAGCTGTGCTTTGCTCTGCTCTGCCTGGAACAGGGTTTTTTTGCAGCTCGTCTTCCCCTTTGTTGCACCTGTGGAATATCCTCCAGCCACCCAACTCCAGTGTTGGAAATGGGGGATACTGCAGCCCCTATCCTAACCAGGCATGCTGGGGCTGCCACAGGCAGCATGGCAGAGCTGTTGTGGGCAGCATTTCTGCTCTTTGCCTTCCAGCCTAGTCTGGAGGCCACTGGCTACCTCCAGTTTCTCTTTCCAGTTCTCCATGAGCATGGCAAATTGCCAGCCTAATCCTTATGTTGGTATGTATCATCCAAGGAGCAGACAGGAGCTTGGTCCCAGGGCAGTCACTCTATGTGCTTTTGCATTGCTGCACTTCCTCCTCCCTGAGAGCTTGGGAGGTGTTGCGCACCTGTAGGGCTCTGCAGAGGAGAGACCTGTGCCACCTCACTGAGCCAGGCCCTGGGTCCTGGGTCACTGTTTTTGGCAGGGTGAAGCAGTCTCTTGGAAGCAGACCAGGCTGTTAGGTCCAATAGAACATCTGTTTGCCTGGGCTGGAGAATTTTCCTTACAGCCTTGGCTTGGTATGCTTTGTGGCATTCAGGATGGCTGGAATATGGCTTAAGCCTCACATCACCGTGGGAAGAGGGGACAGACCCTCTGGCATGGGGATTTGTGGCATGGGGGTTTGTGCTGCTGTCCCGGCTCCACACCGTGTCAGAAAAATAGGGCACATTGCTGAGCAGCCATGTCTTCTTCAATAATGCTGGTTGTATTTACTCTGGTCTGTTCCTTTCCAGGGGTGCAGCGTTTTACAAAGCACAACAGCAAAATATGGGTTTCTCGTGTTTGTCTGACACTGCTCCCCTGCCTTTGCCAGGGGTGGGAAGATGCTTGGCTTGGCCTCAGCAGGAGGTACATGGTGGGAGCTGCTGCTGATCCTTGCAGGGCTGAACAACTGCTGGTGCTGCTTGCTTTGCCTCTTTCATGGGCTTGGAGTTGAAGAAATTGTATTTGTTTAAAAAAAGAAAAGCAACAAGAAAAGAACAAGAAAGGATTTGCTTTTGTTTCAGTATTAGGGCATTGCAGAGACAAGTTTGGCTGGGCAGGCAAACTTGGACTCAAGAGGGCAGTGAGGTCAGCTCTTGTGGCTTTAGACATCTGCCTTTCCTTCGGGAGCAGGAGGTGGCTCAGATGATGCCTCTGAAGGAGCTGTTGCTTCTGTAATTGCCAGTGGCCTGTGCTCAGCTCCACAGAAACCTTGTGCCTGAGGTCAGACCACCCTGAGTTCTGCTGCCTGGGGACTGAGCTGTTGCTCAGTATAGACTAAGCAACAGCTCCAGGTATAGACTTTTCCAGGCGTAGACTGTCCAAGAGGATCCTCATTCTCAAGGACCTTTTTCTCCAGCCATTGAATTTGTCTGAGGGACATTTGTGGTCAGGAGCAGCTTTGCCCAAGAGCATCCCTGCAAAGCCTCAGACACTGTCTGGGAAGAGACTTGTTTGGAGGGAGGGGGAAGCTACCACCAAGTCACCCAACTGTGGTTTTTTGGTGTGGTGGCACCCAGCTTGTAGTGAGGGAAAGGGTCCGGGTACCAATACCCCAAGTGGTGAGGGGAGGTCGCTGAGCTGGTTGCACTGGTACTTGAAGGAGAGATGGACTTCAACCCCTCAGTGATCCCGCTCTTTCTTCCAGACCTGCTGTGGTGGCTGTTGGGCTGCTCTGCCTCACAAACCCAGCAAAAACCTAGCTGTTATTTTTGGAACAAGGGGTAGGACTTAAATTTTCTGTTGGGTCAGTGCTGGGTCAGATACCTGGGGCTGGCAGTGCAGGCAGGTAAAGAGAAGAGGGAGACCAGGGGTTCACTTGCAGCAGGCTGGCTGCAGCATCACCATGTGCCTCTGCTCTGGCCACTGTATGCCTCAGACTCCTCATGGGGACAAGGGAGAGATGGGCAAGGACCCTGGTGCCAAGGGCACTGTGCCATTGGTCCCAAGCGGCTTGTGTGACTTCTCCTTTTGGTAAGTCTCCTCAATGATCTTTGGTTTTGTTGGTCTTTTCTCTTCCAGGCTGCAGTGGCCAACATGGATTTTCTCATCATCTGTCCCTTTCTGCTGGCCTTGCTGCTCTCCCAGGGCAGCTTCACAGACCTGGAGAAACAGAGAGTAGACTCTGGCTTGGAAATCTGTATCCTCTGCAGCCTGCCCCTCATGACTACGTGTGCACTAATGGCTACGGAGGCTGGAGGGAGCACATGCACAGGGAAGGGGTCAGAGACCATGGAAAGGGGCACAAGGAAGTGGAAAAGAGAGGATCCAGAAGCACTGGGAAGTTGCTGCTTTGTCCTTCTGTAGATGGGCTTGTGCCAAGCTCCTGGGTTTGTTAACCAAGTGCCTGGCTTGGTGCCGGAGCAGAAATGGCAGTGATGCCTGGTGTTCTTTCTGCTCCATTGTGCTGAGCACTGAGCACATTTCCCAGTCTGCTCTTGGAAGTGGCATGGCCAGCCAGGAGGCAGAGCACGCCTGCACTTCTCAGTGCTTTGGGATCACCAACTGGGATGGTGGAAGAGGACTCCTGGGCTTGTGGCACTTGGTCTCCTCTGTGCCACAGGCACTTTTTGCTCATGAGGAGATGATGGGCTAATGCAAACCCTTCTTAGCACACAGCAGCATCCCCTGGTGAACAGGCAAAGTATGAAAAGATGAATATGTGGAGACCCATGGGGAAGGTGGCAGTTCATGTTCTTCCTCCATGTTCCTCCTCCATCCCATCAGTCAGAGCATGGATTGTGGAGAGCTCCTCACAAGCTCTTGGCACTGTTAAGGGCCCTGCTGAGGTGTTTGGGCAAGGGGTTCACTGGAAATCTGTGTTCCATCCTGGCTCAGGTGCTGCCCCTCAGACACCTCATAGTGGGGCTGGGATGGTGCCAGGGACCTGCTGGAGGAGGGAGAGAGCAGTGTGGTGGGAGAATGCTGAAGTGCCCTTGACAGTGGTGCAGATAAGAAGCTGTTTGAGGTGAAGCGCAAGGACCAGATGAATGCTCTGAAGAACTTGATTGAGCTCAATGACATCAACCAGCAGTACAAAATCATTGACATCATGCTCAAGGGACTCTTCAAAGTAAGCCACAGTGCAGGCTGCACTCTGAGCCCACAGGGGTGGGCTGAAATGGGAAGGGTTGGGGGCTTCTGTGGAGTGTGTGGCAGGTGAACCTTAGGACCTGAAGGGAGGATGCCATGGGGTTTCAAAGTGAGGCAGCTGTGGCAGCACCTCCAGGGTGCAGGGCAGGACAAAACACTAATCAAGGACTCTGGCAGGTGCTGGAGGACTCCCGTGCTGTGCTCATCGCTGCTGATGTGCCTCCTGATGGGCCCTTCCCTCAGGATGAGAAGATAAAGGATGGTAGGTCCTCTCTGGTTTTTACCCTCCTCCTTTTTCTTCTGTTCTGGTGCACCACAGACATTCTTCCTGGGATTGGTGCTGGGGTAGGTACAAAACCCCTGTGTATCCAGACCAGACCTGGGCTGCTCCCTGTCTGTTGGGGACGCCATTGCTGCCTCTCTGACCAGTTCATACTGGGGAGCCTACTGGTTTGCCCTCACCCTGTGCTGATGGAGCTGGTGGCTGTCCCCACAGCATACTCCCACGTGGTGGAGAACACTGCCTTCTTCGGGGACGTGGTCCTGCGCTTCCCCAAGATTGTGCACCACTACTTCGACCGCAACTCCAACTGGAACAGCCTCATCCGCTGGGGCATCGGCTTCTGCAACCTGACGGGTGTGTTCGAGCAGGGACCCCACTCCCAGGTCCTGCGGCTGGTATGGCTCCTTGTCCCCCCTGCCGTTACCACCCTCTGCTGCTGGGCTGGGGGAGCTGAGGGTTTTGGGGTAAAAGGAAGGGAGGGGCACTGCCCCCACCATGTCTGGGGGCTGTCCTTGAGCTGAGGGATGGGGGAAGCGCAGAGAGCGTAGATGGGACTGGTGGGAGAGTAGGGGACCCCGGTCACACAGCTGGGGGATGCGAGTGGGAGGCACCACTCCCCAGTGAGGTCTCCCCTTTGCTCTGCAGATGGCTCAGGAGCTAGGAATCAGTGAGAAATCGCCTGATTACCGCAATCCCTTTAAAACGGACCAGTCAGAGGTAAGATGGCAACGCTGCCAGATTGTCTCATGGGCTTTCCCATCTGTGTCACAGCTCCAGGCAGCTGGCTGGGGAATGGAATGGCTGGCTTGTGGGAAGTTGCCAAATGCCCCTGTCACTGACTAAGCATGGCTGAAACACAAACACTGAATTCCCTGTCTGTGCTCTACTTTGGGCACCTGATGCCCTCTCTTGCCTTCTGTGGCCACCTGCCTCGTAGTTGAGACTCTGTTTGTCGCTTGCTGATCTGTGCTCAAAGCTCCCTGGACTGCGAGGCTTGTACATTGGCTTTGGTGGGTCTGGAGGGGTTGTGCCTCTGGGAGGCTGTGGGTGCTCCCCAATGCTGACTCCTTTCTGTCAACCCCCAGTTTTTCCCCAGTGCTGACACCTTTCAGAAGGCGCTGCGGGATGAGGAGAAGAGGAGGAAGAAGGAAGAGAAGCGGAAGGAGATCCGCAAGGGCCCACGCATCTCCCGCTCACAGTCGGAGCTGTAGCAGGCTGGGACTTGTGCCTTGCAGTGGGGGTGGCACCACTGGGACACAGAGTGGCTTGCTCCCTTCTCGGCAGCTTTGGGCCGGTGCCTGGCCGTTCCCTTTCCATTTGTGCTGTGGGTTTTGTTTTGTTGCCTTTTGTTTTTGTTCAGTGGAGGTTGCGTGGTGGTGCCGGTGGGTTGGCCCAAAGGGGCTAAAATGGGGTGCCCCTTCCACGGAGGTAAAGCACAGACAGGACAGCACTGGGGCCATCCCCTGGTCAGGGTGTTGCTGCCTGTGGGGAAGTAGGGTGTGGGGGACACGCCTCTGGTGGAGCCCGGGGATCCCTCCTCACTGCAGCACACCCCACGCTGAAGGTGCCTCCTCCAACACGGGTGGGCTGGGGTGTGCGTCACACCAGACAGCCTCATGAGCAATGCTGCTTCTCTCAGTTTTGCTTTTCGTTCAGCTAAACGGGTGATCTCATTGGCACCCCCCACTGGGTTCTACCTGGTCTCTGCACAGCTGCTACCTCTGCCAGAGAGGACCTTCCCTTTTCCCAGCGGCTGTTCCACCAAGCAACGTGTGTTTCATTGTTCAGACATAGTTGAAAATGCCGATGGCAGCAGCTGTTCCTGGCTGATGGCATCTCGGGGCCACCGCAGGTCGTTCACTCAGAGAGGCAAATGCCTGGTGAATTTTTTGGACAGGAGGAATTTCGGTACTTGGCCTCTTTGCAGCCAGTGGTGCCTGTACTGCAAGCCAAGCTGATGCTGAAGATGCTGGGGAACCAGCCTGAGCTGCTGAGAGCCTGTCCTGCAGCCCATGCCCCATCCTTTCCCTTTGGGGCTCATCCTCTCTGAATGAGTCCCCGAAGCCCCTTGTCAGGGGACAGCCAGACGAGGGCATGTGGCAATAGCCGGGCTGAAGTAGGGAGGGAGCCAGCTTGAGGGGCTGCAACCTTCCACGGGCGTCTGGGCTGCCATGGGGACAGTTGAGGGGCTGGCCCAGGACCCGGCACAGCCACGCTGTGATACCTCACCTGTGCGATGGCCTTGCACCAGAGCGGGCTCTTGCAGAGGGGCTTTCCCCAAGGAGCCGGTTCTCTGCGTCGGGCTGGCAGCATCACAGCCTTTGAGGAAAGGGAAACGTCCCGGATTTTTTAACAGCAGAGCCAAGTCCCTCCAATGAGGGGAGGGGGTAGCAATGGGCGCATTTGGTTTTTCTTGAATAAAATTGACTTTATTATTTTTTTTTAAGTAGAAGAATCGTGGCTCTTGCTCCCGTTCCTGGTGGGAGCGGGTGTACGCCAGAGAGCGTCGAGCTGGCCCCTCAGGAGGCGAGGGTCCGTGGGCGCTGCGGAGGGAAGGACAAGCCCCATGCTCTATCCACCGCCGCCTTGCATCGGGCCGTTCCGCCGCGCATCCTGGCGGCATCCCGGGACGCGAGCCCTGCCCCGGCCGCGTTTCCCGGGGGCGGCGGCGTCGGCGGCGCTCCCACGCGCGGCGCTGCCCCGCCCCCTCATGAATATTCAGCGCGCGGGGGCGGGGCGGGCTATGCTAATGGCAGCTGCTGATCGCTGACGCGCCATCACACCACGCGCCGCCGCGGCCGCCGATTGGCCGGGCCCGACCTGGTCTCATTGACAACAAACCGCGGGGGGCGCGCGCGCCCGGGCCGCGGGGGCGGGGCCGCGGGCCGGCCCAAGATGGCGCGGGGTCGGCGGCGCCCGCCGGCAGCGGCAACAGCCTCCGCTTGAGCGCCCGGGGCGGCGGCGGGCCCTGCGCCATGGAGGGCGGCGAGCTGGCCGCCGAAAACATGGACACCCTGACTGAGCTGAGCGACGAGCTCACCCTGGGCGACATCGACGGTAGGCGCTGCGGGAAGGAGCGGGGGGATGGGGTGGAGACGGCGCGCGTGGGCTCCCCACGCGTGTTGGGGGGAGCGCCCGGGTGTCCCCGCGCGGGCCCGCGGCTGCCGGGGCAGGAGGCGTGGGCGGGCGGTCCTTGGATCGTGCTTCTGGAGTGTTCGGGGTGAGGGCGCTTCCCACGCGGTACGGGCTGCCACGGGCACGGGGGGAGCGGGCATCCCCCTGTGCCACCATCCCGGGTGGGCGCAGGCGGGCAGCGGAGCCCGTCCCGCCGGGCAGCGCCCGCCTGGGAGCGGCCACGCGTGTCCGCCCTGTCAGGGGAGCGCTTCTGAGCGACTCTCGCGGGGCTGCCGCCCGCCCGGAGCGGAGGCCGTAGCCGCAGGAAGGCCGTGGGGGTCTGAGCTGCCGAGCCCGCCCTTCCACGGTGGCCGGCCTGGGGAGGGGTCGGGGAAAGCGCTGCCCCTGTCCCCCTGCTCCCGCCGCTGCCCACGGTCCCCCCGTGTTTCCTCGTGGCTACTTTAAAGTAGGTGATAAACGATGGCTGAGGCTGTGCCTCCACTAGTGCCCGTGGGAGGCCGAGCCTCCAAGCCCTCCTGCATCCAAACAGCTCTAACTGCCTAAATTTCCCATTTTCCCTGTCATCTTGAAACTTTACTGCATCGCTGGCACTGCACAGACCTGTGAGAAAACCCCTGTTTTCCGCCGAAGTGCAGCAAAACGAAGCGCCTGCGTGTGACGCCTATTTTATGTGTATTTTTGGCGACACCGAGCAGCTCCTCAAAGCCACATTTAAAATGACATTTCTCGGTGTGGTCTATACTGTAGGCTGGTGGAGATGAGCTCCTGCCTTAGCTCACTGCTCTGCTGGGCTGTAATCCCAAGCAGAGCTCAGTTTTGGTGGTGTCCAAAATATCCTTTTTTAGCAGCTGGGAGATGAAATTTTACCAGTATTTTTAGGTTTCTAATTGACACTGATTTGCCACATGGCTTGGGGTGAAATTTATACTCCTTTCTTTCTTTGGTTGTAAAAGAAGAATGTACCTTGTGAGAGTGCAACAGGCTTGGTTATTGCTCATGAAGTTTGACAGTGCACATTGGAGGAGGTGTTTGCTGTTGTTTGAGCACCACATAATGAGGTCTCAGGTTCCATACGGAAGCTGAGAGGAATTGATAAACCCAGCGATGGCTCTGAACTGAGGTGTGCCCTGGGAGGTGTGATTCAGAGCCATGAGTAACTTAGGAAAACGAGCTTCACTTTCCTCCCCACCTCCAGGGTGGATTTTCCTGGGGAAGGCAGGGGAAGGATACGTGACAATCCTGCTTTTTTTTGTGCATCAGCATGGATTCATCTCAAGATTTGAAATGTTCCATGAGTTTTCATTTGGTTTTTAAGTCGTCTTGTGGGTGTTCCTCTCCTGTTCAGACTGATAGGGCTCCTCACTGCCTGTTGCGTGGATTTTGGTTTTTTGTGGTGGATGTGCTCTGGGATGTCACTGCTCACTGGGTTCATGCTTCCAGACAGGACACAAGAGTGGCACAAGAGGCTCTGCCTCTTGCCCCAGCACAAGCTGTTCCACCAGCCATGGGCATCTCCTGCTGGCAGGCACTGCTGGGCAGCATCGGAGTTCAAGGTCTGAGTCTCTGGGAGGTCAAAGCACATCAGGGTTCAGGACAGAGGTTGTTTCTCTCTATTGAGGTTAAGGTCTCTCTGCTTTCTTTTTCTCAGAGCACAGCACCTCCAGGAGTGTGAGGAAGAGCAGCCTCTGTGCTGGAGAGCTGAGCCACTGCCTGGGAGAGGCAGCTGAAGCCCAGCCCTTGCCTTTCTGCCTGGTATTGAGGCCCTGGGCAGATGAAAGTGGCAGAAGCCCTTGGTGGGCTCAGTTTTGGTTTTGTAATACCTTGTTGACATTTTTTAGCCTTGGGTTGGGCTGGGATTTTGTTCTGCAGTAAGGTCACTCTGCTTTAGGGCCTGAGATACCTCTGGCACAGACGGTGCCAGTGCTCTGGTGACACTGGGTTTATCACTGATGGCTCCAGAAGCATCTGAGATTTCTCACAGTCATTGTAGATATTCTGATTTCTGAGTAGGCAAAGGTGTTTTAAAAAGCAGAGATTTAGATTTTGGGTGTTGTCTATTTATCTTGCTTTTAATTTTTTGTGTGTGGTTATTAGGAAAACTCTTGAGTCCTTTAAAAGAGGTGGGTTTTAATTAAGAGTGGCAGACTTCCTGGCAGTCTTAATTCTTAAAAATTAAGCTTAAGACTTCTTGCATTTAGTCAAAGTTAAGTCTGTAATAAAGATGTGATTTAACTTGTGAGAGCAGTAGTAATTTTTAAAGTAATCTGTTAAATCTGCTGCATTGAACACAACATTCTTTAAAGCAGTGCTTAACACTTTGTTCTTATGCTGGAATTTACTCTTCCGGAGCAAATCTCATCTGATTTGTTTATTCCCTACTTGTAGTGGTGTTGTCTGATAGTGAAATAGCAAAACCATCAAATGCAGAGTTTGGGACATAGTCTGGATTATCAATTTTATCATGGTGAGGGATATTTGGGATGGGCTTAGCTGAAGTCACTTGGAATGTGAAGAGCTGTTTAATATCCAGCTAGATGTTGATCTTGAAACAGTTTTGTGAAAGCCAGTTAAAGCAATGCATTAAAAAAAAAATCTTTCATTCCTCTAGTGAAGAGTGGAGACAAGGGTTTGGTCCAGCTGGTCCCTGAGGCTGGCTGTACCTCATGCTGGGGGAGCTGTGCGTCCCCACTTAGTGTCAGGCTGTGAACAGGTCAGGAGGACACATCTCCTCCCAAGCTCTTCCCTCCAACAGACTCCAGTTCTTGAGAGCAGTGGTCATGGCCAGTGCTTAAATGTGTGTCAGGGTGTGGAGGGATTGCTATCCAAAGGGAAGAGTGGTAGTATCACAGAAATATGTTGAAATGTGTGTTGAGGGAGCAGGAGGCTTGGAGGAGGATTCATCCCTTTGCTCTGTTTCAGCCAAAGGAGTGTCAGACAAATTAATTGGATAATGTGTGGGTGGCATTTCAGAGTGCTGAACAAATTAATAGCCCTCCTATTGCTGGGATATAATCCGTGGAAACTTCTTGTCAAAAGTTTACTGCTTCAAACCTGCTTCATAAATCACAGCAATGACATCCTTTGGGGTTTGTGAATGAGAAAGATTTCTTATTTATAGGAAAAAATACAGCAAAGGGCTTCTTACACCAGGACCTATTTTTTGCTTCCTACACCCATATTTATTATTTTGTTATAATCTCTCTTAGGTTTGTGGGTCCCCTCTTTTCATGCTTCCTGAAAAAAAGATACAGGACTTTCAGAAGACCATGGAAAAACCAGTGCAGCAGGGAGAGGTCCTGGGGTGGGGAAGAATGTCTGATTCCTCATGCCACTGTCTGCACACAGATCAGGGAAAGCATTCACATGTCTTAAGGTATTTAGTTGGATTAGATGGAGGGAAGAAGAAGCTCTGCTTGTGAGCAATGATCTCTTGGTTGTGAAATGTTCACCTCTAGGGGAAAGGCTTATAGTGTTGCAGTAGGAGCTTCTTGATGTGGGTTCATAAAATCCTGGAGAAGGTGGGATGGAGAAAACCTGTTGTGCAGTGATTGCAGGCATAAAACCAACAGAAAAAGTTATTCTGATGTTTTAAACACATGCATGGATTTATCCTGGTACAGTTTTATAAAGTAGTGTTTCCTTTTATGGTTTTTCCCGAATTTTTGTTATGCTTATAAGTAAAAGAGAGATAAGAAGAATTCTTATCCTGTCTCTTCCTTTTCCAGATACTCCGTGGGGCAGTACAGACAGGAAAGCTCCCAAAAGTTGGGTGGGAAAATGATTAGTGCTGGAACTGTGGAGGTGCTTGGTTTTTTCCTTCTGCAAGGGTTAGACTGAAGGAGTGATGGAACAAGACTCTAATATTTTAGATATATATTGGAGGTGGTTTTAAATTCTAGTCTGTGCTTGAATCTCGTTGTCTGGAAAGTGTTGAGGGAGGGTCTTACTTTTTGCCCTGAACAGCAGCAGCAGTGCTTTGCTGCTGGCCACGTCCTGGTCTCTCTGGAGGTGTTACATTGGTGTGATGTTCTCTGAAGGTTTTGAAGGACCCAGAGCTCCCTTCTGTGCACACACCATAATTCCATGATATAAATGGCAGGTGTCAAAGTATGCAGGTGACGGAATAGTGTTGGACAGATTCTCTTCTGTTTTGCAGAGATGCTGCAGTTTGTCAATAACCAGGGAGGAGACTTCACGGACCTGTTTATGGATCCCTTGTCCAGCACCTTCCAGGGCAGCAGCGGCGGTGGCAGCAGCAGCGGGACCCTGGAGCCGCAGTTGCAGCAGCCCTTCAGCCAGGTGCAGCTGCAGACCTTCCCTGCACCCCCTGCATCCCCCCAGCTCCAGAGCCTGCCCGTGAAAGCGGCGCAGACGGCGCCTGCAGCCCCTCCTCGCTCGGCGCCGGTCCTGCAGCCGCGGCCCTCGGTGCAGCCTCAGCTCCAGCAGCAGGCCGTCATGATCACACCAACCTTCAGCTCTGCTCCCCAGACCAGGATTATCCAGCAGCCAGTCATCTACCAGAATGCAGCTACAAGCTTCCAAGGTAGTGCTTGAGGTGCTCAGGCTACGGGTGTGCCTGGTGCACACGAGATTCCAGGATGCTCAGGCTGTGGATGTGCCTGGTGCACTTGCAGTAAATGGCATCAGTGTTCAAACTCCAAGTGCATCCTCAGCCATGACAAGCCTGATGATCCTTTTCTTGTGATGCTGCCTGTGGGGTGTCCTTTCTCCTACCTGTGTGGCTTTGGAGTTGGGGAGCATAAGAAATTGTCAGGAATGAGATCTTAAGTGTTTTTGTGCAACCTCTTACCATAATTGTTGTCTTGCTCTTCTCCTCTGGCCTGGCCTTCTGCCCTATGGCTCTTGGGAGGCTTGAGAAAAGATGTCTTAAAACATCATTGTTGGCAACCCTGTCCTCCCACTGATGAGTACACTGGGCAGATCCAGTCTGTCCCACACAGCAGTCTGGAATGAAGGCACATTTTATCTACCAAACTATGGAGCTCAGTGCTTGCACTGAGCAGACACACCTGTAGGAATATTTAGCAATCTTCCTTTGTGAATGCTGGATGATTTGATCCTCTTCAGTAGGTTTTGATTCTTTACATGACAGATAGGCTCCATGATCCACCAAGACCAGGGGGAGTGGGAAAGTGCAGTTTGGATGGCCTGTGTAATGCTGTGCTATCAGCCTAAAGAGTTTTGGCTCTATTTTCTCTTAGCTGATCCTCTGCCTCCTGGAAAGCTGCTATTCTAGGTGCAGTGTCCTCTTGCAGAAAGCACCAAAGCAGCTGGAAGTCTCCCAACATGTGGGATGTGTTAGATGAATGCTGCCTACTAAGAAGCAGTGGGAAGAAGAAGAGTGATGCTAGGAGCATTTCCGGGCTCCAGGAGGGAGATGTGTGTCTCTTGACCATTTCTGACATCGCTTCTGCTTTTCAGTTCTCCAGCCTCAGGTCCAGAGCCTGGTGACATCCTCGCAGGTCCAGCCGGTGACAATCCAGCAGCAGGTGCAGACGGTGCAGGCCCAGCGAGTGCTGACACAGGCTGCCAACGGCACCCTCCAGACCTTAACGCCTGCCACGGTCCAGACTGTTGCTGCACCACAGGTTCAGCAAGTTCCAGTAAGTAAAAATGCAGCATGATGGGGGGATCCAGTAGAACAAGAAAGTGCTTTTGTGTGTCTGGTCCCCTGGCTCGTCTGGGGAGAAGTGGTGAAGCTGTAGAGCTGGTGATCCTGGCTGGGATTGCTTCTGCACAAATGTTTCTAGACCTGAGAGGTTTAGAAACCTGAGAGGTTCTAGCCAGCCTGTGTCCCAGAAGCATTTTACTTCATGCAGGTCATATGTGAGAGTTCCTGTTGTGAGATGTGATGTGACTTCTGGGCAATGCTCAGCAACTGTTTTCAGTAAAACCGTAACTAAATGCAGTCTAAAATTATTTTTTAACTTGGTACTGCCAAACCCAGTTGGAAACTTTACTTGAACAGACTTTCTTTGACTTTTGCTGCCTTCTTTGCGCGTCCATCACCTCTACCTTACAAATCTTACAAAGACTGGTCGATAGTAGAATGTGTTCTTTTAATTCTTCTGTCGTGTTTTTTTAATTGTTTTACTGTTTTACTGTGCCATGTGATTTTTTTTTCACTGTTGTGCATCTTTGTATTTAAGAAAAATGTTTGTCTATGAGACGCAGTATGACAAAGTTACTATGGTTCAGTTGTATTATGCCATCTCTGGTGTTCTCAGAGAGTCAAAAAGGTATTTGAAAGAAATAAGAGCAAAATAACCTAGAGTGGATTTTGGTCTGCTTGATGTTAAAGGCACAGATCCTTTCAGTGAAATCGCAGGAGAAGCTACTATGGGTGTTTGCCAGAGCAGACTGTCCTAGCTGTGTTAGACTGAATACTCAGACAGTTAATGTAGAGAGCTAATTATAGGTGTAACTGGAGAGGGGAAAGCAGCTTTTCCATCAGCTCTTTTGTGTTTTTATATACTTGTTTACTTCTGGTGACTGATTTGAAAACCACTGTCCTGGTGGTTCCTCTGCCCCGCTCTATCCACTGCTGTTCAGCGTGTCTCCTACTCAGGGCTTGTATTGGAAAGCATCCAGGTGATGCAGGGTACAAGTCAAAGAAATACCTTGCTCTTTTGCCAGCCACCAAGTTGTAAAGCTATTAAAGCTCTGTCAGTGCTTACCTCTGGCTACTGAGATCAGCAGGGAAATTTGAGCCTGCTCTCCTCTTCACCTGTAACTCTTTTCAACCTAGGTTCTCGTCCAACCTCAGATCATAAAAACGGATTCCCTGGTGTTGACAACCCTGAAAACAGATGGCAATCCTGTTATGGCTGCAGTACAGAACCCAGCACTGACAGCACTCACTGCTCCCATTCAGACCACAGCTCTGCAGGTACCCTATGGCTGTCCTTCCATCCCTCTCCTCGCTGTTGTCCTTTGCTATTAACACAAGGAAGAGATTTGTGCTTTAGTGTTCTGCAGTGGCACAGACAAGAGGGGGATTTGAGGGCTGTTGTACACACGTCCAGGGCAAGTAATACCCTGTTTCTGTCAAGGGTAAGCACACAGATTGTATTGTTTGGCTGCCTTCCCATGGCCAGTAAGCAAAGATCAAGGGCACATTTCTGTTTAACTTTTTCTGGTACTATGAGGAATATGACCTAAAAACTCAGTCTAGTTTTTAACTTGAAGCCAAAAGCTGACTTGCTCAGAGTACCTGTGGAACTTCCTTTTGCCCCTCAGTAGTGTCTAATAGTAATACATTAATTGTGACAACTAATTAAACTACTTTTCAGAGGCATTGCAGGGAGGATTTGTCATATTCATTGGAGGTGGCAATTGTACTTCATGGCCTCCACTTCTAATCAAGTCTTAGAAATTTATGCCCCCAATGAAACATTTATTATGATCTTGTATGTTCTGAACAGATATCTTTGTATAAATATTTACTGGGGGAGATAAGCTTGTCAGTGTGGACCTAAATTTTGACTTGTTTTGCAATAGCATGGTAGGCTTCTTAGATACTTATTAGCAGCCAGGCTAAAATCTTCAATAATCTGCTTGCTTTTAGATGACGTTTTTACACAACTTGAGGCTTACGAGATTGTGTCTATATGAGGCATGTTTGAACACACTGAAATTAGGTGGATATTAACCAAGGAAAGGTATAGGACTTAAATTCACTTATTTGTCAAGTTCCAGCTTGAAGTGAAACCGAATTAATTTTTTGTATCCTAATTAGGAGACTATTTCAGCTGTAATTGTTTCTGAAATTGCTCATTGCTAGTTTATTCTCATGGCTAGCTGTTCTAGGCTAGTTACTATGTTTGTTTTCTTGACAGAAATAACTCTTACTCTCCCTAGCTACTTGCTTCTCTGATCCTTGGTGTACTTCAGAGAGCACGTGTACCTTTCTAAATCTTGCTTTGCTGGATTAAGCAGTCTAAACTTTCTTTCATTACAGCTGTCCTAGGAGCCCTCTGTGCAGCTGTTCTGGTGGGATTCATAATTTTTTATTTCTGAGTACATACTGCTTTGGTTTGCTTAGACGGTCTGTCCTACATCTAGATGCCCAAGTTTGAGCTTTCCATTCTGCTGTAGATCACTCATTAGTCTTAGCTCCTCATATTAAGGCATTTTTATAGCTTATGGGTTGTTGTTTTTTTTTTCATCTAATGAAATTCAAATCAATTTGAACTGTGTTCCTTAAGCCAAAGGTTGTTTTTTCATAGTTGGATCCTTTCCAGCATTATTGTTGTGTCAGTGGAAGCAGTGTAGGCTGTTGTTGTTTTCATGATTATTTGTCCAGAGAAAAGGTGGATTTTGACACTTGGAGTGTAAAGATTGTAGGAACAAGGGGGAGCTTTAGTCCCTTTCTCTATTTAAATGGATGAACAGAGCGTAGTACTGGCAGAAATGTTGATGTGCTTGGAGAACAAGAGATGTTCCTATTCCACAGTGACCAGTGTGGGAGCCAGAGTGACAGATTTTTCCTGTGTTTCTGTGCCAGTGCTTGTGCCAGCCAAGAAAGATTGAAGGATTTTGGCATCTCACACATTTTCTGAGCTGTTCCAACTTTTCCTGATTCCTGTTTACTCCTTCTTTTGCCATCATAAACCTTATCTAAATTGGCTGATTGCTTTTGACACTTGGTATGTGTGGTCTTTGTCTTTGTAGACCCTTGTTGGGAGCAATGGGACCATTTTGACCACAATGCCAGTGATGGTGGGACAAGAAAAGGTGCCTATTAAACAAGTTCCTGGGGGTGTCAAGCAACCTGAACCACCCAAAGAAGGAGAGAGGAGAACAACTCACAACATCATTGAAAAGCGCTACCGGTCGTCCATAAATGACAAAATAATTGAGCTGAAGGACCTGGTCATGGGGACAGATGCCAAGGTAAAGATGGGAGATTAGTGCAAATGTGGTGTCACAAATACTAGTCTGCAGGTGCTCATTTGCTCTACCAAATGAAGCATTTGGGTACATGCAGCTGTTAGTAGCATGCACACGTGTATTGGGGTAAGGCTGGTGAGAATCACTTGTGTTCCAAATTGTTTTCAGGAAGGGTCACCTGTAAAATACTAATTTTACTATGCTAGTGGTACTGTTTCTTGAAAATAAGCTATACCTAATGCATTTGTTATTATATTAATTAGATCTAACTTAAAATAGGCCCTCTAGGTAGAATATCCAAGTGGACGTTTTGATAGCTCAGCTAAACAAGATCTTGCTTCAATTGTTTCCTTTTCCATGTGACTGCAGTAAGGATGAGGGTTTACAGAGCTTTCCAGTTTATTTCCTTTAGACACTGAGCTGTGAAAACTCCTGCTTGCTCAAATATTGGAAGCTTTCTTGCACCACATATTCAGGGTTTGTTCCCACTTGCTTTACCTCATGCTGGTGAGGCAGGCAGTAGTATTCTTGATACCTCCTGTGACTACTGCACAAATAAGTGCACTAGTGAAGTCACCTCCTATTGCTGGAAGTGGAAGCTTTTGAAAACATGTATGTTATGCAGTGGCTTCATAGTACTTGTGGCTTATGTTTAGAAGATAAACTTGCCCACTGCTGCTGGAAGCAGGAATTTGCATGGAGATGGCCAAGTGAGTAAGGCAAGGAGGGAACTACTTAATCTCAGAATTTATCGGTGATTAGGCAGCTTGTTCTGTCCCTGAACTGATCCACTTCATTTACAAACTGTGGTACTTTCAAGGGACTGTTTCTGGCTGAAACCTAAGTGTGAACTCCACTGTTATTTGGATGTTAATCAGGTTCTCTTGTACTGTTTTTAAAAGATCTTAGAGAGACCTCATCCTTGTCCATCTTTGATACCCTGCCCACAGAGCATGCTCTGCTAATGGCTCCTTTGCAGCTGCTGAGAGTCCTTTATACCATTTTTTCATCACATAATACAAAGGGTTGTGGTATTCCTACAGGCAGCAGTGATCCTTTGATGCTCTTAATATAAACTGCTTTTTGTACATTTAATTCCTTACAGATGCACAAGTCTGGAGTCCTGAGAAAAGCCATTGACTACATTAAATACCTGCAGCAAGCTAACCATAAGCTGAGGCAGGAGAACATGGTTCTGAAGCTGGCTAACCAAAAAAACAGTAAGTTGTGGAGGCTCTGTAGCAGATGGGAGGCAGTCAGCATGGATGTAGGATGTTATCTTGCAGTTGCTTATCCTTCAGAGAGGTTGTATGGATAGTGGCCAGTGTTACTCCAGATGACTGAGCCAATCTGAGAGCTACTGACAGGAGTCAGGATGGAGTAACATGTCCATAATGCACTCTGATTTTTTTCAGAGCTGTTGAAGGGCATTGACCTGAGCAGTTTGGTTGACAACGATGTAGACCTGAAGATTGATGACTTCAACCAGAACGTGCTGCTGATGTCTCCTCCAGCGTCTGATTCAGGATCTCCGGCTGGCTTCTCTCCCTATTCCATTGATTCAGAGCCAGGAAGCCCTCTCCTTGATGATGCAAAGGTAGTTGTGACTTGAACTGTCAAATATAACCTATCTTCTTCAGGATATTGAAGAGCCAGAATTTGAGTTCTTATTCTCAAGAGTGGAACCAGCAGACATCTGGCAAGCAGATTTGCAGGGCTTAGAGATCCTTTGTAAGGGTGAGGAGGGTGCATCTTTGTGTTCTGTCTTTCTTTAAATTACTGAGACTATTTCCTGAACTGTATTACCCGAGCTGTACCTTTAGTTGCTGGAAGAACTGTACTTCTCCTTCAGCCCCTGTACAGTCTCTGTGGATTTAAAGTGCATCTTCATTACCCAAGGAGCCCATGGCTTTCCAGCATATGTATGTCCAGTGAGTAAAGCAGGAGAACTTGGAAATGGATGATAACATCTGTTGTGGTTAATGAGACCAAAAGTAATCAGAGTAACAAAAAGCTGTTAGCTGTCTTGGGCTTATGGGTTTGTTTTATGGATATCACAGAAGTGGGTTTTCTGGGAGATCTTCGAAAGAGTAAGGGCAGCAAAGGTTAATCCTAGCCTAACCCAGGGATACAGTTACAGTTAATACTTGACATGACTGAACACAGAAGGAAGTTGAAGGCAGTCAAATATTTCAGCCTTATCTTACTAAGCTAAGAAAAGCTTAGTTCTTGCTTATCTGGAGCTCAAAAGCAAATTTATACATGTTCTGTTTCTCCTTCTTCCCTATCCCTTCCTTGGCATAAACATTTGTTGTGCTCCAGAATGGTAAACACTGGGTTTTCTCTCCTTTTTCTCTCCCTTCCTATTCCCTTGAAGGTTAAAGATGACCCTGACTCTCCTCCTGTGGCGCTTGGTATGGTGGATCGCTCTCGAATCCTCCTGTGTGCTCTCACATTCCTTTGCCTTTCCTTCAATCCGCTGACGTCCCTCCTGGAGGTGCGCGGGAGCCCCGAGTCCGACAGCCTGGTGCGCCATGGCTCCGGCAGGAGCGTGCTGGCCATCGACTCAGGTAAAGGGCTGGCATGCTTTGGGCCATGGGGACGTCCAGCCTTACAGTCCCCCTAAAAGCCACCTGGTCACAAAGTGAAGGGTGGCTGTGGTTCAGCAGGATGGCTTTGTGTGCTCAGGGAGTTGTACGACCTTTGTTTAGTGGGTGGGGAAGGGCAGCAACTGCAGTGCAGGGCATGGAAGGAGAGCCAGCTTGGATGTGGCTCCAATTCACATCCAGGGTTCTTCTTGCGTAAACCAACCATGGCTCAGTGTGGTGAGATTGAGGTGGCACCTATTTGTAGCCCAGCAGCTTGGGTTTTTGGCATAGACCCTTGAAAAGTAGTTCAGGGTAAGGGGCGTCTTCCTGTCTTCACCAGTCTTTGAGGCATGTTCACTTTGTATTTGGTTTTAAAGTAACTGACTGATTTTTGTCACTTCATGATTGAGTATTACTACACTGTTGCTATGGAGTCTTGCAACTGGGCTTGTTGATACACTCATTCCCTAAAATTCATAGTTAAAAGTTCAGCTTAGGAGAGGGTGGGGGGATGCTGTAGGCATGCAGTTGTCTTCCTGACTGGTAAATATGGTTCCTCAGTGTTGCTTTGCAAATTTAAAAAGATTGGAAAATTATACTGGAGTATTGAGTACCTGTGGGTGTGTCTTACAGAAAAATCAGAAGACAGCTCTTGGAAAACTAAGTGCTGATCTTTTTTTTAATACAACAATATTGTAAAAATAATCATTTAATTGGGAATGTTGAGGGTTGGAGTTTGGGTTAAGAGGTGTTGGTATAGGTGTTTCCTGATTGAGCTGCACTCTTTGCAAAAGCTGATTAAACATGTGGCAAGCATAGCAAGACACCCTTTGGAGTCTGCCCTTGTTGTATTGCCAGGCTTTTGGTGTCCAGGTTAGATTTTAACTTTCCTTTTTGGGACATCCTTTGTAGATGCAGCTGGTTGGTTCGGTTGGGTGATGCCCACCCTAATCCTGTGGCTCGTGAATGGAGTGATTGTACTGAGTGTGTTCATAAAGCTCCTCGTGCACGGAGAGCCGGTGACCCGGCTGCACTCAAGGTCCTCGGTCACCTTCTGGAGGCACCGCAAGCAAGCGGACCTGGATTTGGCACGGGTAAAGCTGACTCGTTGTTTTGCATCAAATGCATCTTTTAGATGGGATTGTGGGTAAATGTTTCCCAATGAGGCAGTGGCTTGGCACTTGCTAGATAGTGTATTCCTTGAGTGGATCATCCTGTGTGATTTCAGAGAAGCTGTTGCCAAGTTGTTCTGAGCAGATTACTGTCCTACTCAGCCTAAGTTAGTGAGGCATGGAAGCAGAGGAAGAGGCTCCTAATTTCTGTCCTTGTTGCTAGCTACTGCATCTTGTATTAGTTTTTGGCAGCAACATCTTGGGTTTTATCCAGAGTCTGGCCTCTGCTATGTCTGTCTGCTATCTTCTAGCATCTTGGAAGTCCTCTTTATTGTTGAGGAAACATTATATTATAATATTGGCGATGGAGAGGGACGTGTAGACTGACTTGGTGATCAGAATCCGATTTTATTGTGGGATACAAACATTTATATACTATTTCAGGGAGACTAGTAATGTGTACTACAATGATTAGGTTAATATCACATACACAAAGTTATGCATATAACATCATCTCTTGCTTGCAGAGTTTAATGGGATTTTCTTTTTCTGGTAAACCTGTTTGATTTAATCTTCTTGCAATGTAAGTCTAATTTTCAAAGTTCCGTTTGCTTTTGCCAAGGTATCCTGTTATCAAATCTCTTATGTTAACCGGGTCCAAAGTCCATCATCTCTCTTGTGTCCTCCAACATTCCAACATTATAACATTATATACAACATATTGTTGAGGGACCCTGAAATTTCCATGGCGTTTGACAAAGCAGGAAGCTCTTTTCATCTCGTGCTGATGTGTCTCTCAGAGAGTACAGGATCAGAACCATGTGTAGAAAGTGTATTTAGGGCCAGATTTCAAGCTGGGGTAAACTGCTGTTATGTTTTCAGTTTCTGTGTTGATGTCCCTCTGCTGAAGAGGGACTTGCACATGAGTTTGCCTTGCTCCCAGTGCCAAGGAGGTCCCAAAGTGTCTCTGGTAGTGACTTTTGTTGCTAAACCTTTGGTTGTGTCATTTGCAGGGTGATTTTGCTGCAGCTGCGTCAAACCTGCAGACTTGCCTGTCAGTACTCGGGCGAGCGCTGCCAGCTTCCCGCCTGGACTTGGCCTGCAGCCTGTCCTGGAATGTGATCCGCTACAGCCTGCAGAAGCTGGCCCTGGTGCGGTGGCTGCTGAAGAGGACTTCTCATCAGTGGCGGGCGAGGGAGGCCACCGCTGGGTTCGAGGATGAGGCCAAGACCAGCGCTCGGGATGCTGCCCTAGCATATCACAAACTCCATCAGCTCCACATAACAGGTGGGAGCAGAGGTGGCAGATGTGCTGTCTGGTGTTACTGAATGAGGAGACTCAGCTGATCCTGGAGCATTCGTGGAGAGCACTACAGCCCCTCTCCTCCGGGAGGGCTGCTGTTAGAAATTAGCCTGACAAATTCTAGGAGCCACTTAATAAAACACAACAGGTTCATTGGTCGATGACAGGATTATATGACAGAGATTTCAAATGTTTTATTTCAGTGCTGTTTAGAATTGTAGTTTCGCCTGCAGCATTTCAAAATTGGATTAACTAATTAATTATGGATTTCTTAGATTGTTGAGTGTAATTTTTTTTGTAGGCCATGAAGGTCTTTTAGGGAAAAGGACTCAGTACTGGTTTCTGATCTTATGCATGTTGCTTTGACTTTCAATTTTATGTCAGGAAGCATTGAGGGTCTTTTTTTTGCATCATCATCATCATTTACTGGTCGATTGTCTCGTTTGTGCACTTTTTACTTCTAGTGCTGGTAGCAACAGCTATTGGTTGAGGCTTATTGTTTGGTTTAGTTGTTGGTTCATGCAGTAAAAAAACTCTGTAAGAGCAGCTGAAGCAACAGCAGTGTAAGCTTCTCATATCAACAGGTTCTTATTGTTTCTTTAGGACAGTAGCCCTGCAAATTATGGTAGTATTTAGTAGCTGGTACTACTGATTAAAAATTAACACTTTTCCTTCTCCTGCTGATACAGGTAAACTTCCCTCCAGCTCAGCTTACTCGGGCTTGCACATGGCATTGTGTGCTGTGAATCTGGCTGAGTGTGCAGAAGAAAAAATCCCACCCAGCACAATGGCAGAAATCCACCTGACGGCAGCAGTTGGCTTGAAAACCCGCTGTGGAGGCAAGCTTGGTTTCCTGGCGGTGAGTTGTGTTATCTTCCCTGATCACACCCTCAAGCAGAGATCTAGGAAAGCCCGGAAACTGGCATTGCTGTATCTTGGGGAGGGCATCTACTAGCACTACAATTACAATATGACCTGCAGTTATGATACGATCTTTGTCCTTGTTGTTGCTGCTCTTTCCTCAGTGTTCTCAATCTTGTCCTCTCCTTTCACCAGAGCTACTTTCTCAGCCAGGCTCAGAGCCTGTGCAGCTCGGAGCGCAGTGCCATTCCTGACTCGTTGCGTTGGCTGTGCCACCCCCTGGGACAGAAGTTTTTCGTGGAGCGCAGCTGGATGGTGAAGTCTGCTGCAAAGGAGAGCCTGTACTGCACGCAAAGGAATCCTGGTGAGAGACACTCATTTCCCAAGTGTGGGGCATCCCAGTGCTTTGAGGCAGTCTCTCCACTCTTGTCTGGGGCAAAAGCAGGTGTCATGTTTCAGAGTGTGTTCTTTTATCCCTATCCTGCTTGTGGTTCTGATGGGTGAGAGGGCATGAGAAGCTGAGATGCCTCCTCAGCCTGCAGGGTCTGGCTTGCCACCCTTTGTATTCTGTGCTGTGTCATACTGCTTGTGTCTTTACCTGCTGGAACACAATCCAAAGGTGGCCCTGAATGTCTGGGGAGTGACTTTGGCGTGGCCAAGGTTTATCATCTGCAGAGCAGTGTTTTCACTGTTCTGCTGAGAGGCTGAAGTGCAAGAGGGATCTTTGGTCAAAGGCTGCAGCTTTACAAGGGGATTGAAAGGATAAAAAAGCCCTAAAACTTAGTCTCTAAATAATTCAATTAGTTTCCTGAGAATTTCCTTCTACTATTCTTCATCATGTTCTTTCCTACATTTTGATTATTCTTTCTGAGTGTATTGGGAGGTGTCTGGGGCAATATGCAAGTTAAATGATTTGGTGTATCCTTCTTCTCTAGCGGATCCCATTGCACAGGTCCATCAGGCATTCTGTGAGAACCTGCTGGAGCGAGCAGTGGATTCACTTGTGAAGCCTCAGACTAGGAAAGAGGTAGCAGGACAAGAGGAGGAGGAGTCATGGTGAGTATGTGTGGCCCACTGGGCACTGCTGGCCGCAGCAGCAGGCTCTGAGGCAGAGCTCATAACCACTGACCCAGTGCTGTGGGGCAAAATGCTTGGTTAGTCCTTGCTAAAGGCTTGGAATGACAATGCTAGTCTGACCACCACTGTTTATTAGCAGAGCAAGCTGTGCCTCTTGGTATTAAAACCTCTCAAGTCAAAGGTGAACCTGGGAGTGGTGGGGATTTCTGGTGTTAGCTGGGGTAATACTGGTTGATTGCTCAACTAAATAGATGGCACTTTCTCTGCTGTGACAAAGTTTAATGTTCAGGAGGACAAAAATGAGTGTGCACCTACCTCGTCTTTCAACCAGGACCTATGTCCAGGGCTTTTAGAGCATGAAGGTCTGGCAGGTCAGAGAGTGAACCCACCAGCTTGCTACTTTGTGCATGAGTGTTCTTCTGACTGAGTGTGATATCTACTTGCAGTAAAGAACCAAACAGACATGTGGCAAGAGGAGGAAAGATGATGTTGAACATAATTGTCATTGTCTCTAAGCTCTTTGACCAAATGAAAGGAGAAAATAGGTGGGAAACAGCAGCTTTTTGTATTGAACTGTGTCCAACTTTCTCTTGGACTCTGCAGGAAGCCGGAACCCAGCCTTTGCTAGTAATTCAGCACTGTTTCTTGCTGATCTCCAGATATGCTGTGCTAGGCAAATGTTACATACATATATGGGAAGCTCTGTAAGGATCCTGTCCCCAGAAAGTGTGGGTAAAAGCCTCAGATGGGAAGATAATCCAGTTTCCCTACCTCTGTAGGAAAAATATTCTGTAGCTCTGGGTTTTTTCCCAATCTGTTTCCTGGCAGAGAATGAGGAAGAGTTTGGTTTAATTGCTGGTGATCAGATGCTGCTGTTGAGAGAAGGTAAAAGGATTTGTAGAAGAGAGGTGGATTGTCACTATGCTTTGGGAGTCCTGTCTCCTCATGGGAAGGACTAGATCTAGTACAACAGCAAGCTTTTTTTGTCCCACTCTAGGGGTGGGAGCTCAAGATCTTCATCTGTAGCATGTCCCAGTTAAATTAGGTCATTGCTGCCTATGCTATTTTCTCTGACCAGTACTGAGAACATGCTGTCACTTCCATTCTTACATATTTGCATATATGCAAATAATCAGAGAAGTTTATTCAGCCTCTTTTGGAGGCAGTCACTGAAAAGGAGCCTATAATCATCTTGTAATGTATGTCTATGTTTGACATGAGCCTTGAGGTTAAGTCTAGTTCTGTGCTGGTGGTCATGAAAGGGGAGATGTGAAGCTGTTCCTCTCAGAGCATTGCTCTGCACTTCTAATCATGGGGTGGTCTCTTCAGTCCACCAGTGTTGTTTTACTTGCAGAGCTTGAGCTTTCTGTGGGCTTAAAGGTTCAGCACTGTTTAAATTTGACTTGTGAACGAGAAGTGCCTTGGTATTTTCTGTTTGACAGCATAGCAAAAATCTGCCTTGTTCCTTGTTTCAGTGAATTCTCAGGTGCCATGGAGTACCTGAAGTTGCTTAACTCCTTCTTGGACTCAATGGGAAGTGGAGCCCCACCCTTTGCCAGCAATTCTGTACTCAAGTCTGCCCTGGGTAAGTCTGGCAGAACTGAAGCTCTTTCAGATGCAGGATTTACTGCCAATACAAATTTCCTCTCCCTACCACCTCTCAAACTCTAGGCAAGGAGAAATGCAATCCTTGGAGTGAGTCCTGATTGCACACCAGTGTGGTACCACAGCTCGGAGTGGAAGAAAGTGATTAAGAAGGCTTATAATTTTGGCTCTGTGTTATAATGCTGAGTGCCCAGCCAGGGACTGCTGCTATTTGTATTGTTGAGCAATATTTTATTTCCAATCTGAACCCTGTGCCCTTGCCTGAGAGCTTGCTCCTAGCAATGCAAAGCGAGAGGAAGGGTGGAGCATGTAAACAAACACAGCAGCATTGCAGCTGAAGTACAGGAAGGGTTTTTTTCAATTTAATTACCTATTGAACTGGGTTGCCCCCACTTTCACAGTGGCTGTCAAGATATATTTCTCAATCTCCAGAGACCTGCAGCCTCTGCTGTATGCAAGCTCTGGGCATATATTGGGAAGGCTTGTTTTGGTCCCTTGGTGTATATTTAGTGGGACAGCAAGGGCTGCAGAATCCCTCTGAGCCATGTGTTCATTTGGGCTGGGTTGCTAACAGGGTGATGCAGTATTTGTTTGGCTTGGTGTTGGTACAGACAGCACCTGGCAGCTCACTGGGATGCTGGTGCAGCTTTAGACACAGATTAACTGCTGTACCTAAAATGTATAGAGCAAACATAGTAGGAGAACTAAATAATTATTTTTTAAAAGCGAAGTCTGTGCTTGGGTCAGTATTTGCCGTAGAATTGAAAAGCAGGTTAGAGTTGCAGAACATCCTTTTGCCCTAAGCAGGCTTTGGGAAGTTTTTGAGGGGATGTTAAATAATGAGAGCAATTCTATAGGGAACCCAATGTACTGTCTTAATGGTGATCAGTGCCAATCATGAGTGTATATATGAGTGGAGTTATTATTTTGGGGTGGTGAGTGGAGATCATTGTCAGGAAGGAAGTCAACAAATTTCTAGACAAGATGGTGTGATACTTTCTTGTTGACAAGGTACAAACATGCCATCCAAAACTCTGCTTGCAGTCAGATGTAGGGTGTCTGCATGCTGCCAAGTTCTTTTGTGTTCTTGCAGCACATTTCAGCATTCCCATGGGTGGCTGAGTTCCCATGGGATCAGTTTGGGCTCATTAGCATCAATCCCAGAGGAAGGCACTGCCAAGGGCCTGTGATACCTGTCCACTTCCCCAGGTGTGAGGGAGCCAGGTGCTCTCCCGGGCTGCAGGCGCTGGTTCTGTTTTGCAGGTCCCGACGTGGTGTGCCGGTGGTGGTCGGCAGCCGTGGCCATGGCCATCGCTTGGCTCAGAGGGGACGATGCAGCTGTGAGGTCACATTTTGCAGAAGTGGAGCGCATGCCAAAGTCCCTGGAGATGTCAGAGTGCGTAGGCCTCATACACTTTTCAAACTGCTGCTCCTTGTAAACAGGGGTGACCCCTTCCCCTAATGCTGTTCTGTGGAGTCACGCCTACCTGTGCTCTGGAGCTGCATGTCTCTTGTGCTTTGCAAGTACCAGTGTGCTCCGTAGTTCACGTGTCGGTCAAGGCTTGCATACTGATAGGAAAGCTGTGGACTAGAAGTCAGTCATAACTGCTTCTTTAGGGATGTCTTTTGGCTTTGTTCTAATTACACAGTCTCCCACCTTGTAAAATCAACCAAAACTCACGTGATGATGGAAAGGATGGTGTCACCATCTCTGTTCTTTTGCACTAAAGAATCTTTGCCAGCTTTCTCTTATTTCTCTGTTCTGTCTGTGTAGGTGAGGAACAATTGCCGTCTTTTTTCTGTCTAAGGAGTGATGATATCTCTTGAAGGTGGGAGAGTGAAAGCTGATGCTGTAGCAGCATGACATGATATTGCTTGAAAGCAACCTGCTTTCTCTTTCAGGAATGCCCTGGTGAAAGCTACCTTCTACATGTGTAAAGCTATGCAGGCCTCTCTGTCTGGAAAGGCAGATGGACAGCAGAGCTCCCTGGGTCACTGTGAGAGGGCCAGCAGTCACTTGTGGAACAGCCTCAACATGAGCAGTGGCACGTCCAGCACTGTCCTCAACAATGTAAGCATTGTAAGCCCTGAGATAACACATGGTCTGTCTTGGTTGTAAGGTTGGTCTTGCTGCAGGTGTGTTACTTCTCTGTTGTAGCTACATTCTCCATTCACTCTGTGGATCATGGGATTAGAGGGGAGGCTTCTTCCCTATCCTTGGAAAGGGCATTGCCATTGTTCTGTTTCTGCTATATGGGGGAGCAGAGCCACAAGTACAGTGTCATCTCCCTGGGCAAGGTGTCAGCTCTCGCTCCTCCTGTGCCAATAGCTGTCACCCCTTTCTGGTGCTTTGACCAGTTTGAATTTGGCCCTGCATAGATGGAAAGCATCCATCTCTCTCCTCCAGGTCAAGTTGGTGATACCTGTAAAACAGGACATCACTAAGTCAAGTCTGCTTGTTTCAGGCCACACTCACGAATGTTTGAATCCTCTGACACAGAAGTGTGACTGCTGTGCTACTCCTGAGTTTGTGTGGGGCTTGTTTCTCTTCTTTCCAGGATTACATAAAACTGGAGCTTCCCTCCATGGCATATGGGACGTGATTCTGGTCCCTTTCGTCGTTGCTGGGTGGCAGCTGTAGTGCATTGTAGTTGCATTGCATGTTGTGGCAGTGACTGTGCAATGTTTCTGCAGTGCAGTACAGAGGCACTCTCTGTTCAGCAGCACAGGCAGAGAGCCCTCCCAGAGCCGGGAGTGGTGCTAGGGGGCAGCAGCAGATGGGGAAAAGGGGGTTTGGCAGCCGCTGTTGGCTGTGCCGTGACTGCCTCTTTTTTCTCTGCAGGTGGCATGGCTGTCTTTGCTGTTTTTCCCCTAGTTAGTGTCACTTTTTGGGCAGGAACACCTCTGCAGGAGGCTGTGTTTCCATGGGATCAGTTTGTGTTTGTTAGCATCGATCTCAGTGAAAGGTGCAGGCAAGGGCATGTAACATTGATACAATGTGCCCTTAGCACCTTTCCTTGTCTTGGTCGAGAGATGCCACTTGGGCAAAATGCAAAAGCCTGCTGCCTTTGGTGCCTTGTGGTAGGGTGACACAGCGGGGAGGGCAGAGGAACCCCACAGGAGGTGCTGTGGTTCCCTCCCATGGGCTGTGTCAGCAGCCATGTAGTTTGTTACTCACCCAATGCTATGTGTTACTGAAAGCCTGTGCCCGGGCATGTTGGCTCTTGCAGATGATCCAGCTGCTGGCCTGTGACTTGCTGCTCTCGCTGCGCACCAGCCTGTGGCAGAAGCAGGCCAACGCCAGCCAGGCGCTGGGGGAGACCTACCACGCCTCGGCCCCCGAGCTGACGGGCTTCCAGCGCGACCTGGGCAGCCTGCGCAAGCTGGCCCACAGCTTCAGACCCGCCTACCGCAAGGTGATGGCTCGCCTCCCTGCCTGCTCCACGTCCGGCTTGTCTGTAGCCCTTCCTGGGGTGATGGGAAGCTGGTGCCCTTGGAAACACAGGGTGTATCTGAGCTTGCGTGGTTTGGATACTTGGGGTGGGATGCTCTTCTTCTACCAGCCTCTGTACTTCCTGTTGGTGGGGGATGACGGAGGCTCCTGTGGGAGTTCAGTGCATGTGGGGAAGTATCCACTTTAGTTTCTGCATGGAAAACCATCAGCACATGTGTATTGCCAAAACCATCGCATCCTATTAAGGTGGCTTCACACCTCTAGGGAGTGTGGAAGGAAGCTTCCTCAGCCGTGTTGGCTCTGCTGAGTGGCTGCAGGGTCAAATGCCTTCTGCATCTGTAGAGCCCCAGGTGCTTTCCTTGGCATTTCCCCACTTCTCTTCAGTTCATCTAGTTTTAAGCCTCTATAGAGGAAGTAGAGTCTAATACTTGGACGTGAGAGTTGTCCTGGTGTTGTCCAAACTCTAGATTTCAAAGTTTGATGCTGTTACCAAAGCACTAGCAGCATAGGTTGAGAATCCTGCCTGGACCACAGTGCCAAATTTTGCTCTCAGATTTTTCTACCCTGTTCCCTGCTCTCAATCCTTCCCCTTTCCAGGCCACTCACAGTTAGGTGTCAATTTTTTTCCCCTTCCTCATGGTTGCCCTGACCTGCAAATTCCCCAGAGACAGGTGGAAAGATGAGGGAGGAGCGTGGAAATGGGTCTCTGTTTTTGTCAAGGTGTCAGTGCTCTGCTCTTGAAATGTCGTGGCTGAGGGATAACAGTTCAGCCACAGCATCGTCCCTGTGCCAGCCCACCTCTCATCTTCCATCCTGCCTTCCCTTCCAGGTCTTCCTCCACGAGGCCACCGTGCGCCTGATGGCAGGGGCCAGCCCGACCCGCACCCACCAGCTGCTGGAGCACAGCCTGAGGCGGCGCACGCCCCAGAGCAGCAAACAGGGTCAGCCCTGGGGCCCAGGCAGTGACCCACTGCATGTGGGACTGGGAGGGGGCAGTGCTTGGGCAAGGTGTGGGGGGCATAGATACAACCTGCAGTGTCTCCTGCTGTGTCAGGATAATGAGCTGCCGTCAGCCTGTGGCTCAAGGCAATGCTTCTGCCATGTTCTCTACAAGCCAGCTAACATGAGCTGCGAGCCCTGGGCTGGAGGTGTTGGCGAACAGACTGGAAAACATTTGCCTTCATGAAGCTACAGGTGCACAGAACTTGGCAGTCTGGGGTGTGGAGCAGTCAGTGCAAAGGCAGAAGCTGGGAATTCTAAACAGAAGAGCCAAAAGATGAAGGATATAAGGGAATGGGAAGCATGAATGCCAATGTTGGGTTGAGCCCTAGGAAGTGAGCTGAAAGGAACTGCCTCTGTAGAAGACCAGACTGGCAGTTCCTACCTGACTCTAGCTCAGTGTTCTCCTCTGCTAGCCCAAAGGCCCTCAGGGTGCCCCCTGCTCATGGGTCAGCCAGGGAATGCCAGCCAGAGAAGCAGTTGACGGCCTCTGTGGTGGGGTTTTCTCATGCAGGTGGTTGCTCTGTTTTGAGTTTTCTCTCTTCACTGTTTGCCCCTAGGTGAACTGGACACGTTGCCGGGCCAAAGGGAGCGAGCCACGGCCATCCTGCTGGCCTGCCGCCACCTCCCCCTGTCCTTCCTGTCGTCGCCGGGCCAGCGCGCGGTGCTGCTGGCCGAGGCTGCCCGCACCCTGGAGAAGGTGGGGGACAAGCGCTCCTGCAACGACTGCCAGCAGATGATCGTCAAGCTCAGTGGGGGCACGGCCATCGCTGCCTCCTAATGCCGGCAGGGGTTCCCTTTGTGCAAAGACAGCCTGGTTGAGCATCGGCCTGGACTTCCCTTCTGGACCTTAGAAAAAGTGCTAGGTTAGGGCTGTGCTGGTGGGATCAGGATGGGGTGGGAGAGGGAGGGAGGGTTTTGGGTTTGATTTTTTTTTTCTAAACTTGCCCCAGGTTTAGCTTTACTAGCTTCCTTGCTTGTTCTCAGGCACTGCAGCAGGAATCTGTCTAGTTGTGGTTTTTGTCACTATGCCCGGGGCTGTTGAGAAGCGCTGCCCCGACACAAATCACCCATCCCTGCTTGGGAGAGAAGCCCACAAGCCCACGGCATAGAGAAGTGGCACATCCCGTGTCTGTCCTCAGGGATATTTTGTTCCCTTTCCAAACACCTCTGCAGAAAGGAAATCTCTGGGGAGGGCAGAGGATTTGTTCAAGCCTTGTCCTGTGGGGCTGCTGGGGCCTAAGGCCAAAAGAGAGGGGAAGGCACCAGCTTTCCTAGAGTTGTGTGTCAGGAAACTGAAGCCCTCTAGACCCAACTTCCCTAGGTGCTCTGGGAGTATCGCTTGGGGCCAGTACTGCCTGGAAAATTTCTCTACGGTTTTTATACAGGTTTTTTTATAGGAATGTTTGTGGCTTTACAAAAACATGGGAAACAATGCAGCAGATTTCCCTTCCCTTCTGCTTCAGGCATCTTTTCCTGTGATAGCTGCCTCCAGTTTTCAGCAGGGGGTGGGTTTGTGGCAGACTGCAACAAGCAGAGCCTGATAGAAGACCTTGGCATCCCTGGTCATCTGGTGCTGGGTGGCAGCAGAGGCGGACATGCAGTGCCCTGCACTTGGCATGAAGGGTGAATACTTCTCTGGTGCCTTTTTGTTGACGCAGAAACAATTTTTAGAAACAGTTTTTTTTTTATGTTACTCAACTCCCAGTCCCAGAACTTGTCTTCAGGTGTTTCTCCTTACCTTCTCTAACTCCTCCACAACTCCTGCAGGATTTGGGAGGCACTGGTTTAGGGTGCAAGTCTCCCAGCTTTCTTACTGTTGTTATTCCGAGCAGTTTGACTTGCAGGTGTTGAATTGCCTGTGACTTTCCAGGAGTGGGAGGTGGATTTGGGACAGGGAGAGAATGGTTTGCCCTCTTTCTCTCTGCCTTTCCTGTTGCATCTCTCCAAAGAAGAGGTGCAGAGTGGTTGCCCTCTCACATGTGCATAAGTGGAAACCAGCATTTGGCAAGTGGGCATTGCTGTTCCGCCATGTGTATGGCCGGCATGTTCTCCATGTTGGCAGCTCAAAGCATTTAGATACAGGCAGCCATCCAAACCCATCCTGTCCCAATCAAGCCTGTACTGCCCAGCTCCTGCAAACTTGGACTGTTTTGCAAGAAGCTTTTACATGTGTCCAGTTCTTGCAGAGAGGCATGAGCTCCTTCAGAATAAGAGGAGAAAGATAGGGGCTTGTGGTTTCCCTTTGCACAGGGTCTTTTGGCATTTGGGAGGGCCATTTCATGTGCTGCAGTAATTGAACACAGGTAATGCTAGTTCTGGAGTTGCCTGGCTTCAAGGAGATGGAAACTGGGGCCAGGAGAAACCTGTCTCTCAGCAAAGCCTGTTCCCAGTAGGAATTGTGGTCTGTAGCTGTGGACAAAAGCATGGGGACCAGAAGGTGTTTTTCTGTCTCCCCCACTTTATTTGGGGAATAGCTGGTGGACACCCAGCTGCAATAGCCAGTACTGTCCTACTGGCTGGGGTGTCCCTTGCTTCCTGGAGTCAGTGGTTGGAGGGGGAGCGCATTGTTTGAGGGGGAGAGGTTGCTCTCAAGAGTGTCTGATGACACTCTGGTGGCAGCAACTTCAGCTTTGAGCAGGTGCCCTAAGTGTGCAGAACAGCTCTTGATTTGGACACATTTTGATTGCTCATTGCCAAGTTCACGAGCTTACTGGTGATCCTGTTTTGGGGAAGTAGATTGCCTCCTCCTGATTTTTTTCCCCTCCTCTGTGGCTCTCATGCTTTCTTCCTTGTCAAGGAGTTTTTTTCCTAAAATACAGAAACTCCTTGCCTATGGCAACCTCTGAGTTACCTTGCATTTCTCCAGGTCTGCGTGCAGCACATGGGCAGTTCTGTGCTTCAGTAAAATGGGAGGTGAGGCTTTGGGAAAGCAGCGATGCTGAGGTTTCACTTTGTCACTTATGGTAGTCTGAGCCCTGGGGGCTGGGCTGCAGGGAGTACTGGCTGGGCCAGGAGCTGGGAGAAGCTGTTGGGCTGAAACCCAGGTAGTGAATAGCATGGAGTACCAAGGGTCCTAGCATGGCTGGTATGTCTCTGCCCCCTCCAGAGTGAGGGATCTTTGCCATGTTTTTTCTACACTGTTCAAAAATTTGCTGTCCATCTGTCCCTACAACTTTTTTTATATGTGTGTGTATATACTGTAACTTTTTGGTTTGTGGGTGGGAGGAAATTGTTTTATGGATTATGTGAAGAAAGTCTATTTATCCACATGGAGTTCAGAGTAGGGATGCTTTGTGATATGAGATGCAACTGGTGGTGGGGAAGTTCCCCAGGGAACATACCTGCTGTCTGAAAACCCTGTTCCAGGGCTTCTGAGCATCTGTTAACTAATAAAGATGAATGTTATCACCACCTCCCACCTGCCCTCTTTCTCTTAGCTCTATTCATCCCACCCAGCAGCTGCTCTTAAGCAGAGGTGAGCTTGAAAAGTCCTTTAGAGACATAAAACCTCAGAGGCGTCTCGTGAAGCTGTCAGTCCTTTGTCCGGATGACCTAGAGAACAGAACGGCACCGTTTGCAGTGAAAGTCCCTTGGAGGAGCAAGTGTGGTGTCTCCATGCTCCTCTGGAAGCAGCTCAAGAGGATGATGGCTCGAGCAGAGCCAAGCAAGGTGGAGCTGGGCCAGAAGCCTGCAATTTTAGGAGCTTCTCTAGGGGAGGAAGGCTGTTACCTGACCTTGCTTTAGAACAATGTCCTTTCGCTCCATCTCTTTGTTTCTCTGCTCCCCCTGGTAAAACTCTGTCAGAACCATTAAACTTCAGACAGAGGAGATCTGGTTTTTGTGCAGCTGCTTGAAGGGTTTTGCAGTTGGCCCTTTAAGCTGCGTTCCCACTACATCCCCCATTGCAGAGGGTTCCCCAGGCCCTGTGGGGGAGTGGGCTTTGAGCCCTGCTGCCCCGGGGGAAGGTTTTGTAAGGAGTGTGAAGTTCCCCAGCCAATTCAGGCCAAGGCCATACAGTTTAATGTGTTATTTATTGACAAGGTGGAGGCTGGGGCAGTGGGGCAGGGAGGAGGCTGGGGAGGGCAGGGGGCTGCTGGGGCTGTGCAGGCAGCATGGGGGCGCTGCTTTGAGACAATTGCTCTTCCCCCACCTCGTCAGAGGAGCCAGGTGGAGGTGCCTGGCCCCAGCAGGATCTGTTCCCAGTCTGTCCAGCACTGGCCCCCATCCCCTGAGCGGGGTATGGCCAGTGTGTCCCCGGCTCAGCCTCTTCCAGACGTGGGCTGAGAACGCCTGAAATTTGTCCGGATGAGTCCCCAATGCCTCCTCGATGGTGAAGTGCAGCTGGCAGAGCCGATCCCTGGGGCCAGGAAGGACGGCGTGTCTCCCGCTCTGGCCAGCGTCGCAGTGTGTGTAAGTCCTGTGGTGTTCTCCTCCTCCGGTGGGCTGCCCCCGATGGCCGCAGCTCCCCCTTGAGGGGCAGCCCCGGTCCCCGCTGGCACCGGCCGTCAGACGGTGACCTCGGTCTTGCTGTTGGTGGCGAGGTGCCGGGAGTGCTGCCCGTACAGCGAGGTGGAGGGGCCGAAGGCCTCGGGTGGCCCCTCAGGGCGCAGGGTGGCCAGGCCCGGCCGGCGGGGGCCGCGATGGGGGCCCCCCTCCCAGCCCCCCGGGAAGGCCAGACCCCCTGGCACCTTGGGGCCCTTGGCCTTGGGCAGGGGGCAGCCCTCGGCCAGCACCGGGGCCTCGGCTGGGAAGGTCAGTGTGCTGGCAGGGGGTGGCTCCAGCCCCCCGAACCGCCTGTAGAAGTCCTCGGTGGTGCTCTCTGTGGGGACAGTGCAGTGTCACCCCTGCAGGGACACCCCTTTCTGCTGGCACGGGGGAGCAGGGAGGGGGCAGTGGTGGAGAAGGCTGGGAGGGGGCTGTAGGAGGGATTCCGGGTGCTGAGGGAGGGATGCTGGCAATAAACTGGCTGGGCAGTGCTGTTGGGAGATCCCAGGGCACCGACTGCTGGGCAGTGCAGAGTGTCCGTGTGGATCCTGAACCCTGATGGGGTGGGCAGTGCTTGAGGGCTCTCTGGGATCCTGGGTGCTGGTTGACTGGGAAGCACAGTGGATCCATGGAGGACCCTGGGCACTGACTGGCTGGGTGGCACAGCTGGCTGGTGGAGTGGTGGAGGAGCTGCAGGCTTTCTGCTGTGAGCAGTGACCCCAGGAGCATTGGGAAACTGGGATGCTTGTCCTGCCTGTGCCCCTTTGTGGGCCCCATGCCCCTCCTCACTTAGTTTCTGGGGTTAACAGGGTGCACGCCCCCAGCCACCATCCCACCCCCCACGGCAGCGGCACTCACCTCCAACCTTGAGGGTGGTGTAGGAAGTGTAGTCCGGGGCTGAGAGGGCCAGGCTGCTGGCCAGCGGCAGGCGTTTGCCATGGCTGTGGGGCCGCCCCAGTGAGGGGGCAATGGCCACTGCGTTGTTCAGGGGTGGCTTGTCTGGAGGGGCAGAGACGGGTGGGGGCTCAGCTGTAGGCTGTGCCCTCCCACTACCTTTATTCACTCAAAGGAACTTATTTTTCCCCACCACACCAGTGCCTTACCTGTGCTGTTTCTGGGGGGACCCCGAGCCAGCCCCTCACTCAGTGGGACCTGCACACCCCCCATGAGGCTGTCCATGTTCTCAGAGGGGCTGTGGCCTGGCTGCTTCAGCAGATCTGTCAGTGTCCTGGAGAGGGGGTGAAGGGCTGTTAGAACAATATCCTGCTCCCCTGGGACCCCTAATTCGTCCCAGCCCTGAACTCCACTCTGAAGGCAGAGCTAGGCAGCCTGGGGCTAGGAAAGAGCCACTGGGAGCAATGCACCCAGAGTGCCTCCAGGCTTTTGCAGCCTGGGCTAACGAGTCTAACAGCTAATTGGGATCTGCCTGGGGCTGAGCCCTCCCAGAGCCGGGACCATCAGTGGTTAAGAGTGGTGAGGGAGATGCATGGTTTGGAGCAGGCTGCAAGGGAACAATGAACTGAGGCAGAGGAAACTGATCTGATGGAAGCTGGAGCAACGCCTCTGGGATCCTCCCCTGGAGCGAGAGCCTGGTGGAACAGGGGAGAGGAAGCAACACCTCCACTCAGGTCCCTTTGAAACAGAGAAGACCCCAAGGAAGGGATTAGAGAGGCCATTTGTGCCCCTTTGGGGAAGGAAATAAACTAGTGGCAGCCTCTGGCGCAGGCGCTGTCTGTGCATAACACCCTCCTTGTAAGTAACAGCATTAAACATTAAACACCATTACATAACATAGAGCCCTATTTCGTTTAACATTCATGGGCAGAGATTCTGCAGTCCCACCACAGCGCGCTGGCAATGCCAGAGCGAGGCCTGCTGGTGGTGCCCGAGCAGGGCACACCAGCAATGCTGGAACAAGGTACACCAGTGCTGGCGGTGCCAGAGGAGGGTACAACAGCAGTGACAGAGGGAGCACATTGGCAGTGCTGGAGCAGGACCTAGCCACGTGCCACTGCAGCCTTTGGCAGCAAGTCCCAGAACAGGATGGGATCCTCTTGCTGGGGTAGGGCTTTGTGATGAGAAGACACACCATTCCCCCTGCAGAGACCATGACTGCGAGAGTGCAGGGGTGTCCACTCAGGGCTTTTTTTGGCTCGCTAATCCCCAGCTCACTGTCAGCATGCCTTGCGCCTCGAAGGCTCTGGCTGGCTCACAGACGCGCACCGTGAGCTGACGGTTAGCGAGTGGTTGGACGATAAAACAGCAGATTAAACTCAACATGCATAAATGCAAATTGGAGAGGAAGGGGGGAATAATCCTGACTTGGTAGATGTGTCAGCTCATGGCACCAGAGTGCTCAAAAACCTAATGAACATGATGCTCAGAATTTCTGGGAAAAGCAGTGAGAGCAAGGAAGAAAGCAATGAATTGTACCTGGAGGATGCTTATCCTTGTGGGGACCTGAGGAAGCCTTTTCCCTCCCAGTTTGGAATCAGTCAACATAACAGGGCAGGGGCAAGAGCAAAGCTACAAGGAAGAGTCACTTGCCCTGTGGGTTAATTTCACATCATTCTTGGGAAGCTTTGTGTAGCAATCCCTCTGGGATCACTTAATCTCCAGATGGGCCAAGAGAACCCCGATAGAGCTGAAGAAATTGAAAACGAGCGAGGAACAAACCCTGGCAGCTGACCAGCTGGAAGGCAGCTTGGCGGAAAAGGGCCTGGGGATCCTGGTGGACCATGAGCCAGCAGAGTGCCCTTGGGACAAAGGCGCTGAATGGTTTCCTGGTCTGCGTTAGGCAAAGTGTTGCCAGCAGGCCTAGGAAGGCAATCCTTCCTCTCTGCTCGGCACTGGTAAGGCCACATCTCTGGAGAGCTGGCTCCAGCTCGATACAGGAGAAGCCCAGGGAAGGGACACAAAGATGGGACTGGAGCATCTGTTGTATGGAGGAGAGGCTGAGAAAGTGGAGACTGTTCGGCCTGGAGAACAGAAGATTTTGGGGGAACTTATCAATGTACATGAGTAGCTGAAGGGAGGGTGCAACAAGGACAGTGTCAAGCTGACAAGAGGTGACAGGTGCAAACAGAAATGGGAAATACTGTTTAAACAGAAGAAACTTTTTTTTTTTTTTCCTGCAGGAGTAGTTAAATGCTTGACTAGACTCCCTGGGGAGACTGTGGCATTTCCATCCTGCAGCTGTTCAAAACCTGCACCTTCCCAGGAACCTTCCTGCAACAGACGGACCCAACCAGGGTTCGGGCCATGGATGCTGCAGTCAGAGAATCTCTGGGCACAAGCCTAGGCAGGCAGGGGCTGTGCCTAGGCAGGGCAGGCGGAGGCAGGTCCCCCGAGGCCATGGGTGTGGGCTGTCAACTCGGGGAGCTGCTGGCCTGTCAACTCCCACCTTCCCTGGGGTGCACTGCTCACCAGTCCCTCCCCACTGGACGCTGCCTGCTCTTGCCTGTCCCCGGGGCCAGCGCTCAAACAGGCTTGTTTCAACAGAAAGTCCAATGCGATTTGACCTATTTTTAACATTATTTTTTCTTTTCCTCGGGTCTATTTATGAAGCTTGAGCAATCCTTTATCTATGACTTCTCTCCACATAAATCCATCAATGCTCTTTCTCACAAACGTGCCCTCCGTGCTGGCCGCTTGGGGCGTGTGGACAGAAACAATTAACAACAACGGCTGGAGCAGCAATTAATGAGCTCTTTTGCTAAGGTGAGAAGTACACGAGTCCCCAGCACCAGCAACACTTGGATTCACCCTGCCCTTGCACCACGAGTAGCACCACTGGCCAGGGCTGCCAGTAGGGCTCTCAGGGACTGCACCCCTTCCCTGGCTTATCCCCAGCTGATGCAGTGCAGGAAAGGTGGACGTGGAAGGTGACACTATGGAGGAGTTCTCTCACTGAACATCACCTTGGGGGTTTTGAGCCTCAGTCTGGTTCTGTGGCTCGGGGGTGGGAAGAAGGTCAAGCCACATCTCCCTAGGTCACCTGGTGGTCTGCAGCACCAAGATGGATTGGGAGTGCAGATGGAGGAAGGGAACAAAGAGCAGATGTAGCTTCAGATCTGCACTGCTCATTTGCAAAAAGTCCTGATGAATGGAACTGCTGAGGCCTCCATTCACACTCTGGTCATGGATGCAGAGAACATGAGGCCATGTGTGCAGGTGGCTTGCCACCCAGCTTGCTTGGACATCAACTGGACAGGCATGCAGCCACCACCACGGTGAGCCTAGCTCTCCTTAAGGGTGTGACAAGGATGCTGCAAACTAGCCTAGTACAAGACCTGATACCAACTACAGAGGCAGATACAGAAGCAATAATGATGGAGGCCAAGAGATCTTTGCAGCAGAAGCCATGCATGAAGCACTCAGTGTTCCTGATCCATCCCCGAGGTGCTTGTGTGGGAACAGGATGCTGACCTGGCACAGCAGCCCAGCCCAGGGCCTGACCCACTTTTTGGGAAGCCCAAGCCCCCTACCTGGCAAGCCCACTAGGAAAGAGTATGGAAGTCCTGTCAAGGGGACAGGGAGCAATGCGGGGAGACAGGAGCACAGCCTCCAGGAGAGAGGAGAGATAATGAATTGATGGGGACAAGTGACATTGCCATGAGCTGAACCCTTGGTGGGGACACAGAAGGTGGCAGCCACTGGATGAGTGGCGTGATGAGGTTTGGAGCAGAGGTGCAGCGTTGCAGGAGGCACAGAGCACGCTGCAGCCACAGGTGAGCATCCTGGCTGCTCACACTACCTCTGTGCCCAGTGAGAGCCTCATCTTCACCTCCCGCGGGAGACATTTCCCACAGCTTATAGCGTGTCTGCCCAGGGCAGGGGTGCCCATCCATGCCACTGAGCGGCATAGGCACTGTGGGACGCCTGCCCAGTGGGGCTGGTACACCCAGGGATGCTCAGGAAGGTGTGGGGTTATCAAGGTGTCTTTGCAAAATGGGAATTGCAGTGGTGGGTATTGGAACTTGGGCAAAGTGGAAATGAGCATCCCCAAACATTACGTTCAGTCTAGGGACAGACCTCCAGGTCTCCCTCCCTACTGGAGCTGGATCCTCTTTCATCCCCCAGAGAGCCAGGGCAGCATGTGATAGCACACCATGCTGCCTGCAAACACTTTTTCTACATCTTCACCACTACCTGCTACCATGGACATCAACTGCAGGCACGGCCCTGGACTTGAGCATTGCCAGAGAAACAGCCAGCACAGCTGGAGGAACAGTGGGGCCAAATTTGGGGACCCCAAATAGCACAGGGAGACCCAAGGAGTAAAAAGCCAGAGCTGAGCACTCACCTACTGCAGCTGCCAGGGCACCTGCTCCTAACAGCTGTTTTGCCCCTCTCCAGAATCCCCCCTACTCCCTAGGAGGCTGCTCCTTGCCCAGTTCTTCCCATAGGGTTGTTCACACCAGCTATCAATTTGCAATTCCCACCCAGGAGGTTTTGTGGGGGAGGTCTGGGGCACGTGCGTGCTCTCAGTGTAATGGGCACAGACAGATCCCAGAGGCCCCCAAGGACCCAACGTCCTCGGAGATTTGGGGACTGAAGAAAAACACAGGCAGGTGTTCCTGACTCAACGCGGGGTTTGGCCAGGCTAAGCGAGTGCCGGGGACAGATGCCAAGCATGAGCCGAGCAGGAAGGAGAGGGGATTGCAGGAGCTGCCATAAGGTCCTGCAGGAGGAAGGCGGATGAGGACGGGAAGACAAACCAGGTAGCTGCAGTCACTTGAGCGCCCACTTCCCTGGGTGGACCAGCAGCCAAACCCATGAGGAGATAAAGACATGTTGGAGATGGCCAAGGTGTGGGGGTCTCAGGACAAGCTGGACACAGACTCAGGTGTCTCCATCAGAGAAAAGCTAATGGACTTTTTGCACCTGGTCACTCTTCTTGGGTTTGGACCAGGACCAGAACCATGACAAACAACATCTGGAGGTGCAGAAGTGGTTGACCTTAACCCCCAAGCGAGAAACCTGCAAGCAGCAGCAATGGGAGCTGTCCAGGGCAGCACAAAGTGCTCCCCAGGAGCGGAAAAACCCCGGCAGGAGGGAGGGACAGGAATGGAAATCAAGACAACCGTGCAACAGGGAGCTGGCCCAAGGCCATGATGCGGTGCCCAAGGAGCAAATGAGAAGCTCCTACCTGAGGCGCCAGGAGAGTGGCAAGGTGGCACTGCCCATGCCTCGGACCATGCGTGGGCTCAGTGGCAAGGCAGGTAGAAATAGCCCTGCTGTCTCAGAGGCACCAAGATGAAGCATATTCCCCCAGCTGCCCAGGCACAGTGGAATGGAGGTGACAGTGTCCCTTTCAGGATGCTGATGCTGTGTACCCAGGCTTTGGCACTGTCTCCATCAGCCCAGCACCTAGGAAGTCATGTCAGCCTGGTGTCTTGCCTGGTTCCTGGGGCTCTGCACCTGATGCACCACTCCTGCCCTGCCACAGCTTTCCAGTCACCATCCCTGAGGAACCCGAGCTGCTCACAACTTGCACTGAAGGACACAGGGCACAGAAGAGGGCAAGACTTCTCCTGACTTCTGCAGTAATGGAGGTGCCCTTCTGATTTTGCCTCTCAAAGGTGGATGAGAAAAACTCATCTTCTCCCGATTTGTATGCTGGTGCCCGAAAGATCTGTGGCTTTATGGAGAATAGGCACCTATCTCTCCAAACTCAGTGGGAAAATTGAGGCTTGCATGAGTTCAGAGGGAGGGGGGAACCAGGGGAATCACCCGACTCCAGCAGCGCAGAATTGAGGCTACCCACAGAAAACAGCCCCTGGTGAGTGGCAGCAGTCCCACCAGTGTCTGGTGGTGGGAGAGGGCAATACCCAAAGGCAGGGGATGAGGACACGGGTCTGGGTGTCCCAGGGTCTGATCTGACCCCTCCCCGAGCACAGTATCTCCTTCCCAGGAGGTGGGGGGAATGACCAAAAAAAGACACGGCGGCAGGCGAGTGGAAGGGGATCAGGAGGCTGGCGGAGGCCGTATTGATCCTGTCAAGGTGCCAGCACTTCCTCAGGCAACACGGGGGGAGGCGTGGGCATGGAGCAGCACACAGCCACACTCCCTACCAAGGTGGGGGCACAGCATGGATCCCCCCAAAACTGCCTCCTGTGTCTCAGGAGGGTCCTGTGACCCTCCTCCATGGCTCAGTATATGACCCCTCCTCCAACCAGGGGTGATCAGCCTCTGCTCCCTTGGGTGGGTGCAAGAAGTAGGATGGGTCTGGATTTGGGGTGCAGCACCCAGTGGCTGCATAAGTCCCAAATGGGCAGGGGGAAAAGGGTGCTCCAGGGGAAGGAGAGACGGTGCTGGTGCTGGGGGTTGCAATCAGGACAGTTGCCTGATCGTCCTGATGAAATAATTTCCACCAGCCCTGCTTTTCCTTTTTTTAAAAGCTAAAATCCCTCAACAAAATGGCATGAAAATGTGTTTCTCTCCAGGCTTGATGTCCTCACCAGGAAAATGCAAAGTAGAGCCCCAGGATGGGGAGAGAAGCATGCATTGGCAGCAGGAGGGAGAGGGGAAGATGCAGGACAGCCACAGCAGCAGCACAGGAGTTGGAGGAGACGCAGGGGGTCTCCAGTGCTCAGGTGTGTCTGACACCTTGACCTTCCCCCTGCCAGCCCTGTGCTCAGCCCCAGAAGTGGGCTGAAAAGCGGGGGTTGGAGCCACAGGGCATGGGCTCCAAGAAGAAGCTGCCCAACTTTCCGCTGGAGGGTGTGCTCCAGAGGGTACAAGAGTGTGGACACCCCCTGCAAGGGCGGTGTCCCACGCTGGTGCACAGAGCAGAGACCAGGGCACACCCGGGCACACGCATACACGTGTGTGCACACATGCACACAGAGCTGGCGCAGCAGCCACGGTGGAACTGTCATTGCCACCTCGTCTCCCCCAGCACTGCAAGCAAGGCTGAGATCAAGGAGACTGCAGTCCAGAGTCACCCCACACACAGTCAGACCTGCTCTCACCTTCCTGGGACATTGGGAACCACACATTTGTTGGGGGCGGGGGGAAGCCACATCCTATAGCTCACATGTCACCCACCCCACTGCCTGGTGGGTTGGCACTCCTGAGCCAGGGACATGCCTCCTCAAGAGACAGAGCAGGTCATTTTGAGAGGAGATGGGTGTACAACCACCCCTTCTCCTGGAGGCTGTCCTGGCTGCCAGCCCTCCCTACTAGGTTAGTGGGCTACAGCCAACCCACCCCCTGGTGTTTCAGCATGCTGGACGGGGATTTTAGGGATCACCTCACCCCCTTGGCAGTTCCAAGGAGTCTATGCAATCAGCTAGGAACATGAGCTGCCACCCTTGGGGAGATGAAGCAGGGAAGGTGGGGGCACTGGACCCCTTTACCTGGAGACGGTCATCTCTGTCTGGGGACCCTGTGCCTTCTCCAGGCCCAGCTTGGTGAAGATGCCCACCAGCACCATGATGGCCACCACACCGCAGATGATGTAGACGATCATGTTGGTCTTGTCACGAGTGGGGTCCTCGGGGGTCTCGTCCACCCGGGCAGGCGGCTGGCCCGTGTTGACCCAGTTGGGGGTGTCGTAGTTGGAGCAGCCACTCTGGTCCAGCCGCCCGGGCTTGAACTGGCAGCAGAAGCGGTACCCGCAGGTCCCGCAGCAGTACTGGTAGATGCCGGCGTTGCAGTTGAACGGCGGGTCCCACTGCCCCATCACGTCGTAGTACCCGCGGCAGCGGTCCCCCCCCGGTGGTGCCGCTCCGGTGGGCGCAGGGACCGTGGTCTCCGGCGGCGGAGCCTGGCTGCTGTTCCCGCTGTCCCCGGGCCCCCCGGTGCTGGGCTCGCCGCTCCACACCCGGCCCGGCTCCAGCAGCACCAGGCAGCAGATACCCACGACGTAGCTCGGCTCCATGCGCCCGCGGCTCCGGGGGGCCATCCGGGCGAGGAGACGAGTTAGAGCCGCTCGCCCGGGACCGGCCGCATGGCCGCCGAAGAGCCCCGATGGAGGAGAAACGGGCTGGAGAGAAGGGGGGCGTAATGGAGGGAAGGCAAAAAAGGGTAGAAAAAAAGAAGTGGGTGAAAAATAAAAGTGCGAGGGGACGTACCCCTTCCCCGTTTCTCTCCAGATCGGCCGACAGGCAGAGATTCAGAGCAGGGGGCGAGGCGGGCGGCATGGGAGAGCCGCCGCCTCCCGCCGGCCGGGGAGGGGACGCGGCGGCGGGCGGCGGGAGCGGGCGGGCGGGTCGGGCGCCGGCGGCCGCCCCATCCCCGCGCTCTGCCCGCGCCTCCCGGCACCGCGCTCCGCCGAGGCGACAGGGAGGAGAGAGAATGGAAAAGCAGCAAAAGCCCTTCGCACCAGGGCGGGAGGAGCAGGAGGAGCAGCAGCGGGAGGAGGAGGAGTGCGGGGGAGAGGGGGAGGGAGCCGGCGCGTCCAGCGAGGCGCAGGGGGCTCGGCTCCCCCGCCGCCTGACAGCCTCCCGAGGAAACCGGAGAAGGTCCTTCACCGAGTCCTCTGCCAGGCTCCCCGCCGCCACCGGGCGGCAGGACACCCGCCCTCCCCGTCGGGCAGCAGCCGCGGGCGGCCGGACACGCGTGGCACCGGTCCCGCGCTGCCCGCCCGCCCCCGAGCACCCCAAGCCCCGCCGCGGGACCCCCACTCGCCCGGACGGGAGCTGCGGGGCCGCAGGCGGGCGCTCGGTGGTACAGGAGAGGTGTATGCTGAGGGAACAGAGCCCCCGGAGTGGTGGGGTGCCCTTCTGCAGCCCCTCAGCGAAGGGGACGCTTAGAGAAGGAGGGAGAGCAGCAGTCCCAGTCCCTTGTGAACATCAGAGCATCCCCCAAGGGGAGCTGTCTACGGGGGGGCTGTAGGATAGGCAAAGTGGGGGGCTACTGGGGCACCCCTAGAAAGTCATCCTCCGCAGAGTCGGGATGATTTTCAACTAGCCACTGGCTGGCCATGTGTTTGGACTTCGAAGTTCAGACTCTGTGAGGAATGCGCACCCACTGCTCTGGTCCCAGGCTGGTGCCACCCACAAAGGTGGTATTCATCCTCACCGCCAGCTCCTCTTCCCAAAAGGGCATGATTTCCTTTTCCTGCTCTGGGGCCATTGTGATAACAGCAGGATGGGGCGAACTGAAGGGCTGTTGGGCCCCTTGCCCAGCACTAACACGTTGTACAGCCTGTAACAAGGGTGGCTGGGGTGAGGGGCAGTGACATATGGGAGCTGTGGCTGCAGCCTCATCACCTCCAGACAGACCTAAATCCTGTAGCAGGGAAGGTCAGCAAATCTGGCATCACCACTGTGTTCTTGGACATGCATTCCCTCCATGCTCTTTGAGAGGATGAATAATGCGTTGTTCTGTCTTGCCCTGTTTGTACTCTAACCTGGGGGATGTGGCTGCCCTTGGGCTGCATAGTGCTGGCACAGGAGACCCCAGCCCCCAGGCAAGTGGTGATACAAAAAGATTATACTAATGGAGGTGGGATTAAACAGGTTGGGGAGGCTCACCTCCCTCTGGCAGATGCCTCCTTCAGGCCAACACTGAAGCCCCATGGACCAGCCTGTCCTCAGGAGCCATGCCTTACCTGCCACACCACTGGGGACAGGCTGAGGGTCTCACATGGGATGAAGCACTGTCATCATCCTCCCTGTGCATCATGGCAATCTGATGTTTCAGGCTGGAGCTTTGCACAAAAAACTTCCCACCCCATCGAGGGTGAAACACTCGTGTGTTTTTCTGGGGGATGGATTTAGAGGATAAAATATCCTTTCCCTATTCACCAAGCCTGAGCCCTGCAGGCCCCCGGTTGCTTCCCATCTGGAGTCTGGCAAAAGTCAAAGACATTGAAAGCATGGATGAGGAGAGCAGCTGGAGCCCGGGACGTGTCCATCGGTCCCAAGTGCCTCAGCCTAATAGAGATCCATTAGGTAAGGTAGCTTGTAGCCTCCAGAGCTTCCTGAAAGAGATAAAAATGTAGTGAGGCGGAAAAGCCACACTTTCCCTGCCTCTCGGAGGACTCTCTGATGAAAAGCCCCATCGTCTGGAAGTTGCAGACATGGGGGTCGTTACTTCTAATAGCCGAAAGCAGCATCGGCCTTGAGAGAAGCTGCGCAAGCAAAGTTTGCGGCTGCCCAGGTAACGCCAGCAGTCGTTTCCCAGGCCCCGGCTGATCGCTCCCGACGTGTGTGCGAGCAGAGCCGCCCCGGGGGCCCGCAGGGTTTAACAGACTGTTAACAGGCAGAGCGAAAAACTGGCCAAAATCGGGGAGTTTGCTGGAAAATGGTTGCCTGGCGTGACCTGGGAGAAAGGGAACGGTTTTGAGGAGCGGAGGAGGGTGTTTACTGAGTGTGAAGCAACCGAATTAAAGGGTCTCTGGGAGCGAGAAGGAGAGAGGAAGAGCCGCTCGCAGGCGCTAGCTGCGTGCATCAACCCAGAAGGAAAGCAAAGCCAAGGGCACGGTTTGGAGGAGCATCCGCCCGGCACGTCCCCGGCGCGCAGGGCCGGCCGGGCCTGGCTCCGTGCGGTGCTGGCACCGGGGGCTGCAGCCCGCAGCCCCGCTGAGCCGTCAGCTCATCTTTGTCAAATAAGTGACCCGGCCTCTAGCTGCATCCCCAAAGGGAGGGGGTTGTGAGAGGGAAATCCTGCAGCTCGGCACCTACACTCTCACATCACCGGCAAGCAGCGGCAGGACCCGCAGGAAAATTCAGGTCAGCAGGGACCTCCGGAGAAAAATCAAAGAACATGCTTGCAACATCCACGGACACTTCTAGGGATGGGGATTTGGGAGAAGAGCTCCGTTAGACTTTGACCACCAGCCTTGGAGGATGTCATGGAAATATTCCCTGTAGTGACAATGCCACCCGGACTACAGAAGGGTGTCTCTGTGCCTGCAGAAATAGGATATTCGGGCGGTTCAACACCGAGCGAGGAGGGATGCGCCGAGCACTGACACTGTAAACAGATTGTTTCTGGCAGGGCACGGTGATCTGGAGAAGATCCTCTCTGTCACAGCCAGAGAGCCCGACAGACCCAGATCCCTGCTGATCATGGGGGTGCAAGACTAGCAGAGCTGCCAGGCTCTTGCCCGAGGAGCAGGAGGAGGAGGGAGCCATCACCATCATCAGTGTGAAGTAAAGCCCTGGGAGCCTTCCTGAATGTGGAAGGATTTGGGGTGCAGTCAGCTCCTGAGAAAAGCTGGCAGTGGATGTTTGGAGCCCCAAAGCTACCCAGCCAGCTCCCCCTCCCTCCCACCCAGAGAATCAGAGACACTTCCCTCTCCCAGAAAAGTGATTTTAACCATGTAGGACTGAGCCGGGCTCAGGGCCAAGGGGTGAATGAGGGAAAGAGTGCTGCTGTGGGATGATGCCCCATCTTGAAGGGCTGTGCTGCAATAGGAGGGCTCCAGCGCCTCATGTTTGTGTGCTGAGGAGTGCTGCCAGAGTGGGTTTTGCTTGCAAATCAGCAGCTAACACCCGACATCATCATCTAGGAAGAGCTGAAGGCGAAGGAAGACTGTCAGGAAGAGCTTCCAGCATGCGCTGCGACACCGTCCCCTGCCTGGAGGCAGAGGAGGGGCAGAGCTCCTGCCACTATCCCTGGGGGTACACGGGGTGTGTGCATCCCCCCACACCTCCCACCATTCCCCAGGATACATCAGAGAAACGTGCTTCTCTCCAAAACTTTAGCTGCTGAAGCTGGTTTTGTTCCAGCCAGCGATAGAGCCAGGGAATAGTCTCCCCTTGCCTTTGTCTTTATGAGGGAAATTTCTTTGGCCATCAGCATCCTGTTCGTAAGTTCTGAGTTTTCTCAGACCCATTGTCTAGGACTGGGAGAAGGGACCCCTGGACTGTGATTAGGGATCCCTGGGCTCGAGTGCTGGCCTAGTGTGCAATAAGATGCTACTCCCCTCCTCACATTATTATAGGCTCATTGGATTAGGGAAACCAAATCAGACCTTGGGCTACTGGCATTGGAAAACTAAAGCAGGGAATAGTTAAATGCACTGGGGGAGGCACAGAGATGAGGTGGCTGAGCCCAGAGCAGCCACCATCCACCCTATTTCCAGCACAATGTGCACAAGGGTTTTATTCTCCTGCCTGTGCTTGATGCTCTGGCTGTAAAATGGCTGTAAAAGAACAACTGTGCCTCATAACGGCTTATAGAGAATACAGAAGCATATGTGCTTTACCATTACCATCATAACTGCAAACATTCAAAAGTTGAGATTTGTGAGCTTCCAGCTTCCCAAACGCAGCTGGATTCGAATCCAAATGACATCCAGAGGAATGAGGAGAAAATCAGCTCAAAGCAAGGGCTTATTTTTAATTTATGTCGCAGTATGGGCAAGCAGGATCTGGGCTGGAAGCCCGAGCTCCCTCAGCTGCCACTGTTAGAGGGCAGCCATGCCTCCACATACAGCACAAAGGTCCGTGAGCATCTGCTGTGACCCCCAGCCCCCCAGGCTGTCTGCATATGGACTTTGCATTTAGGATTAAATTGGGAGACCCTGCTGGTAAATGCTCCCCCTTTGCAGGCACTTGGTACCCATCAGCTCGTTAGCCCAGGGGTTTTGCTGGAGCAGTCTGGAGGTTGTGTTGAGGATGGCTGCAGAGCCTTTGCAGCCCTGTTTGCACTCATCTGAGCTTCAGGGCAGTCAGTGGGACATTGACCCAAAACTGTCCCCTCACTGATGCCTGCAGGCTGAGCAGGAGCACCCCAGCCTCAAACCTTCTATGCTGGGCTTGTGTGGCAGGTCCCTGCTGCTATCCTGGGTGGAGCCTGAGTATTTTCTCCTTTCCTCTTCAAAGTAAGTTTCTACTAGTTTTTCAAGCATTAAAAAGCCATATAATACCCGGAAGCAGTAATGCACAGCCCAGCTTACTCAGCAGTGCAGTGGCATCTCTGGCTATGCTCCCTCTCTTCACGCCCTCTGCTCTCACCCCTCACCACCCCTCCTGATTCAAACGACAATCATTTAGGGCAAAACACAGCCAAAGAGAGAAAGGATGAGAGCAGCCATTGCAGCACAGGGCATCCTCAGGGCTCAGTGTAACAGCTGGGTGTGAAGGGGGTCTGCTGCAGGGAGGACGGGAGGCAGCGGGGCCAGCCCCAAGCTGCTTTAGCCAACTGTGGAGCAATAAAAACCAGACCGTGGCAGCAAAAGGGACCCATGTTTCCCCTCCCGTGCTTGAGTACCTGAGGTGCTGGTGGCAGTGAGCTGTTGGGTTTGCTGGGATGGGGATTTAGGGTGCCTGTTCCGGCGGCCGAGGCAGGGTGTGCAGGAGGAGGCCATATGGCCGGGAGCAGCGTGCTGCGTGCCGCCCCGGCGTCAGACCGGCAGCAGCGGGCACAGCCTCTCCTCGGGAAGGGCGGCCGTGCCAAGCGCAGGCTCTGGCACAGGTGCCGGCCGGCTGCCAGGTACACTCAGGTGCTGCGGGCGGCTCAGAGCCCGCAGGGCAGCACGGCACGGCCAGCAGGGCAGGATGCCTCTGTGCAAACCAGCTGTCCCTCCTCATCTCCTCATCCCCTGGAACCAGGAGACGTGGAGGGGCTCATGACCCCCACCCAGCACAAGTTTGGGCCAGGTGGATGTGACTGTGCATGTGGTTGTGGTGGGGTATGAATGTTGATGAAGTCTTTGCTTCTACAAGGCCAACATTTTGACATGGAAACGGAGGATGACTGGTGGAACATTGGCAGCAGGAGCACATCCACCTCCCGCTCTGCTAGCTCTTCCCTGTGTGAGGGGACAGGCTCTTCCAGCAGAGACTTGAAGGGGCTCAGCACACTCTTCCTCTCATGATAACCCTTTTCCAGCAAGGGCTGGCTCTACAAAAGGCTCCCAATCCGCTGGGCTCCTGCCCTTTCTTGAGATACTAAGCGGAGAAAAAAAATCAGGGATGTGTCCTGAGAAAGAGGAGCTTCAGCTAGACCAGGGAAGGCTTCTGAGCAGAATGGGTCAGGGAAGACTTTTAATTAAAACCAGGGAAGGCCCAGAGAATCAGTTTTGCTTTTCCAATGGAAGAGAACAAGGGTGAGAAGGTAAAGAGAACACAGAGGTGTGGATGTGCAATGCCCATACACCACCTCTGCACAGAGCAGCGAGCTGTGCTGCCTTTGGGACCATCACTTTCCTCCACCTGCCCTTCCACAGGCACTGGTATGTGCCTAGCTGCCTCTTCCCCTCTGTAGCAGCAAGCTGCAGGCTCTCTGTGCCCTTGGCTTCCCAAGAGTGTCCCAGGATGGATGTACTTGTCCTTTGATGTCTCTTTTCAGTGGATTAAAGAGGAAGGAGAGGGCTTTGCTATCAGAGGGCTGGCTGTGAGCAGAGCTCCCTTGCCCGCCGGGAGCCTTGGGCTTTTGAGCCAGCTTCATTTTGGCATGATCCGCCTTTGCGAGTGAGACCTGCTGAAGATGGCCCAATCCTATTAGTGGCAGGGATTTGCTTCAGGTCTCCTACCATTACCCTGATGACATTTTGTTGTGCAATAAGCCTCTGTCTTTTGGGAGACTAAAAATCAAGCTTTCCCACATAGGAACTGTCCCCGTGCCACGCCGGCAGCAGCCTCGCTGCAGCAAGCAGGAGTCACCTTGATGCTCCTACCAGAGATGTCATTTTCCTTCTGCCTCCCAAAGCCCAGCCCAAGGACAGGACAGATGCTACCAGCAGCAGAGCTTTAGGTGAAAAAGGTTCTGTGTTTTCCACACAGGAAGAGCAAATTAGTGAATAGCTTTGAGACTAATACAAGGACAGCTGGTGGGTGCGCCCACCAATTCCCCCAAGGGGAACAAGGGACCAGGGCACACTGAAAACTCCTGTGACCAGGGATGCAGGAGGATCCATGGCAAATCTTGGGGAAAAAAAGGGAAAAGGAAAAAGGCAAGATATTGGCTCCCAACAAATAATTTCTGAAGGTCTGTGTGAGGTTGCAAAGTGCTGAGGCTGGATGAGGGACTCAGTAACTACCTGCAGCTCCACAAAGGACAGGGTAAGGGGCATAATATACAGTGAGGGAAATAGGAGTAAATTAAGCAGAACAGGAGAAAAACTGAAAATCCAGACAGAGAGATGTATGTAGCTATAGACAGGCCTCAGACTGGAGCAAGAGAAGCACCATTAAAAACATGCCAAAAGCAGCAGAGAGGGATCAGGGTGGGGGATGTGACAGGTCTTCTCTCACTTCTGCAGCTGTCTAAGTGCAGCACCAGGGTGCAGGTGGAGTGGCCTGTGAAAATTCCTGTGAGTTGGCTGATACTTGGGCAGGGAAGACATGTGACCGAGTGAGGAGAGCTGTGTTCAAGCCTCCCAGGTACTAATCCTCACTCATCACTCCTCTTGGAGGACCAGTTCAGAGTCTCAGTTCTGGCAGAGGCAGATGTCCCTGATGTCCCCCAACTGAGCCTCTCACTGCTGGATATTCATCTTGTCACAAGAGCCCTTGTGACACAATGTGTGGTTGCCCTCTGGTGCTGCTCGTGGCCTCATCCTTTGCTTTCTGCCCCTCATGCTCTGTTTCAAGATGTACCATCAGCCTTTTGCAGTCAGAGAATGATGATGGTGCTGCCCTGGCTGGAGATGGGATGTGGCTGCTGGAGCAAGGGGGGTAAATGCAGGGAGGTGGCTGCCTTGATCATTTTTAAAACTTCCCAATATTTGTAACAACTAGTGGAGGTAATTGCAAATATGAGGAGAAAAATAAACTCTTGGCATCTACCAGCAGTGGGTTTCTGCTCTATCAGTGCATGGAGAGCCATGTCCATGCCATGTCCACGTTAGCGCAGATGTGTCACTGAGCACAGCATGGCCAGAAGATCTCCTGATTTCTGCTCCTTTGGCATCTAGGAGACTGACCAGACCCCGGGCCTCTGATTTTGGGAAGCATGAAGGATGCAGAGTGATAAAGATTTGCAAACAGGAGCTCTCTTACCTCAGTTTGTCCCTCTTGAGTGAGGGCTGAGCCCCTGTTTCATGGGGAACACTGACAGCTCAAGGCTGCTCTAGGTAAAGTCCTTCCAACACTTCAGGAGAAGGGGAAAAAGCCCTGACACTTGCACCATCCTGCAGTGTGAAGGTAGTACGTGCATCAGAGATACCGAATGGCTCTTTGGAGGGGCAGGGGATGTTTCAGTATTGATCTCACATTTAGATGTTTGGCTCACATTTCCAGATTGTCCTTCAGCTCTGAATAGGAGCTTGCTGGGCAGCAGGACCAGTGGGAGAAGGGGTGGCCGGGTTGTGGTGGCAGGGAAATGTCATGCCTTGCTGAGCAACAGAATTGCTAAGACAAAAAAAGCTCGGTCTTGAAAATTAGCAACACCTGAGTGGCCCTTCTGCTGTCTTCCACATCATCGCCAGAGACATTTCCCCGTTGCACCAGCTTTACCTCAGGGGACGGATGCCACTGCAGGCCATGCTGCCCTCACTGCCACTCTCATGCCACTTTCCCCTCCCTGACCTGCCAGGCAGGCTCTGTAGCTTTAGAAATCAAAGGGGCTGGAGCTCCAAAGGCCCTGCCAGGTTCCCCACCCACCAAAGTGCCTGTGGGGCTCTGCCTTCATCAGCAAGGTGTGGGTTTCTAGTCATCCTTCTCACAGAGAAAAGACTTGAAAAGGTAAAATGAGCGTAGCCTAGAGGCTCAGGAGCCTGAGATGAAATAAGAAAAGTTCCAAATCTTCACTTTTTTCCTCCTTTCTGTTCTACTCTCACAATCTTTATGCCAGTTTTTGGCTTTCTGCAGGCCTGGCTCCTGCCCTGAGGTGCCTGAGGGTAACGCTGTGCCAGGGCCCCCTGAGAGAGCTGCTGGTATTCTGGGAGGGCTTTGCAGTCTCGTTCTGCAGCAAAGATGCTTTCCTCCTGGAGTGGGAGAAGTGGGCTGGCACCCACCCCGCTCCCCCTGCATGTGCTGGGGGTCCCAGGCAGGCTGCCAGCCCCTCGCTCTCCATCTGGCTCACACCAGGGTGAGCAATCCCTTGTGCACAGTGTGCCTGGAGCTGTGGCTCCTCTCTGGGACATCTCCCGATGAGCAGGTCCCCCTCCCTTCGCCTCTTCCCCAGGGCAGCAAAGCCGCGTGGCTCTGTGCAAGTGCAGCAGGAGGACAGATCTGAGGAGACAGGAGGAAAACGAACTCCCTTAAATGTGATGGAGGCGACTGCCTGGTTCTGTCAGCCATTGCCCCCTCTGCCCCCCTCCTCCCCGCACCCAGCTTGTCTCCTGCTGTTTTTCTCCCTCTCTGGCTATAAGATGTCACAAGGATTAGGCCCAAATCTCCCTGGGTGATGCACTCACCCCATGCTCATCTCTTGAGGTCACCTTGAAGTCGAGCGCTGTCCCCTCTAAGCCGGGAGTTGGCCACAAAGGCGGCTGCAGCAGAAATCTCACCCTTGCAACGCCGGGCGGGAGGGAGCAGATGTGAAGCTCTCTTGTCACCCTTCAGGAACAAACCATCTTAAATGGTTTAAATGGTGGCCAGCTAGATTTGCTTCTGGAAGAGGGATCACTGCTCCCTCTGCCCAGAATCAGCTGGGCTGCACCAGCACAGTGGGGCTGGAGCCAGCGGAGTGCTCAGGCAGAGCCCTGGTTCTAAACCCTTCAAGTTTTGCTACAGTTCCCAGGATGGTCACCAAATAGGAGCTTGTGTTGGCACAATGACCGTGAGGTGCACAGACGTGTGAGGCAGTGAGCACTGGGAGTCACACCAGTGGCTGGCACTGTCCAGGCAGATCACCATGGCTTTGGGGTCATTGCTGTCAAATGATGTCATCGAGTGTTGCATCTGCTCCAAGACCTTGCTGGCAGCAGATGTAAACCTTATGGACTGTCCTAGTGAACCTCATCTCCTTCCCAAAATGGCTCAGAGGGGCCATACTTGCCCCGATGCCCCAAAGCCATCCCTGCCACCCTGTACCCGTGCATCTGGGGCAAGTGAGATGGATGCAGTTTTCCTGCTGCCCCTTTCTGCTGCACATCTGTCCTCCCCAACACACAGCCTCTGCCACCATCAGGGCAGCCACTGTCCCGGAGACAGCCCTTGTTGTCCTGGCAGCAGCTCTGCAGTGGGCCTGCCTTTAATGAGGAGTTAATTGCAGCTGACACTGCCTGGGCCAGGGAGTTCTCTCCTGGGTCTCCATAACACTTGCCCAGGATGGAGTGCAAGAGGAGGAAGAGTCAGTGCTGCCAGTAAATGTGCTCCAAGACAGACAGCGAGGGAGCAAGGGCTGCTGCATCTTTATTCCCTGTTGACCCATTTAAAGCAAGCACCGGGGACTAAGGGAGCTGGCAGGATGATAAAAATACCTCCCACATGTTCCCTAGGAGGCCAGGGACAGAAATAGGGGTGCCATCACCTCTCTGGTGAGTGGCTGGGGTCACACAGTGTTTTGCAATCCCAAAAGTGGAGTCTCCAGCGTCTCTCACAGCAAACACAACCACAGTGGGGTCTCCTCTGCTCAGAGCATCCTGTCACACACCGTCCCTAGAGTCAGCTCCCTGGCAACCTCCCTTTCCTTTCTTAGGGCTGAAGCAATCAGAAAAAAACCAAGCAAACAAACAGGAAAAACCCCAGAAGCAGAGGTTCTCCCTCGCTTCCAGCAAAAAGAGGAAAACATCACACAAGGAAATCTTCCCTGCAGACCTCAGCCATGCAGGTCACTGCACTGCTGCCAAAATCTGTGTCACTGCACTGCTCACCCTGTTGGGGTCACATCCCTGCGGAACTATGTCCCACTGAAGCCAGAGCAGACAGATCCTGGAGTCCTCCTCACCTCCCTGGCAAAAACTCCTCCAGACACTGCATTGCCACCTCATGGGAAAAGACACACAATTTTCTGGGTCGGCAGCAGGGATCCAGTGCTGCCTTCCTGGCCCCTCCACACTGGCATACCTGGGAGCTTTTGCACTTGGAGAGGGCCCAGTACACAGTCTTTTTGCTAGCAAGATGCTGGAGACCAGCAACCACACCTGGTACCTCATATTTTATTTGGTCTTCTTCAGGTCACACAGCTGCCTGCTGCCTTACTAAACCTTAAAAGACATCTTTTGCAGACAGAAGAATATTGAATCAACCTGGTTTATTAGCAGACCAAAATGTCTCAAACCAAGCAAGTGGACTCCAGCAGATAACCCATCCACTTGATTGCATTTAACAAGTTAGCAAGGAAGAACAACCCATGCAGGAGAGTGCTGTGCCCAGGCTCACAGGGGGCACCAGATCTCCTCACGTGGGATAGCACAGAGAGGTGTCACAGGGAGGTATCAGCCACCTTCCCTACCTGCTGGGCACAAAGCCCACTGGCCAGGCTTGGGGACAAGGGTGGGTGTGGGCCAGGCATGGGTTCAAACTTGTGGAGTTTGCTGATATTTTGTTCATAAAAAGATGGGGGCTTGGGGGGAGTTACAGCACAGAGCTGGCAAGCTCTGGCTTTCTCCCTCTTCGCTCATCCCAAGGAGAAGGCTTGCAAAACAGCAAGCAAACAAGTCTCTCTTGCCTATGGGTTTCACGGACTGATATATCCCCAAAATCTGGGTGAGTATTAGCAGGAGACTGGCAGAGGTTGAGGCAGAGGTTTATGGGCACCAGCCAGTTGCATAGCATGCTGAGTGGGCAGCACCAGAACCCAAACACTGTTGTCCCTGAAGGACTTGCTTGCTGAATATATCTACCCAGATATATAAGTAGACTGTGTAGGGCAATGCCTTAATGCTAGTGAGGGTGTAAATTGGTCCCCTGTAGAGTTACAGTCATTGGGAGAAGCAGTATATGCTGAAATAGGCAGTCCTGCTTACTAAATCTGTAATTCCAGCTCTGGCTATATTTTCATCTTTCTAATAATATGTGCAAATATAGTAAGGATGAATCACAGGCTGCAGGCTTCAGGGTTTTTTTCCCATCCTTTCTCTGCAAATCCATCGTGTGGGGGAGAGGGGCTGATGGAGAAAAGGAGCTCAGACCCAGGGGAGATCCTGTCCCAGCCAAGCCTAAATCCATCCCCTTGTACGTCTCTGTGCTGTCAATCCCAGCCAGGAGCAAGCAGTCCCTCCCACTCTGATTGCCTCCACCATTTCAACCCTGCAGTGTCACATTCCTTCCCAGGACACTCCTGAACCATTCCCAAACCAGTGGACCTGTCCCATCCCCGTCTGCATCCCAGGGCTCGGACATCCCCACATCTGGATTTGCCTGCTGGGAATTTGTTGCTTTGTTGCAAGGACCTTTTGCAAATGTTAATGCTTTCCTTGCGCTGGAGAGCTCTTCGGCTGATCTGCCAGAACACATTTCACACGCTTCTCCTAAAATTATGCCCTTTGCTTTTCCCGGCGTTCAAGCTGCACAGAGCCCGGTGTGCCAGCGGCATGCAGGCAGAGCAGCGAGCCGGCCGTGCGGGGCTGCGGGGCAGCGGAGCGAGGGGTTAAGCGCTGCCCAAGTGAGCGTTCGCTGCCTGCTGGCTCCTGGGCACAGCGGGGACAGCAGGGATCCGCACGGACCCACCCTGCTGCCTGCGCTCCCGGAGCGCCAGCTGGATCTCAGGATGCCCTGAAGCAAGACGGGCTTCAGCACTGCCCCTGTGACAGCGCACGTAAACCTGGGCTCAAAGCACGTCACAATTGAGGCATGGGCATTTTAGCTGTGGAGGGCTCTGGATTTGGGCTGAAAGCAAGGGATGAGCTCAAGATAAGCTCCTCTTCAACACCTCCAAGGCCAGCAGTTCCCCCACAGTTTCTCTCTGCTGGAGCCCACCCATGCTGGGCTGTACACACTCCCTGCACAGCATTCAGCCATCTCCTGCATTGCCACGCTGCTCTTTGGGCCGGGAGCAGGAGAACTGGATGTGCCCCAGCAGGTCCCTGTGGCTGAGGAGCAGAGGGGACTGGCCATGATGAGAGAGGCAGCAGGTGGAGAGGTCAAGGAGGTCTCTCCTGAGCATGGGCTCAGTGCTCGACTGGCTGCAGTGGACACTCATTGGCACAGGGAGGTTGTGTTTAGGGGGCTCTTTCCCTGCTGCCCCTGTGGCCGTTTGGCATTGCAGCTGGAATGGGGCTCAGGGGGGCAGGGGAGTGCTGGGGCAGAGGGTTCCCAGCAGCCCTCTGGCACAATCTGCCCAAGTAGATGGACATCCCTCTACACTGCATCCTCCCAGTCCCCTCTATCTTCATCCCTGCGTCTGTTGTATTCCTCTGTGTGCTCTGCATCCCTCACCTCCGACCACATTCCTCACCTTCTACCACATCCCGCACGTTGCTCTGCATCCCTCAAATGGTCCTGCATTCTTTCATCCCCTGCATCCCACCACAGTTTCTATTACTTCCCACATCCCCTACATCCCCCACATCCTCTGCATCACCTCATTCTGCCACCCCAGAACATATGAAACTTACAGGGGGCTTGCAATTACCTTAGACTGCAAATGAGGACATTTAATGTTTACTGTCCACCAGCAGGGTTCCCCCCAACATCCCTGTTGGGAAATGCCATAAGGGGATCCAGATTCTGTCCTGCCCCTGGCCCTCCCCAGCCAATGCTGGCTGTAAACAGTTAGTCATGACTGTCATCTCTGTGGTTGGAGCTGCTTAAGTGCCTCTTAAATGACTCACTGGGGAATTTTTATTATATTTTTTAATAACTCATGGTGTCACTACAGGGCATGAAGTTTGCTTTGCTGAGTTTGTTTTCCTGTTCCCTTGCAGAGATAAATAATTGAGGAGCTGAAGAGCAAACCCAGAGAGACCACTCTTGGGAATACACTGGGAAATGTGTCACCCCAGAAGCATTTATAGATTTAATTTTTATATTAGTGGTGAGGGACAGGAAGAAAGACAAAAGGGAATGCATCAGGAGTGTATTAAGGGGGTAGAGAGGCCGAGGCTGTGGCTCTGAAAGGGGTTTGGGAGGGAGTTAACAGGTCTCTCCTTCCCCCTCATTCCAATCCACTGCTCCAGTTCTTTTTGACTATGGACAGTCAGTGACAAAACAGTGACAGGACTGTCCAGTGACAAAATGATGCTCCCTCTCATTTGGGGAAGGAAAAGTTTTTATCAGCTCACATTGCAAATAAACTAGGGCCACCATCAAGTGAGGGCAGTGGTGGCCATGAGAGGCCAGCGAGGGTGACCAGCTGCAGCCTCCCTCGTGTGCTCATTCTTCTCCAGGAAAGGAGACTGGATCCCTTCTGCGAGGGTTGAGGTCCTTGTCGCAGAATCACCCAATGAATGAGGTTGGAAAAGACCTCTGAGATTGTCGAGTCCAACCTGTGACCGAATGCCACCATGTCAGCCAGCCCGTGGCACTGAGTGCCACCTCCAGTCTTTCCTTAAACACCTCCAGGGATGGTGACTCCACCACCTCCCTGGGTAGCCCATTCCAATGCCCAATCACCTTTTTTTCTGAAGAAATTCTGCTTAATGCCCAACCTAAACCTCCTCTGGTGAAGCTTAAGATTGTGTCCTCTTGTTTTGTTGCTGGTTGCCCGGGAGAAGAGACCGACCCTCACCTGGCCACGGCCTTCTTACAGGTATTTGAAGAGAGTGATCAGGTCACCCCTGAGCATTCTCCTCTCCAGGCCAAACAATCCCAGCTCCCTCAGCTGCTCCTCACAGGACTTGTGCTTCAGCCCCTTCTCCGACTTCATTGCCCTTCTCTGGACACACTCCAGCATCCCAGTATTGTTTCTAAATTAAGGGGCCCAGAACTGGACACAGGACTCAAGCTGTGGCCTAACTAATGCGAAGTACAGGGGAAGGATCACTTCCCTAGTCCTGCTGGCCACACTATTCCTGATACAGGCCAGGACGTCATTGGCCTTCTTGGCCACTCAGACACCTGGATATTCAACCAGATGTCAAACCACACACCCAGGTCCCTTTCTGCCTGTCCAGCCACTCGGTCCCAGCCTGTAGTGCACAGGGAGTTGTTGTGGCCAAGGTTCAGGACCCAGCACTTGGTTTTTTTCAACCTCATACTGTTGGATTCAGCCTCTCTATCCAGTCTGTCCATGTCCCTTTGCAGAGTCCTCCTGCCCTCCAGCAGACTGACATTCCCCTCCAACTTGGTATCATCTGCAAATTTGCTAATGGGAAACTATTGGACATCACTGGAAATGCTAATGGAGAAGGCAAACCTTTCAGTTAAGGAAAACAGCTTTTTTTATTATTATTATTATCCAAAAACTTTTGCAGTGCTGAATTTAAATCACCAGCTTTAAAATTATCCTCACTTCACAAAGAATTAACAGCCTTACCAAATATTATTATTGTCACAGAATAAGAATGGCAATTATTTTTGGCGGGGGAGGAAGATGATCCTTTGTGTGTCACCCCCACTATAAAACCCTATTTAAATTGCCATCCTGAGCTCAGTCTTGGCCGCAGTTTTTGGCTGCAGGTGCCTTCATCCTGGAGTTTTGCCACTCCACAAAATGCCGGCGCTTCTCGAATCAGGAAGCGACATCTGGGTAGTGGGACCCAGTCAGACTGCAACCCCCGTAGGGAAGGAAATGAGAAAGACATCTGCATCACTGAAACCTTACAGGACAGCAGAGTGTGTGTGTTGCGGGGGTAGATGGGGGAATCTCCTGAGAAATCCCACCTGCTCTTCCCTGCCTGCAGCCCTCCTCCCAACATGCCTCCCGTGGCTGTCACCCAAACCCCCACACTTGCCCATTGATCCGGGCTCAGAATAGCTCCTGTCAGCAGCCAGGGAGCTGTGGCCAGCTGACACTGGAGACAACAGTGAAGGACATGAGGCTCCGTCCCCATAGCACCCCACTGCTGGTGACCTCCTCCCTCTGGACCCCTGTGGCTGCACCCTGGGCTCTCATCACAGCCCCACGCTCAGAAAAAGAGGGAAAAAAGAAGAAATAATGTATGGCAGGAGAGGGAGGGGAGGATGCAATGCAGCTTGGAGCAGGGCAGGCTGCACCATGTGCTTTAGCTCTGGCACCAGCCACCTTGCTGCCCAGATGACCCTTTCGAGGGGGGTCCAAAACTGGATCCTTACTTTTGGGGTTCTTCCACATCCTGTGTCCACTTCCACAGCCCTTTGGGAATGCCAGCTTCTCAGCAGGAGGAGAGCCCTGCATTCCTTGGAGGTGTCCCTGTGAGAGAGAGGGGTCAGTCCCTGTCACAGCAGCACCTTGAAAGGAGTGCAGAGGCTCTCCCTGCACAATCTGCCTGTCACCACCGATCACTTCAGGTGTCACATGAGGTTTGTGTCACTCGGCAAGGTTCCACTCGCCTCGCTAGCTGTGGCCAGGATGCAGAATGGGTTTTGAATGACCCCGTTTGCTGTGGGAGAAGGAGAAGTTGCCCCCCCAAAGGCCCAGGGGATGTGCAGGTTTGCCCTATGCCTGCCTTGGGCCTTTCCTTGGAGCATCCCCTGAATGGGGCCAGGCTGATGCCATAGTGCAGGGCTGAGCATCCTCCTCCATGAGGCTGAGCTTCTTCCCTACCTAGCATTACCCTGACCCTGCATCCCCAGGGTGCTCTGGGGAATGGAGGTCCTGGGCGTCCTGAGAGCATTTGGGACAGCTGCTAAGGGGCAGGAAGGGGGTTTCCCTCACAGCCCAGTATCATCTCTGTGCACAGGTGCAGCTGCAGTCTGGCAGGTAGCTCTGGAGGGAGGTGGCATCACCCCAGGACTTGGGCAGAAGGGGCTCTGTGAAAGGGTTTGGAGGGGGGTTTCTGCCAGTGGGGTTTCCTGCAGGTGAGGTTTCTCCAGGCAGGTAAAGCTGAGTGCATTGCAGTCCCTGTCCAACTGCTCTGGATGCTGAGGTACAGTTTTGGGTGCTCCCTGGAAAGCCCAGTATTGTGTCTTCACTCCACAGTGATGGGGAGAATGTGGGGCTGTCCCTCGGCCAGCTCTTTCTGCCAGGAGAGCTTCTGTCTGCTCACCACAGCCACTCAGGTGGTTTTGGGCTGTTCCCTCACTTGATACCCCTGGGAAGCTGCTCACTGATCACAGCCAGCAAAGCCGGGAGCTGTGGGGGCGGCCCCAGGGGAGAGTGCCAGCCCACAAAGGCAGTGAGGAAATCCCCTCCGTGCCAGGTACCCAGGCAGGCACTGCGCCCCCTCCCACAGCTCCCTCGGCATTCGAAAATACCGGCGGTTCTGCGTGTGTGTGTGTGTGTGTGTGTGTGCGCGCAGATATTGTGCTGGAAAATGACCAGGGCAACATCTCTGCCTCTCCCTGGTGTGCCTGTGGACCGAAGTGATCCTGACACTAAGCAAAGGAAAAGGAGGCTGATCGAAGCTGAGTGGAAATTTTTTTCAATCTTTCTTTAAGTGCGAACACCATCTGTCTCCCCCAACTCCGTCAGCGCTTCCAGTCCCCAGGCAGCTTCGTTCTTCCTAATTACTGTCATTAGGCACTGGGTAGCAATTAGGGAGGGATGCTGATGAGCAGCATCAGGAAGGCTGTGGTCCCCTGACAGCATCGCACAGGGAGCTGGCCAGCCCTTTCTCTCCAGCCCTGGCCTTTTCCACCTGGGGAGCTTGTGGCTAGCACAGTATTTTCCTTTTTGGCAGGGGCTGACAGGGAGGGGATGGAGAAGGGAGGTGCTGGGTGGCAGGTCTCTGTCCTGGAGAATGCTCAGAAAGGTCTGACACGCTGGGAATGGGCTGCTCAGGGAGCAGGACGATGGTCGATGTGCCCAGTGCTGTTGGGGGATGGAGCAGCAGCTCTCTGTGCCTCTGGCTGCCCCACAGGTGTCCAGCCACCAGCGACCGTGTCTCCTGGGCAGCCAGAGGCTGTGTGGTCGCACAGAGCCAGGCCCCACTGTCACCCTTCCGTCTGGCCCACGTGGCGCTGGGGCCTGGCTGTCCCTGGTGTCCCTGGCAGTCCTGGGGCACGGGCCCTGCGGCCACCACGCCCTGCCGTGTGTGGTGTCAGTGCCACCTCGTGGCGGGCGCCCCGGGACCGCTGGGCTCTCCTCTCCTCCCGCAGCCTCCCACCGTGCCCCCCGAGCATGGCAGGGGCACCCACGCGTCGCTGTGCCATGGCTGGCGCTGGGAATGAGCAGTGGGAAGGGTTCCTGGGGACGGCATGAGATCCATGTTCCTCAAGCAGACGATGGGGTGGCCCCACAGCCCCGTCCTTGCAGCAAGGGGAGGGATCAGAGGCTGCACCCAGAGACAGACGGACCCTGTTGGACGTCTGCCATCGGGGCATTACTTTGTGTATGGGATGAAATGGTGCCCACCTGCCCTGCCTGCCCTGCCTGCTGTTAAGGCCTGCCCAGGGAGAGGCAAGCTGGGTCTGTGGGGGCCTGGGGGGACTTTAGGCTGGAGTAGTTTGGCCTGTGGGTGAACTATCAGGAGTCTACACTGCTGGGTGAACCAGTAATGGGAGTGGAGAGGAGCAAGTGAGGGAGGAAAGCCTCACTTTGGAGTCTGGGGAGCCTATGGGATTGAGAAGGGTTTGGCAGACATTAAGGGTTTGGCTGCAGAAGACCTTTGGTCAGGTGTTCCCTCTCCTCAGAGAGAGAACACTGCCATGTTCTGTTGGCCAGATGGCTCCTGCCTCTAGGACCATGGACAAAACCAAACCCATGTCCATAGGGACACCAAGACTTCTTTCCTTTACCACCAGCATTTTTGGTGAGACTTGCAGGAGCTCAGATATGCTCATGACCTCCTCCAAAACAGGGTCAGTGGAGCTGAAATGTCTAGGGAGATACTGAGGTGATTCTGCAGTGAGGAGGGTTTTAGCCTCAATTACTTTCTCTTGCCCAGGGGTTTCCTCAGACTTTCCCCTGGCTCCCTCTGAAGCCCCATGCCCCTGTGTGCAGCCAGCTGAAGCCCAGCTTCACCAGCCTTTCAAGGCAGTTGTGCGGGCACTGGGGTGAGTGCCAGGCTGAGGAGGAAGCACAGCTCCTGCCTCACAGAGGGAAGTGAGAAATTGCTCTGGAAAGTCAAAGATAGGCAACATCCCCACCCCACCCCCCAAATAAAAGACTTTCCCCAGTCCTTGTCCTAATGGCCAGCTCCTGGCATGGCTGTGAGGAAAGGCAAGTGGCCAGGTTTGGCTGGTTCCTGGCCATGCAGGTGGCCATGGATAGGGAATGTGTTGATAAAGCCACTGCCAGGGAAGCCTCTTCAACTCAAATCCCTGCTGTACCCCAAGGACCTCTCATGCTGGAGACCCCTAAAGCCAGGAAAATGGGGACCCCAATCAGACCTCTGAGCATGCATTGACAATGTATTCACTTTATTCTTTAATTTTCACTGCCATATTGTTAATCTCTATTCCCTTGGCTTTCCATGCAGACAAAATGGACAACCCTCTGCCCTGTATGTAAGGATGGAGAAGCGCACAGAGCAGGTTACAGATCCCTCCTGGGCAGACTGGGCAGAAGGGGACCCCTGCCCCACCACAGCTGGCAGTGGGGCAGACATGATGCAGGGAATCCTCACATGCCATAACAGAGAGGAGATCCAAGGGGCACTCACTGGTTGAGGAATACAGTGTGGATCCAATTGCCACTCTGTGTGCTGCAAATGCCATGGGGATCCCAGACAGGGAGATGTCCATAGGGCTTAAGCTCCAGCAGAAATGAGAACAGAAGTCCTTACCTGAGTAGAAAGAGGAGCTTTTTCAATAGGATTTATATAGGTGTTTCTTTTTCAAATTCCCAGATCATCTGGGGTGGGCAGTGCATCCACAGGGCTGGGCTGCTGCTGACACTGGGAAGGAAGTGGAGGTGGCTCCTGACAGTTCTGCTCCATTTCTGTATCACCCCCATCTCCCCTGAAACAGGTTGCTCTGTCTCCCAGAAGCAGTCCTCTAGTGACCAATCTAGTCCTTCTAGTGACGAAACATCTCCCAAGCTGGCTTCGGCTCTTTTCCCTGCTCCAGATACACAAAGGTTGTTTGAAGTTACTTCACACGGTTGGGTGCGGAGCATGGATGAGGAGATGAGGATGAGGATGAGGAGATGTCTGATCCATGCCGTGGCAGTAGCTCCTCTGCAAAGGGCAGCATGGCTGGTGTGGGTAGCTGGGACACCAGCCTTTGAGCCCCCAGTTTCTGCCACAGGTGTCTGGAGCCCCAGGAGAGAGTCACTGGGCACGTGGACCACCTCATCCGCCATCCTCAGCCCCAAGGCTGAGATGGGGATCCATCCCACCCTGGATCATGCAGAGCCTCGGTCAGATGAGGGTTCACCTCTGCCAGTCTGTTAAGATCTGGGAGAGGAATTGTGGTGAGTAATTTTGGCCTTGGCACCTGTGGCAGTGCCTGTGGTTGCCCGTATGGGACAGATGCCGTGAGTCTGGCAGTAGTGCAGAAAGGGGAGAACAGAAGTGGTCCCCCTTCAACAGTAGCATCTGTCCTGCAGCCCCAGAGAGAACTCAGGCTTGGGCAGGGAGTCACCTTCCCATCATCAGAGGGATATCCCCTCCACACAGTGCCTCCAGCTGACCCTACTGGGAATATGGCACTTGGTGGCCCATTCGTGCCTGGTGTCAGTGCCCCCACACCTTGCTTGTCCAGCTCTGTTCAGCGTCCAAAACCTCCCGGACGAGGAAGCCACCTCATCTAAGGAAGAGCAGACCCAGAGATGGTGCTTCATGTAAAAAAACCCTCAAAGCACTTCTAAGTGACTAATCACCTTCTCCAGGGGCTCCTCACCCAACCAGAGTCTCTGTTCAGCCAGTGGGCATCAGCTGCTGTAATTACTCAGAATCAGCAATCCCACACTAACGAGTTCATTTCCCAAACAGAGCCCTTCCCGTGCCATAAAGCCACTTACAGGCGGGTGAAGAAACCCACCTACGGGGAAATGCCTGGGATCAGCAGCGCCGGCCAGCTCTGGCGCACAGGCAAAGCCTCAAGGACACTGTCATACATTAAGCCATCCTGCCTACGCTCACATCACTCCCTGACTGCTTTTGTGCAGTGTGGAAGCATCCATCCCAAGTGACACACGGTATTTCTGCGGCGACAGTGAGCTGGAGTGACGGTTGTCTGGGGCTGTAATGACACATTCAGGGAGCTCCTCTGGACTAGCTGTCACCACTGCCTGCCCCTGGTCCTCCCTAACTTCAGGGACTACAGGTCAGAGCAAGGACAGATTTTTTCCCCTCTTCACTGCTTGGGAAGATGAACTTTTTTCCTAACCCCAGGGTTGTGGAGGGGTTCCCATGACTGCCAGTGGATGCCTGCCACCATGTGAGAGAGCCCAGAGGGTGGGAAGACCTGAGTATCACAGAGTGCAGAAGAGAGGGTGGCAGCACTGTGAATGGAGTAGATGCCGAGTGTGTCTTGCTTCGTATGGCCTGAGGTGTCCTTTTATTGAGGTCAGCAAAAATTGAGCTACTGCTGTGTGGAATTTGGTCCTAAAGTAACTCCCTGCTTCCATTTCCCCTGCAGTTTCTGGTGTTCCAGCCCCATGTTCCCAGCAATTACCCATCCAGCAGGAGACCTGTCCAGGCACAATGGCTGTCTTGGAAATGGCACAGTAGTCCCTGCCACACTCCATCCTCACAGGTTGTGTCTCTGCCACCTTCCAATGGCTCAGCCATGGCAGCTGTCAACAGTTCATTGTATCTCAGCATGATCCACTTTGGCTTCTGCCAGCATTTACAGGTGTAACTTGGGACTCAGCACAAAAATGACAGTCATCTTAAAAGGCTGATCTTAGTCCTCACAGAGCTCAAAGGCATGGAAGGCTTCACTTGTCCCGGGAACAGACAGTCAGTGTCCACAGGGATTGGCCAGAGCACTCCAGCTGCATTGCCCTTGCCCTCAGACTGTCTCCTCTCTGGCACAGTTCTGGGTGGTTTTGGTGGTGACCAGCGCTGTGGCTCCCAGCTCAGTGGCGGGCAGCGGGAAGCTGTGGCTGCATTCCTCAGGCCGGGGGTACACGGCCGAGAGCAGAACGATGTCACCATCAGCATCGCCCTGGCAGCACGGCCCCTGCTTTGCCCTGGCTTTCCTGGGTGGCCCCAGCATCTTCAGGCTCCCAGCAAGATGCAGGCATGGGGCTGGGTTCAGGGCTCCATCTCCCTCTGGCATGGCAGAGTCCTGGCTGGGCAGGGGGCTGGCGGTCTCTATGTTTTCTGGGAAGGGACAAGAAAAGGGGTTACTGGGCTCATGGAGTGGGGTCAGGCAGGTCCCAGGCAGATGGTGCTGCCCCTAGGGGAGAAGATGGATCTGGAACAGGAGGAGTCTGCAAGGTTCCCACATCTCTTGCTGCAGAATTTCTCCTGCTTATGGGCTTTCCCCCCCCTAAAATGCAAGAGGGAAGGGCCGAAACTTGCACTTCCACTTCGAGTCCTCTCTCTCAACCCTGCTGGCAGCAGAGGAGCCCAGCCCATGGCAGCTCGCCCTCCCCGACTGCCTCCCACTTAAAAATAGACTTGTTTACACACTTTGAACGCAGGCGTGTGCCTCCAGCCCCAAGCCTCCTGCCACTTCCCACACATCCAGTGCCGCAGTGCTGGGCCTGCTGTGGTGCAGCCTTGGGGGACATGGGGGATGTGGACCAGGATAGGCAACAGGAGACTGAGTAGTGCCTCCAACACTCTCCACAGTGGCCAGATCTCTCTCACTGCTGGATTTCTCCCTTCTCTTTCGCTTTTGGTATTTTTCCTAGGCATGTGCGTCACGGGCTGTCGCAGAGCACAAAGGCCCCGGGTAATGTCCCCCTGCTCTGAGTCACCATCCGGCAGTGCCAGAAGGGTGCAGGCAAGCCCGGGCACAAGGACCAGCTGCCCCACTGCGGACACACCCCAGGCTGTAGGGCAGTGGTGAATGCCAGCATCCCTATGTGGCAGCCCCTCTTGGGGGTCCTGGGCAGCCATACCCCCTCCTTGGGAATGGGGAGGGGTGAAGCCAGGCAAGACCACTTTGGAGAAGATTGTTCAAGGCTGAATCAGTGCCAGTGCAGGGGCCGCCAACGGAGGAAAGAGCCACCCCAACAAAATGGGCCGTCATGGAGCACTGTGGCCTTACTCTCCTGGAAGTACCCTGCTAGGAAAGGCTCAGCCCCATTCCTTGAAAGCCAGCCCTAATTTTGATGCACCAGATAACCCTGTGCAGTGCTGCAGTGTACTGTCAACGGGGCTGGCCTTGACATCCCACTGGGGTCTTTGGGATGCATGTTGGAGGATGCTGGGCATCTCAAGCACAAGAAGGAAGCTGGGTGGTCCACATGGGAGCCCCACTGCAGTGCCACAGGGAGAGGCTGCCTCTGGAGCCATCCCCAGGTGTCCACCACTGCCCCCACTACTCCCACTCCATCCATGTTCCTCTGGCTAGTGGGGGAGAGGGCTCTCACCAGTGAGCTCACAAAGCTCCTACTTACCAGTGCCCCATAGGTGTTCCCTGTGGAGAGGGCATGGTGCCAGGGCATGCTTTAAGCAAACAAAGGCACAGGGAGATCCAGCAAAGGGAGGGGTGGCTCAGCAGGGTTGCACTGGCAGTCAGGTACATGCATAGGTTCCCAGGGAATGCGGGACACTGTCACTCAGGCAATGATTCAGATGCCCCAAAATGCCATGGGATGCCTGTGGAGCTGATATTGAGGTGGAGGAGCTAGCCTGGGCTGTGCCTCAGTGGAGCCAGCAGTAAGTGATCCCACCTACCCCAGGGTCCTCAGGGTGTTGTGAGAGGGAGAGGAAGATGAACAGGTCTCCTACCTTTGTCCTCTTCATCTGCTGCCTTCCTCTTTCTCCTCTGCTTTCCCTCCTTACAGGCCAGGAAGACACAGACGGCAGCCACAACCAGGATGAGCCCCACCAGCACCGGGACCCCGAAGATCAGGAAGGTGCTGCTCAGGGTGGGTGCCAGGGTAGGCTCTGCTGTGGGGTGAGATGCCGGCAGTGTCAGGAGGGGCAAAGCTGAAGGAGGAAGGAGGGCAGCAGCATTTTTCACCTGGCTGGCTGGCCTGCCAGCTGCGGTCGCAGGGAAGAGGTGTGGCACTTAACTGTGTGACCCACCTGCCACCAGCAACAAAATATCCCCCTGCTTGATGAGATCGCTAGCGTGGATCATCCAACTTCTCCCTACACCATGTTCCTCTCACTGGAACTGGCTGCCCTCTTCCCCTCTGCTTTTGGTGAAGGTGGGGCTCCATTCTGCATTGCCACCTCCATGGCCATCCTCAGGAGAAGGTGCCTGACACCTGCCCACCCCTGGGGTGCCCCCAGCCTCCTTGGCCCACCACCACCCCGCCCTGGGGAGCTCAGACTGCAGCTGCCCTTGTCCTCTTACTTGTGTTGTCCTGGAACAGGTCGGAGCACTTGATGCACGACTTGGTCAGGGAGTCGAAGCACTCGGAGGAGAGGCAGGAGGGGGCAATGGCAGCTTTTCCTGATGAGGACATGGCAGAGTGGGAGCGAGAGCCCAGCTCTTGCATGGCGTAGCAGCGATAGGGCCGCCGGAGTGTGAAATCGCAGCGCCCCAGGCCCCGTGGCAGAGGGAGATACAGTCTGTCAAGCCGCGTCGTCTCCCTTGGGGCTCGCAATCGCTGTGCTTGGCCTGGGGCGGATCTTCACCAGGGAGGAGGAGAGCAAGCAACCAAGCCCTACCCCTGCCTGCCTTTGCAATGTGCCCTCAAACTACCCCTCTCCTCCAAAATATGCTGCCGAAATCCCCGCTGCCCCCTGTGTGCCTGAGCCTCGTACCCAGGGGTATTGTGTCCCAGCCTGACCTCCTTGATCCTCCCTCCTCCCCTGCCCACCTGCGTGCTGCCCCCAGCCCAGGCATGTCCCCCAGCCTGCCCCCTCCCTTGCTTACACTGAAAAGCCCCCTCCAGTGTCTACAGGAGACTTTCCTTTGCACAGATATTTACAAGACTCCATCCCAGGGGCACAGATCTGGCTTGGATTGAAAATGCAAAGGACCAGAGGAGAAAAGAGTGAAAGGGCACTGATGTTTCCCCTTTTAAAAGCTCCCACTGCCCCGAGGACACATCCTGCCAGTGACTGCTCTGCAATCAGGCCAGCTGTTGTGTGTTCTCCACCCCTACTGACTGTGCTGTCCATCACCTTGCTCTCCCCATCCTCTCCGACGCAGACCTAGACCTGTGGCTCCTCAGCCATTCTCATTCTTTAGGGTTCAAATCTGGTTCTGCTCAGTAAATGTGCAGGGCATGGGCAAAGCAGGTCACACCAAGCAAGCCTGGTCCTCAAACCATTAGAAGGGACTAAAAAAACCCTTTAATAATCTCGGGTACTCCTGATCAGGAGCAGGTGAACTGTTCTGCCACCAACACCCACACATCAAAGCCTGATGCTTGAGACCCAAAGAGATGGATTTAAGTGCTGTAGGTGGATCTCTTCCTTTCCTACTGAACAAAAGTCACATACTCTTTTTCTTCACTCCATAGGAAAGAAAGAGGCCAGCCAGAGTTTTTTGCTGGCTCTCAGCTGAGGGAAGCAACACTGGTGACCTGCCTTACCCAGGAGATCCCTAATAGGGTTTTGCTGCTGGAGTCATGTCCTTCCAGCAGCTACAGCATCTGGACTCCTTCTAGTAAGGCCTTTACTGCCCACTGATCAAGGCTGGGAGGGGAGAAGGAAAAATCTAAAGGGTGCTCTGGCTCAAGGTGACTGTTGGACAAGCTGAGCCCACAGGCTCCACATCCCACCTCCTGAAGTTCTGAGCAGGATGCAGTCACCAGCTCCCCATGCTACATCTCAGCCCAAGTGCAGTTCTTTGGCACCCCATGCCCTGCAGGGGAGGAGCTGCCCTACAGCACATCTCCCTCCCTGCCACTGGCATTTCCAGGGGATAGTTTGCATCATAGCAATGTCAAAGCAGCCCCAACACAGTCTCAGCCCCACCATGGGCACTGTAAGGCTCCAGGCAAGCCAAAGTCCCCCCAAAAAAAACTGGTCACTGCCCACCAGCTCCAAACCTGCCATGATTCCCCTTCCAGCCAGTGTGTCCAGGCGCTTGATTCCTCACCCCTGTGCCATGCCAGCAGCAATGGCTGCCAGAGGAGCTGTGAGAGGCTGGCCATTCTTGTGCCTGTGGCTCAGTTATTCCCACTCCGCCTTAGTCAAAATAAAACTCCCCAGTCGAGTGGGGGCATGCCAAGCACTTCCCTCTCCCGGCACAGCCCTGAGGCACAAAGGGCACAGAGAGCTCAGCAGCCTCTGCCTCGATGCTTGCCATGAGCAGGCTCTGCCTGGCTTGTACCTCCTGGGGGAGCTGGGTCAAGCAGCAGCACATCTCTCCATTTCCCACTGCAGCTGACCCTCTGCCTCCCACACACCCCAGGTGAGGACCAGGACTGGGCTGCAGGGAGTTGGAGAGTCAAGTGTCCAGCAGTGGGAAGGGATGGAAAGCTGTGATGCAGAGCCATGACCCACAGCAGGGGGGATAAATAAAAGCCAAGGCTCACTCCAGTACACATCTGAGCTCCACAGAGGAGAGACCTGGCAAGGAGAGGGCACCTGGAATCTTCACTGTCCCCAGTAGGCAGCTCTCAGAAGTGCAAGTTAGGGTCCAGGGCAAAGAAAATACCTTGCCTTGTGGGCTGGTGGGGCTGAGGACATGCATGTAGGCAGAGGATCCCCACAAAACTTCTGGTGCTCTGTCAGGATACCTATCCCCAAACCACCTCCCTGCTCCAAAGGCTTTGCTGTTCCTCTTGCCCTGGGGTGTTTCCATCAGCTAGTCTCCTTTTCCCAGAGGTATGCTTCTCCATCATCCCAGTTTTCCTCACCTCTCAAATGCCCCCACTGTACTTCCCCCATGTCAATCATCTCTCAGGGACCCTCAGCCCCTATTTCTGTGGGTCCCACCACAGGACTGTCACCGTGTCCCCCTTCCTCCTGTCTCTCCTCCCTGCTTGGCTTAAAGTGCGGGGTGAGAAGTGGTTCCCAGCATCTGCTGTACCACACTTACAGATTAACTCTGTGAGCCCAGTCAAACATGCACACTGGGGAAAGCCCAAACCAAGTAACCTACACAGTGCTTTCAACATGGAGGGCAAGATTTACATCAAAGCTCAGGGGCCGACAGATCCCATTTCAGGACATGGAAAGAAAACTTGAAGTTTCAAACTGATGGTGAGGAGCCCAGGGATGGCAGCTGTCATGACCTCCTGAGAATGAAGCGCTCCCAGGTCCTGTTACATGGAAGGAGGTTGCAGCCTCGTTGCTGCCACTGACATTACCCTATTCCCCCCCATTTTCTCATCCCTCTTTATCAGGCTCTACAGGTCTTCCCTGCCCTGCCCTCGTCCTGGCTTGTCCACCTCCTCCTGGGCCAAGAAGATATGTTTGAAATTACACATGATAATGCTTACTCAAGGAGAAAACCAGTGCTGAGTGCCCCAGCAGCACTCACAGGTGGGCCTGTTCACAAGCACGGCCCGGGTTCTGGGCATCAGTTGTCCCCCTTTTCGTCTCCCCCATCTTTGCCTCCCCTACCCTTCGTAACTGTGGTTGATCGCTTTTGGAATAGCAAAAGTTAAAGCTTGGTGAGTAGTTTGAGCTGTTTGCATCTCAGAGCTGAATACGCTTGATAATCGCACAAATGCATAATTAAAGAGCAGAAAAAATGACTCACTGGATAAGGAAATGCGCTTTTCTTATCTCCTCTGCAGAGAAATGTAAACCCCGGGAGCCTGGGTCTCTGGCTAAGTCCTTTTATTAAACAAATAAACCAGAAAAGATATCAAATGAGCGATTCAAGGATTACGTCTTCATCTCAGAGTCAGACAGTTTGATTTCCAGTGCCGTTTGCTCCCATCCCACACCTGGAGGGCTGCCTTTGGCTAAGGTCAGCTGAGATCCCTGGGACAGGTGGGGGACAGGGCAGGGCTGGTGCTCCAGGAGCATGGAGGGCTGGCAGTGGCCTGTGAGGGTTCATGCACACATGAGTGACTGGACTCGTGTGAGCAGTTCCTCTGGTGTCAGGGGGAGGTGAAGTGACTCACGCACGCACTTGCAAAACCGCGTGCAGCAGAAAATATCCCCCGAAAGTTCACCTTGTGCTTGTGCACACCGGAAACCCAAAGGCTTGTCGATCAGAGAAGCTGTGAGGTGTTTACTGAGCAGACCCAGTTACCTCAGGACAAACCTCTGACAGGATGCACCCAGCGCTCCGGGAACATCTTGGCACAGCCTGACACCTGCACCCCGTTCAGATGGTCCAGTAGAATGCCTTGGCTGGAGCCAATCCCCAAAGCCCATTCAGCACCTCATCCCAGCACCCTTTCCCAACACTCCTTTGCTGGCTGGTGGGAAACATCCCTTCCCAAAAAGTACCACTATGGCTATTAGGAGCAGATTTCTCACAGCTCTAGCATAAACCTTCTCCTCGGGATCCACTGGGATCCTTCCTGAAGCCAGATGGGCTTAGGGACAAAATCTGGGAAGATTTTAGGAATAATATGGGAAACCAAAGCTTTCAAGAGATTCACAGTAACTCTAAATCTCAGATTCCTCTGTAGGTGCTTCCTGTCAAGGGCATTTGTGACACTGCTCAGCCACCTGCACGGGGTGTTTGGTGTGGGGCAGTGCCCCATCCTGTTGAGTGGAATTTGTCTCCCTGCTCCTTATTTATATGTCCCTGGAGCTCTGCTTGTCTGCAAGGCTGAAAAAAAAAGGTGTCCTTGCCCCTCTCTGCAAAGGGACCTTGATAATGCTGAACACCCAAATTAGCCTTCTCAGTGGGCTGCCTGTTGAAGAATCCTCTGGGGTTACAGAAGGGTGCGTCATTCCTTCCTGAGCTCAAACTCCCTCTGCCCATTCCCCCTCCCTGATCCATAGAGCCCAAGAGGGACACAGCAGCACAGAGGAAATGGGAAAAACCTCCCTTGTCTGATCCAGCCCTGGAGGGGCTGAGCCCTTGATGTCCCCTGGTGGGGAGGAGTGAGGGGTGTTTCCAGCTGCTGTACTGGCTGCTTTTGCTGCTCTGCAGAGTGTGGGGGGGACTCAGTGAGGTTTGGGTCCCTGGCACTGCCCTGGCTCTTGCAAGCCCTCCCCCGTCCCTCACCATGAGCAACACAGCATTAGCTGAGCCTGGCTCTTCTGCCTGAATGTGAACAAACAGTACTCAAACTCCCTGCCCACTCTGCCTTGCAGCAGGGATGCTGCCCCCACTCCCATCCTGAGGAGAAGTGGCATCTTGCTCTGTCTCCCTTGGGCAACTGGGAACGGGGGACAAGTGGCCCCCAAGTTTGTCCTGTGGCTGTTCATAGGGAGCGTTCACGTGCCTTGACAAGGCCAGGCAGCACCTCCAGCACCAAAACAGAAACCAGTGGCTGAGGGTGATGTGCTGCCACAGAACAAAACCTCAGGTTTTTCACAGGAAAAACCACAGGTGGGTTCAGCCAGGTCAGGCATCCTTTATGCTGAAGCAGAAATCTCCCCAGTACTCATAGTGGGAAGCCCCAGCACTTACTCTCAAGGCATGAACCTCCAGCAGATGACCCCAGAGCCAAAAACCAAAGCCACACTTGCCCCAGCACCTCTACAATATCCTCCAGCTTCCCACAGACCTTTAGGTTCAGCCTGCTGTAAAAAGGCCAGAGTGATTTTATTTGTACAGGCTTGAGTGCAGAGTAATGCTATGAATTTCCACACGTGTATTATGGATGCAATGTTACAAGAGAACTGACAGGTGGATTTGGCTGTGCACCTCCTCTCCTGGCTGGCACCTGGGCACAATGCCTTGGCCATCCTGCCAAAGTCAGAGAAGAAACAGGAGTGCAACACGCAGAGTAGGGAAGGAGATAAAGGGGAGGATGAAAAGCTGCTGCAGCTGCAGGGCTGAGGAGGTGGAGAGTGACTGCCAGCAGCCCTGTGCCATATCCACCACCCCTGAGGATGAACTCCAAGGAACCTGTGGGCAATCTCCATTGATTCCCTTTCAAGGGGAGAGCCCTCCTCACAGCTCACAGGCATTCCCTCTATATCAGCCACACCAGCTTCTGAGCCTTTGTGGCTTCAAGGCTTTAGCTGGAGGAAGGATGAGTTGCTTTGGCACAGGCTGTCACAAGAAGGGAGATGCTGTGGGGAGCAAACGGTTCTGCCAAGGCAGACGAATAAAATCCCCCCTCCCAAGATCCCTTCCACACTTCATTCACAGTGTAAGCACCTGTAAGGGAGCTGGTGCCCTTTGCCACAGTGCCCAGGGAAGGCTGTTTGGAAGATCTCCTGGCCAGCCCTGCAGAGGGCTAGACCACCAGAGGATGCAGGCAGGCTTCCGAGGGGCTGTGCAGCAACTCAGCGTTTCCCATCACCCAGCCTGAAAATGCACATTAGAGGCTGAGGGCAGGAACAGCTTTATACCCCCTAATAATCTTGTCTCTAAGCTAGATAACTAGGACTGCAAATCCCTGGTGATAATCACAGCCACCATGCCTGCAAGCTCTCCCCCAGACCATTCATCAGTTTGATGATGCTTTAAAGAGACATCTAATGAGGATAATCTGATTCAAATCCCCTCCTGCTTTTGGGCAGCAGAGCAATTCAGGCCCCCTCAAACTCCTTCTTCCTCCATGACTGTCTTTATTTCCCCTTCTTATATGAATCACTGTGGGGTTTCCTTTGCTTTTTGCATTACTATTTTAAATCTTTGATATGACCACTGCAATCAAGATTCAGTCCCTTTAGAACCTAATTAACATGAAATCAGACTCAGTTTTACTCATAGCCTTATAATGGGATGTTGGCCGCTGCTTCAGCTCTCACTTTGGGCGCAGGGAACATTGCAGCCTGCTTAAAAAATTCCCTCTTTACCTGATTCAATCAGAACCACTTACAGGAGATACACACACACATTTCAAGCTTGGCAAGAGTCAGGCTCTGGGAAGTGGGGAAGATCTCAATCACAGTCAGCTTTCAGTGCAGAGCAGATGGTGAACATGCCAACTATATAATTTATAGGACACCATCACTATGTATTAGTCCCATGCAGTGGCTGAGCTCAGGCAAACCACAGCTGATGCACACTCAGGGGGACTCTCACAGGTGATGCTCCACATGCAGCCTGGGTAAGACCCAGGTTTGGAAGAAAGCACACGCTTCATGTTTCATCTCTTTATAACACAGAGCAGAAGATGCAGTGCAGCAGCCCTTGTCCCAGAGGGTCCTCCTCTTCCCCCTAGACTGGGCAAAGGCTTCCCAACCTGCAAACTTGTGTTTGAACTAGGTCTGTATTACACAACATCTGCGTGCAAGCAGCTCCCCTTGCCTTCCCTGCGAGCAGCTCACACAGCAGCATGATGGGTGCCAGGGCAGCCCAAGGCCAGGTGTAGGGGTTTGTTTGCACTTCTTCAGGGCTGCCAAGCCATGCTGGCACAGCCTGGCGTGCAGCGTGCTGGGGGTCACAATGCCCAAGAGGGACGTGCATCACCACCACAGCTCGATGTCAGCAGTGCCTAAGCCTCCCCTTCACCCAGACAGATACAGTGTGAGCAGTGAGGGACCTGTAGGTCAGGAGGGAGAATTGCTCAGGGTGGCCAAGTGGGGCTGCAATGAAAAGGTAAAAAGGCAACCTGAGGTAGTGAAAACACTTCCTCTGGAGCAAGGTGAGGGCAGCTCCAGCCTTGTCTCTAAGGCTGCAGAGTTTTCAATTCCCTGCAGGGCTAAAAAAAGTCCTGGAGATAAGTGCACAAGATTGAGCCTTCACAGGTGCCTGTGACACTGCTATCCCAGGCCTTCCCCAGCTCCAATGCCTTTGATCCTCTGCTGTTCAGCACAACAGCACGAGGCACTGAGTCACCCCTCAGTCCCACAGGGGAATGAGGATTAATTAGTTGATTCTGGCACCCCTCTTTAAAGAGAGATACTCCACCACTACACGAGCCACAGGTTGTTACTCAGCTGAGGCAAATGCAGCCCTGGCTTCATGTCTGTGATCTCTGGAAGAGCAAGCAAAAGAAACAGGAGTGGGGGGAAAAAGCTGAATATTCACACGGGGGCAATGCCAATGCTGCTGTCAAAACGAGGAGAGTGGCCAGCACAGAGGTTCAGGAGAGCTTTGAGCTGACCAGTGCAGACAATAGTCCCCCAAGGACTGCCATCCCTCAACAAACACCCAAGGTGTTCCAACAGTCCGAGCACAGGGCAGGAGCAAGGCAAGCCCAGTCACAACATGGCACTGTCACCCTGTCACTGCACGGTGACCACATAGCAGGACCAGAGAGCTTTCATGGGAAAACAGAAAAGCAATACTCCTTACTGACATAAAATGGGAAAAGCCTCCTTAGCAGCTTTTTTTATGCTGGCTGGGCTTTTAGTTTTTTCCAGCATGCCTGAGCACAGGTGCTTCAGCTGGCCCTGGCACAGCTTGTCCTAGTGCCAAGAGGGTGTTGGGATCCGGAGGCTAGAGCAGACCGGCACACCAGGGCCGTGTTTCCCAAGGGGAGGTGTTCTCTCTCGTTGTTTTTGTCCTTGCCCCAGCTCGGTGCTCCCTCCCGTGACACGCAGAGCCCACGGGGCTGTGGTACCCAGCCCGCAGCCGCACCTGGGCCGGCGGGGAGGCTGCCTGCACGGATGTACAGCACGGGCTCGCTGTCACACACCGCTGCCTCCCCCGGCACAGGAGGCGGCGGGGCGGGGCACAGGGGCGCCGTGCCTTGCCCGGCTCCTCTCAAAGCGCCCGGCACACGGCGAGCTCCGGGGAACGAGGGATGCGACACGGCAGCACGTGGCGGCTCCTGCGGAAGAGCCCGTGGCAAAGGAAACGTGGCCCAGCACGGGCTGGGAGCCCGCGCTGCTCAGCTGCCAGGGAGTCTGAGCGAGGCGCGTCACTCCAGAGTCCCCCGTGCCCGACCTCTCGGCTCTTCACAGCCAAGACAGCCCCTCCTGCACGGAGCTGACCCGAGGGGATGCCCTTCTGCCTGGCATCGCCGTGCCGTATTAATATTTAACAGCGAGGAACAGATCCAGAGACTTTGATTTCCCCGCTGGCCAATTCAAGGATACTTGAACTGTGCAGGGAATTTCAGCATTTCAGAGGGTGGTTTCGTTCCAGTTCACACCAAAACCTAACCATGCTGTAATGCCCTCTGAGAAGGATTGCAGCCAGTTTCAGGTAGCCTCCCTGCAATGGAGTCAGGCATGTAGGCAGCACAAAACCAGCTGATCTCAGGAGGTGCCCAACCAGCAGGCCCCACCAAACCCTCCCTCAGAGAACTTGGGTAAAAGTCAAACCCTGCTAAAGAAGAAAAAAATAGGGTTTTTTCGGAATTCCACCTTTTTTTCCGGTTTCCACTCAATGCCAGATTTGCAACTCCAGAGTAATGTCAATTTGGCCTCCTTACACACCCCCAGTGGAGGCAGATCCTGCTGTAGAAGCAGAGCAAGTGAGGCACAGTAAATTTTCACTCAAGGCACAGTGAGTTTTCACTCACGTGCCCAGGGGAATGCAAGAAATCAGCCACAGAAGTGAAACAAATCCAGTGGTTTTGGCTCCTGCCTCTGGGCTGTACCAGCTCTTGCCTTCTCTTGCATATAAATCACTTTTCCCCACCAGGGAAGGACAGCTGGCCACTGAATGGAAAGTGGCCGTGGTTCAGCAGCCCACAGCAACACTGCACACCGGCTTAGGATGGGGAGTGGAGAACACTCAGAGTGCAGAGGGGACTGCCAGGGGATCTGGGCCAGCTGAATGGAAACAGAGCAGCTGGAAACCAGTCAGGGCTCCTGCAAAATCAAGACAAGTTAAAAACCCCACATGAAAAAGCCTCTTCTTTGCTTTTGGCAGCGGAGCAGAGCTCACCTCTGCCACAGCTCTGGCAGTCAGCTCCAGGCAGCAGAGCAGGAGTCCCCTCTTGTGCACCGCTGCTGTGAACAGTGGTCATGATGAGAGCAACCAAGGAGCTCTTGCAGCTCGAGCACAGCTGCTAAGCACCACTGCTGACCTAAGCCAGCCACTCCCTTCAAACTACAGGTCTTGGCAAGCAGGACATCCAGTTCTAACGAGTTCCAAAAGCAAATATCAGAGGTGGCCTTGAATCTAAAACTCTAGCACCAGTTTCAAGGTTTGGAAGGGACAGATACATCCCCTGGGTTGGATTTATCTCTGATCTTTATTCCAGGAATACAGAGATCTTTTACTACAGGTGCTATTTCAGTGTGCAGGCTTTCTCTCCCATTGGTATAGACTGAACATATCATGTTTTATCGTGTTTAACTGCTGGTGCAGCAGAGTTAGTCTTAGAAAACCTGGCACAGCAGAGAGCTGTAATCCCACCAGGTAATGCCAAGCAAACTGATTTGTGCCAAAATCTCTCTCAGATCACCTCTGTGAACTGTTCAGCTAGCAGGCTGAGGATGCAAAATCTCCTTCAAGGGACTGGATTGAAAATGAAGTCCTGTGGGTTTAACTTGCCATAGCAGAGGAGACCATATTACCACCTCATTTAGTTCCATCCCCCCCAAAAAAGCACTGTGAAGCCAAAGCTTACACCAGTGCAACTGGTATGAGCTCTTCTATACCAATTAAACTGCTTTTATTCTGATTTTGATGACTTAACTGACAGAGACACATCCACAAACTGAAACAGTCAAACCAACAAAGCTTACAGGCACTTTCACCACAGAGAGGGGGATTCCTCTTTGAAAATCTCCACAGGGATAGGGAACTGAAGCAAGAGAGAAGAGAAAGCAAGTAACTTCAAAATGTTTCTGTTAGTTTAGATTTCAGTCAGCTTGGCAAGCTCTTTCAGGAGGTTTGAACACAACAGAACCTGAGTAACTAGCCTTAACTCAGCTTCAGGCCTTCCACGCCTCTGATCCCAGTTTTCACAAGACCTTTATCAAACATTAGCCCTGGCTACTCCATGCAGATGAAAGATATCCTCAGTTGCCTTGTCTCCTCTGGTAGTAAGGGCAGTGTTATGGCCTGTCTAAACTAATAGCTGACAGCTCCTAGAGGTATTTACTTAGTTGAAGATGTAGCTTTAGATGTGTCCCAACTACTTTGGGTTGTAAAACATGATGGACTTGAGACACAGTGTCATATTCTTAGATACGCTCCGCTTCCCCTGCCAGTTCTAGTAAATACTTTCTCCTAAGAGTAAGAAAAATATTTGCCCCAAGGTGAAGCAAGATGCTGCTCTTAAGGAACTAGATTTTATTTTGTACCAGTTGAGATTCAGCCACCTGTAGGAAGCAAAACCAGCATCTTTCTTCTTTGAAAGTAGTAGAAGGAAAGAAATACCACATCTGAAACACAACAATGGAAAAAAAACCCTGTTGAAGGTGCAGGAGTGGACAGTAGCACATGTGCATTACTCCAAAGCATTCTGGGTGGACCAAAAAAGGTTTCATTTTCACTAGTTAAAAAAAGCACAGTGAAATTACTCTTGAGGCCAAAGGGATTTAACCTGAGTCCATCTGTTATTAGACTGAATTGGAGAGCAACCTAGGATATGGAAAAGTCTCCTTGCCTTATAGGAGTTGCAGAGGACACAAAAGAGTGGCTCATTTTATGCCACTTCCCTTCCTTTCCTCCCACAGACTGCACCTGCACATCGAGAGCAAATCGAAACCAGCCTATTCTAAGCCATGGTCTCCTTTATTTTGAGGGACTCAAAGCAAGAGCAGGGCTGAGACAGCATAACCAACACAGAAACTTGTTTCTCAGCATGATTTTCCCCTCTCTGGTGGCCAAGTCCTGGTTAGTACCTTCAGGATGGCAAAGCTAGCTGAAAGTAGGGCATGCCCATTAAGCTTCCAATCCTTCTTACACAGCTACGACAGTTTGCACATGTCTTTCTCCTTTGGGTTTTAGCCAGAGTCCAGCCCTTTTGGGCATCATAACACAGCTGAATGGTTTAGCTCCTTTTGTTTCAGCTGACAAACACCCTAGCCCTCCCCCATGAGCAACAATACAACTGGAGCTGGGATTTGTGTGTCCTCTGAGCAAGGATACAGGCTTTGTGCCTTGCTGAGCTGTCTTTGCAAAGACTGCCAACACTCACAGCTGATTAAGCCTGCAGTGCTGCTTTCTGCTTTTCCTGCTCACAGACAGATGTCAGAAACAAGCTAACCGAAACAGTGCACACAGCTAGAGCTCTGCACCTAGGAACATTAAAGCAGACTATTAGGGATTAAATAAATTAAAGCAGAGGGGAGCTTAACACATTCTCTCTAGACTTCATTTCTGGGTAAGAAACATCCCAGCGTTTCCAAAAGCACTGTATTCTGGCAGGTGGCTCAACTCAATGAACAGAAAGGGCTCTATTTGAAAAGCTTTTGCCACCACCACATGGTTGAAACCATGAGGGCAGCAAGACAACTAAATGGGAGTTGGAGTTATCAGAAAGGACCAGCCTGACAGGGCAAGCATTTGCAGGGTTTAGAGCCCATGCCACATGGCTAATAAAGAGCATACAACTATTACATATCACTTGCTTTATTAAATTAGAACTCTCAAACCTCAGTGACTTGCAGTAAGCACAAGGCACAACTTACAGCTGGTCAGAACCTGTAGTAAAGGAATTATACACAGCATATGCCAAACCAGCTGAGACAACCTGTTTTCTGTGTGCTGCTGTGGCCCTGGCTGCTGGGTTTCACCTCTGGTCAGCCCCAGAGGCTGCACTACTGGGGCTCTCTTTGGGCTTGACAGGTGGAGTCTTTTTCTTTGAGGATCTAAAAGAAAGCTAAAGTGCTAGGCTGTTTATCTTTAGTCCCTTCCTTCCCAATTAGGAACCAGACATGGAAATAGTGAGTCCTTTGCTGGGCAGATGCTCACACAGCTGGATCATTAACTGGCAAGTGCAGTCTATCTAGAAGCTGCAGGCCAGCCTTCCTTCCCCATTCTTCTCTTGGTGGACAGACAAAACCTGGCAGCAAGATTTCACATTAGACTAAGGTGCTGCATTTCAATTGAAAGAAGGAACCTGCAGCCTCTTCTCTGCTACTTTGGAGACAGCAGCCTGTTCTTCTAATATTCTCTCAGAAGAACATGTAGCCACTGGCCAAGTGGAAAAAACTCAAACTTGATCATGAAATGGGATTCAGATGTAATAATGGATCAGAATCCCCAATTCAAACTGCCCTCCCTATCTGTTATCCACGGAATAGGAATCAAACTTTTATTGAGAGGTGAGCAACTAGGAACAGTTCTGGATGAGTGGTCATGACAAGTCACTCAAAAAAAGCTTCCCAATGTGATTCCAACTGCAGCAGCTTGAATGCCTGACGTGAAAAAAAACCTGATGAATGTGTGTGAAGTATCACAATGAGAAGCTAATCATCATCAGACTTCCTCATCAGCGAGACAAAGGACAAGGCAGAAACTCCCGGTACGAGACCAGCACAGATCCTTAACATCCGCACAAGTCGTTGAGCAGTAGCAGCTCGAACGCCTTCCAACTGGAAACAAAATGGAGATATTATTTAATCAATACAAAAGAAGAAAAGCAACGGTAAGCTTTGACAAAAGAATGAACCAGAGCAGGCATCAAGTGGCTAGCTGCAGAAAACCCCAAACAGGCCCATTTACTTCCCTAACGTTAAGGAAGGTACAGTGTTGCCAGGTAGAATGCTGAAGGGCTTGCCAAAGGCACAGATTCTACCTGCTGGTAGGGAAACTGTGAGCATGCAGGGACAAGTACACAGAAAAGTGAACTGTGCTGCTGCTGAATGCCAACTCTCCCTCCAGCTTTTTAGACCATGCAGGTAATTGGAAAGAGTGGGATATCAGATGGCAAAATCGTCAGAGAAGCCACAAAGTTTGGCTGACACAAAACATTACATGGGCAAAGGGGTCACACGGCAAATAACAGCTGAGGAGCTCCCAGGAAGAGAAAATGCAGCAAGGAACAAGTGTACCAATGCTTTGCATATCAGAGATGGTTTTTGTTAGCTTAGGCTTGGCTTTGTGAAGTTTTGAAGTTGTACAGGAAGGACCAAATTACTAGAAGACTCATTTCAAGGACAGGCAGACTCCTGAACCTCTGCTGTTCTTGTAGACAGAGTCTGGTCTCTGACACTTATGAAGGCCAGCAGCACATGTATTTATTGTTACATGTATTTATTGCTAATATAATGTTTCTAACAATCACAGAGCAGTGGAATTCAGAAATCCCTTGAGATGTCAAATAAGCACCTTACCTCCAGCTCACAGAATAGCACAGGGCTGCAGTAGGTTTCTCCTAATTTACAGACAGCATTCGTCTCAATGCTGCAAGCATTCACCCTGCCAACTAAAAAAAACATTTTCCCACATTACAAGACTCATAATCAGCAAAGAAAAGTTTTAGGAAATTCCACATCCACAGAACAAGCCAGAGCTGAGGATTGGATTGAGCTAATTTTGAGAGCATAATAGAAGGTAAGGCAACAGTGAGCAGTGCAAACAGAATGGTACAAGATTTGAAATGGAATTAGCACAGAAGTCTTTCATAATACTAACAGCAGGAATAGTACCACATCATTCTTCATGTAACATTAACACTGCATAAGGGATCAGCACACCATCAGCTTCCACTCACTCACAAAAAAGTCCTCCCGACTCATTTGGTATCAGAGTGGTCTGGTCTCCAAGGAATTCACTTCATCAAGAGAGCCATAACACAAGACAATGCTAAGACTGCTCTACTTCAGAATTAGGCCTCCTGACCCCCAAACTCCAGGGACACAGCATCTATATTCCAACACTGAGCAGTACAGTCTGGCCCCTCCAGTTCCTCAGAGCTGAAGCAGGGAGGGTACACAGGAAAGCACTGAGAGACAGAAAGATTAGAGGCACAACATGGCCTCAGTACACAGCAGGGATACTATATTGAGACTATACTTGATAGTTTTGTAGCTCATCCATTTAGATTGACTTTATTACCACAGTATCATATGCTTCTCACTGCTCATTAGGACTATCATTAAGACAGATCTGCAAGAGCAGATAGAACAGACTTCTGGAGTGCCACACACACACACACAAAAAAACCCAGTAACACAAATCATATTCAGGGATTAGGAACAGAGAAGAGAGATCTGACTGACAAAAACAAAAAGGAGAGAGCAAGTGAGCATGAGAGAACCATGTTGTACCTAGGAAAATAATAAAAAAGGCAGAGGAGTTCAGAAATAATTTAAACAAAGTTGCAACAAAGCCACTGGATTCCTTTAGTTTGTTTCAAGTTAAGTCAGAGCCCTGTTTTAAGCAAACCAAGAGAGCTGTGCTGCTTGAAGAGGAGGAAGAGGTGCCATACCTACCCCCAGTGACAAGAAAGCACACTTTCCCCAGGAAGAAGCGGGCATCCACATAAGCCAGGGAAGTTTCAACATTCTTCAAGCTGTCAGAAAAGTACAGGCAATCCAGTTGGACAGGGAGGTTAAATCAGTGCAGCATAAGGATAACAGGAATATTTTTCAGAAGAACAATTAGAAAAACAATGATGTTAACATCTGCTGATTTGTGAGCTCGCAAAGTTCTGCTTTATGCTAAAAGCATGACATCAGAGACCTCTGTAATACCCACAGCTGTTTAATAACCCATAACATATCCTTTCTACTCAAGACTCAACAGTTAGAGTTAGTTTGAACAGTGTCCTCCATGATTTACAGACACTAAGCATCTGAATTCATTAATATCCAATGAAACTTCAGCACCACTTCGGCTCTTTCAGGAAGCGCTTGCCCACACATTTCTGCAGCACCATCTGTGCTCTAAGTATGCAGCTGGGCCTGTCATTTTTGGTAAATGAGAGCCCAGGATCATCAGTCACAAGTTAAGTAAGCAATAAAATGCTGACTTCTGTGCCTTAGCAAGTCTTTACTTGTGGCCTGGGGAAACGAGTATCATTTCTACAAAGTTGAGAACAAGATGATAGAAAAGGGATCAATCCCTGCAGACCTTTCTCTTTTGCCTAGAGATATCCATAGTGCTGATCCCACTTGACCAGGAGTGTCAGTGAACTGAGGACACAGACACAGCTGGTTGTTGGGCAGCACTGCCCAGTGCACATCAGACTTCTGCATGTTATAGAACTTCACAGCACCACCAGCACTTCCATCTAATTCTACAGACAGCATCTTTCCAAAGCTCAGTTTGTATTGTCACACATCCAGATCCAGAAATAAATTCTGCCTTCTCTGCTATGGCAACTTAGTGCACAACAGGCATGTTATTGGACAGAGCAGTTCAGTTCTAATCCACTGCTGGAGGCCAAAAAGCCACTGTATACATTACTGAGTTCTTCCACCACAGCAAATCTTGGGTTTGAAACCCACTATTCAGCAACTCCAATACAGTAAAAATGCAGATTTAGCCATCAAACCAAGAAAGAATATTAGTCCCCCCTCTCACCTTTTTGCCCTTCGCTTACCTGTACTTGCTCTTGATGTCGATCATAAACACAACCAGATCTATCCTGGGTCGAAGATGATCCCTCTCTGAAGGTAAGGGGAGGGATGTAGCAAGGTGACTGCAAGATAACAAATTTGCCAGTTTAACCAACTAGCTTGGCAAGACAGTACCCACTCACCCATAATCACACAACCTCTGCAGTTCACCCTGTAGCAAGTTAGCAAGAAGCCTGCTAATTACTGAATCCGTGGGCACTGAAGAGGCACTGTGATTGTTTAAGTGGTACTCTCATATCTTGGGCCCACTCACAGTTGCTGACAGGCACAATGGTAATTGCTAGACAAGGCTGGTTATAATGGGACGCTTATTAGAGCATAACAAGACTCACAGAAACATTTTCTCCATGCAGATCTCTATGGCAAGTCATTTCATTTAATTGTTACAAAGAATCCTTTCTAACAAAGCAAACCCCAATTCTTTATTGGAATATTTTCCTGCCAGGTTTCAGTTGTTTCAAATGCATCAATGTTTTTCTGTCACATTCCAGAGATACTGCTCATATGCTCACACAGGAGAGGCAGCGTTTCCAGGTACAGAAGAACCTTAAACCACAAATTTGTCACTAGAGCAGCTTTATAGATGAAGTTATAACTCAAAAAGAGCTTCTATTATATCATTACCCTCCCTTTTAACCCTTTTGCTATGTCAGAAGCTACTAGGTTAGTTCAGGCATCCTTCTACACAGTACTACAACTGCTAATTAGAGCTAACAAGGGTGGGGATTTTTGCATCTCTGCCCACTAAAAAAGCCAAAAACCCACAAACAACTAACAACAACAAAAAACAAACAAGCATACCAACCAACCAAAAACTCTACCAAAAAAGGTTTCAGCAGTACATAACTGGATCTTCCACAGAGAAGAACATTATCAGCACTGCATTTTTGGAAGATCGCCTTTATTTAAACTGGGCAAACAAGCAACCCATAAGTTCAGTCACTCTCACAACCCATTTCCTCTCTGGAAGCCAGAGAAACATTGATTCTGGTCTTCTTTGGGAATATTACTTCTAGCAATTCAGTCTCAAGGACTTAACAGTTTTCTCCAGCGGCCACAGACCATGGCACACATTCCTTTCTATTAATCCTACCTAGTTTGTAGTTTTGTTTGCTAGTCTCCAAATAAAGGTGTTTTGTTTCTTCTATTTATGGGAGATATGATTTAACAAAAATACTCTGAAACTAACACAAGAGATGAGCAAAGTGAGCTTGAAAGACACACTGCTTATTAATTGAAACAAAAAGCAGCTTATTAATTTAAGGTAAAATTTAGGGAGACTCTTCGATGAAAGTATCAGATCTCCTTGGGGGAGAAGATAAAAGTGACCGAGAAAAAGCACTGCATTGTTTGGAATTCTGTTATATTTAAACCAACATGACTAGATGATGACAGCAGTCTCCAGATATGCACTGCAGAAGCCTTTTCCCCCATACCCAGCAATAAGAGACACAAAGAACCCAAGCCCTGTAACTCTTCACCCAACAGCTGTACCTGACAGGTAGAGCTGTCAGATTAGATACTGTATTTGTTTGTAATGTGCACAATCCCAAAGCAACTCAGTGGGGGAAAGAACTCCACTGGCTTTGCTTTCCTAGCAATATTTACAAAGGCTGTACCTTGCTCTGTAGCACGAGCACACGATTCTGTGCCTTTGGGCAGTTACCCAGCAGCCATCTAGTTATGGCACTCCACAGCTCAGCAGAGGCTGCAGGTTTCACAAAGAAAATGGGGTAATTCATTTACTATTAGTTAGCACAGAGATCCAAGATGCCACAATCAGAGCACTACAGTCACTCTAATTAGCCAGCAGAACATTAGCCTGGATTGCTTTTACTGCATAGCCATGGATTATAGCAGAGAAATAACACAAACACCTTCTGAAGAGCTGACTAAACTCATTTGGTCTTGGTAAAAGAGCTGTCAAGGACATTTTATTGTAAAAAGTTAGTTAATCAAGCTTTTAAGACAGGACATGTCATGCGGCTAAAGCTGAAATTTCAAGTGCATCTTTATAGCTTGAGAAGGAAACGCACATGTGTGCATACAAACCAGAAAACAGCTACAAGGAGCATTCAAAGCAATGGACATCTTTCAGAAACACTTGCTCTCCTGCAAGTACTTGCAAGCATTGTACCTGTCCCATTTTGTCCCAGGATGTTTAATTTCTGTCTCTCAGGCGGGGGAAAAAATGTGCTGCTCTCACACCTTTCCAATTTAGTAATGAAATATTTGTGCAACATGCAAAAGGCAAGGGTATGTGCACCGTGAACATGAACGTGGGAAATGCTTCCCCCCGCCCCCCGTTCCGTTCCCAAGCATGCCCAAAGTGCCTGCCCTGAGGACAGAGGGGTTTGCCCGCCGCAGATGCGCTCACATCTGGGCACTGGTGCTCTCTAGCGTTCGCAAGAGCGAAGTCGCTCTCTGAACCGTGCGCTCTACCGCTCCGACTCCTGCCACGCGGACGGAACCCGCGCTTTTAACCAATTTCGGTGCATCGGGAATCTGAAGCGGAAGCTTTCCGTGAATTCGCGTCACAGCCGCTGGTTTGCGCCTCTTGGACCAGGTGCCAGCGGGTCCCGTACGGGCCCGGAGCCGCAGCCGGCGCGTCCCGCTCGCCAGCACTCACATGCTGATGTTGAAGTCCTTCTTCTCCTGCAGGATCGCCTCCGCCAGCTGCCGCTGCAGCGCCTCGTCCGAGCCCACGAGCTGCGGGCACAGCGAGAGCACACTGCACACCGGCCCCGGACAGGCAAACCCCGCGCGGGGTCGGGCCGGGCCCGACACGGCGGGGGCACGGGGCGGGCGGGCCCACGGCGGGGCCGCGCCGGGAAGAGGGAAGGGCAAGGGACGGCGGGGCCACCGCCGGACCTACCAGGAGGACGCCGGAGTTGAGCTGCGGGAGTTTGTCGAAGGGCCGCAGCACCGCCATCGGCGCGGGAGACGGCGCCTCCTGCCCGCCCGCCGGAATTCAAACGGCGGCGGCCGCGCTCCGCCTTGCGCCGACGTGGGCGGCGGGGCCTGCGGGGCGGGGCGGGCGCCGTTCCCGGCGGGCGGCAGGGGGCGCTGCGGGGCTGGCGGCGATCGCCTCACGGGCTGGCCCGGCTCGGGAGGGGCAGGCGGGGACCGTCGCGTCCACCCCCTGGCCCTGCACAGGGGTCACAACACGGGCCCCAGGAGCCCCAGCGGTCACAGCATGTGCCTGACAGCGTCGTCCGAACGCTTCTTGAGCTCTGTCAGGCTGGATGCTGGGACCACTTCCCTGGGAGCCTGTTGCTGTGGACGACCACCGTCGGGGTGAAGAAACTTTTTCTAATATCCAACCTAAATCTCCCCTGACACTGCTTCAGGCCATTGTCCTGGGTCTTTGCATTGGTTGCCAGAGAGCCCAGCGCCTGCACATGCACTCTCCCTCACGAGGAGGTTGTGGACTGCAGTGATGCACGGGTACAGCCTGGGGCCCCTCTGAGCACCACAAGGTCTGACAGACCACCATTAAACCCTGCGAAGCAGCACTGTTCCTGTGGCATCCAGATATCCCAGGGATCAGCTGGGCCTGAGGCACCCACAGGCAGTACTGGAGGGATGCTGAGGGGAGGACACTGGCCTTGCCTTGGCGGTGCGGGGGGATCATGAACAGCCTTTAGCTTCTGAGAAGCAGAGCCCTTATTTCCAGGGCTGCGCTGCTCCATGGCCCTTGCCATGAGCTGTTGCCCCTTTGTTTACTCAAGACTGAAAAAAGACAAAAAAAAAAAGGCCTCCTTACATTCCAATTTATAATGTGAACTAATACATGGAATCGTAGAATCATTAGATTGAGAAGACTTCTAAGATCATCAAGTCCAACCATTAACCCAACCCTGTAATGTTCAAAACAGCCATGTCCCCACCTGCCACAGCTTTTCAAACACTTCAGGGATGGTAACTCCAACACACACTTGGGCATCTTGTTCCACTTCCTGACCACCAACAGTGCAGTAATGTTTCCTAAAATCCAGTGGAAACCACCCCTGGAGCAACTTATCCTACCGCTTGTTACCTGGGAACAGAGACCAACCCCCACCTGGCTACAGCCTCCCTTCAGGGAGCTGTAGAGGGCAATAAGGCTTCCCCTGAGCCTCGTTTCTTCCAGGCTGAACAACCCCAGCTCCCTCAGCTGCTCCTCATAACACTTGTGCTCTGTACACTTCATCAGCTCCTTCTCTGCCCTTCTCTGGACATGCTCCAGCACCCCAATGTCTTTCTTGTAGTGAGGGCCCCAAAACAACACAAGATTTGAGCTGTGGCTTCACCAGTAGCAAGTATGAGGGAAAAATGTTAACATAGTTAATACACTTCCATACCGTAAAGACTGCTTGATAACATAGCTAGGGAAGGGAATTTCCCTAACACTGTGTGGCAGTAGCAACTGGCTTTGCACAATGAATTATTCTGTGTGAGGTTTTGCAGCAGCTCCAGCAGGCTTGACCTCCATCCTGCCCCTTCCTGGGTGCCTTCCCCATCACCCCCCAGTCTGGTCAGCCTCTCCCCAGCCCAGTGCTCCCCTGTCTGTGATACAGGCAGGAGGGGGCCTGGGCAGAAGCACTGCAGTAACGGAGATAGACTCAGTTTTTCTCATTCTGAGGTCAAAGTAGAAGGATGACATGCAGTTATGCAAAACCTCAGAGTCTAGTGTACCTCAGTGGCCTGGGTTCCACCTTGCTGCATCTCCTGATCTTTGCCTCAGCCCTGGGTTTGGCTCCACCTTGGTGTGGAAGGGGGTCCCGAACCCATTCTGCTGCCTGCTGGTGCTGGCTCCCCCTGCCCTTTCAACCAGGATACCTCCAAAAGGCAGGAGATGTGCCAGGGGAGAAAGAAGCCTGCAGGAGAATGAAAACACATCTGCCACTCTGCCACAGTCTGGAGAGGGGAGGCAAAGGGGAGCGAGACAGGGTTAAAGAAAGCTGACATCACATGGCCACTGTGGCGTTTTTGATCTTGACAAAGGCAGACGGTTTCCCTCATTGCCAGCATGAGACAAATTACAGGTGAAGCAGAAGAGATTACAAGATATTTCTGGCTGTTTTTGAGTTTAGTGGGGGGAAGGGACGATGAATTCAGGGCAGACGTGTCCTAAAGATGGGAGACAAGCAGATGAAATAAATAACAAGAGCCAGCTCCCAGGCTGGGGGGATGTAGGGAGCAAATAGAACAATGTTCCTTTTGGGCTGCTGAAGGTGTGGAAATATGGTAAAAGCTCTGGCACCCACCTCAAAGGCGTTTGTTGTCTTTCTGCCCCGTTACCTATTCTCTGGCCCCACAGAAGGACCTGGGTGGCTTTAGGGTCTGGTCAGGGACATGCTTGCTGTGCCCTGCTGCTGCAGGCTTCCGTCTTCTCACCATGCTGGTGTCTGTTGATATTCAGCAGATCCAGATAAGCTACCACTCACCCACAGTTAGAAAATTATTTTTTGTGGTAGAGGACATGGTAAGGAAGTGGAGACTGGTCAGGCACTGTGCCTGCAGCTCTTGCCTAAGATCTGTAAGTTGGCAAGGAGAAGAGGGGAGAGGGATGAGATATGGTTGGTGTTGGAAACCAGGGTGTATTTTGCATGTCCCTGAGTAATTGTGTCAGGTTGTTTCACCTCTTGCTGCCCCATTTCCAGTTGCAAAGTGGGAGTAATGAGTTGATCTTTGCTTCTGAGTGGTGCAGGAGAGCACAGATGGGTGTCAGTACACTGGCCCAGAGTATAAGCAGAAGGGACAAGAGCAGGGCATGATATGGAAGGAGAGGGCTCCTGATTTTACTCAGTGGGCCATTGTACATTGCTCTGGTAGCACAAACCATTCCACAAATGGGTAGAAGTGTATTGCAGTCAACATGAAGATGTTCTGACGCTGCCCAAAAAACACAATTAACATCAGCAAGACTTAGCCTGGCCATCATGAGTGCTCCCTTGGAAGGGGGCAGCTGCTCCTGCAGCAGGACTGCACCAGCCAGTACAAAAAATGTTAAAAAGCACACCTCGTCCTCACGCATCCATGGCCAATTTGCTGTATGATTCATGCAGTGGCTGCATCTTGAGATATTTTCTCTCTGATTTCTCCCTTGGCTCTCTCTGAGCAGCCAGAGGAGCAAAGGAGGCAGGCTTTGGAGATGGTCTAGAGAGGAGCACTGACCCCAGCATGGTCCCAGCTGTCTCAGTGACAGCTCCCAGCTCCTGACAGCCCATTCAGGAGGAGCTCCATGAGATGTCACCCTCTCATGCATTACTGGCTCCAGGCTGACTTCTCACTGTCCCTCCTGGGAAGCCTGCAAAATAGAGCTCGTGTGTATTTGATTGCACTTGTTCTCTCACTAATAGACAAAAATTATATCATTTGCAGCAAGTGCAGATTATTAGAGAAATTAATGACATTTTCACATATGTTGCTGGCAACTTCTGCTTCCTTTGGCAAAGGCTCTTCACAGCTATATTTAGACCCAAAGTAAGTCAGCTTTTTTTGTTCTGCTCTTTAATTTAACTCACTATACACATTTCCTTCATTTTTGATCAGCTCAGCAAAGCTTCTGTAATGGGTTGGGGTTTTTTTTGACGTTGCACCCAGTTGAAGGAGCATCCAGAAGTTGGGTTAGTCTGCTTTCCCACCAGAGTATCCCCAACTGATGCCCTGCCATGCATCCTGTGTGCCTTCTGCATCCTGCAGCAGCTCCCTCACCTCCTGCAGCTGAGCAGGGAAGCATTTCTGTGACCCTTGCTGAAGTTTTGTCCTCTGCAGACCTTGGGGAGGGCAAGATTGATAAACTCCATCTTCTCCCATGCTTCTACCCACATTGGGAGAGCAATACTGGGAGGTGGGTGTTGCTCTAAAGACTGGCATCGACCTGGGTCTGGTCATCTCAGAAGATGCTGATAAAGGGATAAAAGACACTAAAGAACAGTGGAAAAACTTGTTAAGAAAGACTGCAATAACACTTAACCTGGCCTGGGATTAAGTTGAGCTCAGTACATTGTTTGTGCTGTGATTTATGGATGTGCTACAAGCAGGAAGCACGTGCCTGAGGTTGCCTGACCATCTCCTTTTTTTCTAGCCAAGGTTTTTGTCTTGGTTTTGAGAAGGGTTTCATGATTTCTGCTCTGGCAGGGTGGCCCTCTCACATCAAACCTGACCCCATGTTACCTTTATCCCACAGGTGAATTTGTGGTTGCCCAGAGACATGGAGGGAGTCAGAGGCTTGGTGATAGGCAGGTGTCCTGGGATGAATGGCTTTGAGGGGCTCAGTGTGTGCACAGACACTCAGAGGCTTCCTGCTAGCCAGGTGAAGGGGGCTGGAAGGCCCCAAGGCAGCAAGCAGAATGATATGCACAAGCTTATGCCTGGAAGGCCTGAGTGGCACAGAGCAGCCTCCTCTGAGGTGGAAGCTGAACTGCAGCTGAAGTGTTTCCATGCAGATTGAGCTGCACTGGCACATCAATGCCTGGAGCTGTCTTGCAGCTTTAGCTCTTGTTGGAAACCAAAGGCTGTGACAGCACCTGAGAGCCCAGTCACAGGCAGCAAGCAGCTGCATCAGAGGCACGGGGTCTTCAAGCGTGTCCCAGCTCCAGCAGCACAAAGCCCTGTGGTTTTTTCTTGCTGTGTCCAAGGGTCAGACTCATCTGGGGGGATTCCTGCTTGAAGCAAGAGAGGCTGCCACATTGTTACCTTGCCCACTGCTGTGGTGGTGGCTGCAGAATGACGTGATCACCATTCCTTGTCACATCCTCCCAGTGTTTGCGTGGCAGGGAAGTGAGCCAGAGGAAAAAATGACCTCGTGAGTCAAAACTATTGCTGTTCTGGGGTTTTGGCTGCATGAGCAGCATGCTGGCATCAAGCCTGAGCTTAAATCTGGGAATGAGTTGAAGACTGGCAGATACACACTGGCTCTGATGTGCCTCTGAGGTGACCTAGAGCAGAGACTCGGGACAGTTGGCCAGGGAAAATGGGAGGACCTCACACGTTGTGGCATGAATATACCTGGCCTGGCAGTTACATCAAGAAGAAGTGAGGCTCAGGAGGACGTAAAGAGGATGAAGAGGAAATCACAGAGCATACCAGTCAGCTCCCACGGCTCCCTCACAGCCTTGTCTCTGCACTGGTGGATGAAACCCTGGCACAGACCAGGTGACAGAACCTTGTCATGCATTACCCTTGGAGCTGGCAGGTGTGCATGGGCTCTGTCACCATCCACAGCTTGGCTTGGAGAGAGGATGGACTCCTTTGTGCCTGAAACACAACCTACTGGAAACTGAGACCTCAAATCTCACAGCTCCTGGAGTGTAGCAGACACAAATTCGGGCCTCATACATTTCAGTGGGTACTATTAATCCTGAAAACCTTTACAGTAACCCACTGTGGCACATCTGCAGGACTGTAAGTGTCAAAAACTAAGTGGGTGGAGCTGGACAGCACAGGCAGGAGAGCAGGCAGTTCTTCGGGCTGCAGCCAGTTGTTTGATTGATTTTGCTAAAACTCTTTTGTGTTAAACAATTTCTGGGTCATGGTGAAAAAATCTCTTTGTAAACAAAAAACAAACCAAACAACAAAATTACCTCAATATGAAAAAACCAAACCCATTTGCATGTTCCTATTTTTGTGCTGCTGAAAAGCTGAAAATGTTTTAACAAAACATCTCTTGTCAGCAGCAGCAATGACAGAACTAGGTATGGATTCAGGAAAACGGTATTTCACTGAAAGCAAGAACAGTACTTCAGACAGCATTGTTTTTCTGTTTCCTGATGGAAGATTCTTTTGGTCAAAGTGTTGATTGGTTTAATTTTACATAAAAGCCCTGAAGGGAGTACTAACCCCCATTTGCCTCTAACCTCCCTCTCTCTCTCTGCCTCCCATCCACTAATGAAAAACCACCAGTCCCCAGTCCTTGGGCTGCACACGCTGGTAAATCTGTGGAGCCTGAGCACTCTGTCCATCTCCATCAGCTCTAGCTCACACACGTGTGCCCCAGCATTCCTCCTCCTCCGGGGCTGCAGCCGGGCTGCGGATGATGCGGGAGGAGGGAGAGCATCCCGCGGGCAGCTCCCTCGTGGCTCTGACCCGGGTACCATGTGCGGGGGAGCTGGGGATGCTCGTTGCCATAGCGACCTCTGCTAAAACGCTCCCCCCTCCCCGCGCCGGGATGCAGCCCGCCGCAGCCGTTCTTGCGTGCTTGGGGGGTGCCCCGGGGAGGCTGGAGCGGGGCTGACACCGCCGGGGAGGCGGTGGGGGAAGCCCCCGGGAGTCCCGCTGGGCAATGAGGCCACGCTGCTGGCTGCCTGTCCTTCCCCCGCCCGCCGCGGCTGCTCCCGCCATCCCTCCCTCCCTGCCTGCCTCCCGCCCAGCCGCGCCTGTCGCCTCCCGCTGTCGCCCAGCTCTCCCGGCGCGGGGTGCCTTTTCCCTGGCACTGCCTGGCCGGGAAAGGAGCCTGACTCATCCCGGCTGGCACCCGGCAGATGCCGGAGGGAGCAGTCCCATCCCGCCGCCCTGCACCCGTGGAGGAAGGTAGGTGACAGGTGTCAGGGCACGGAGCGGTGCGTGCTGGGGATGCGGTGCGTGGCAGCGAGGTCATGTCTGGGTCCCAGCCATCGGCAGCTGTGCCCCGGGGTGCCAGGTCTGGGGGAATCTCCTGCGGTCGAGGTGAGCCCACGGCTTGTAATGCTGCAAAATGAGTTGCGCTCCCAGCCATGCCCACGGGAGGGTTCTGTACCCAAATTCTCCTGCGGGTTGCTCCCAGCCTCCCCCAGGCACTTTGTGCCCTGCCACCAACAACGTGGCCCCCGGGGCTCCTGTCACAGTGTGCCCACAGCACCTCGGGGGCGGTGGGAGGCGGCATAGGGGATCCACGGGTGACATTGAAGGCAAGAAGCGGGAGTGAGGTGTAGCGCAGGTTTAAAAGGGTCAGACAGCTTGTCTATATAAGACATGGTTTTGGATGGAGGACCAAGGACTCTTTTGTGTCTTTGGGGGAACATGGATGTCCCACTGCAAAATGAGGTGCTGAAGATCAAGTGCTCTGGCAAGGTTAAGGCACATTTAATATCCGCAGAACTGCTCCGGAAAGCTGACATCTTTAAATGAAACTCCCTCTTTTCAGTATTTGCAGCCAAAATCTGCTCACCTGCCTGACAAAAGCCGGCTCTGACACCTCATCCAGCACTTGGCATGGCCATGATGAGGACCCTTCATTGAGGGGGTGGGGATGGTGAGCAGCGTGAGGACACAGCAGGACAGGGCTGCATAGCAAGTAGGATGAAGAATAGGTGGCTGGCGAGGAGCTAGGAAATGCTGGCTCTACTAGTGATGGAGGAAGGATGAATTGGGAAGTGTGTAGGGCTGCTTTTTATTGCAGTGCTTTTTTGGATGGCAGCTTCACTCACACATTTGGAAAGTGGATGATCAGGGAAGCGAATGAGGTTATTGGCTTTCCTCCCATCAGCCCAGGAGATCCAAGCTGAACTCACCTTCACAGTGTCCCTAATCCTGCCCATTGCTGTTGCCAGCCAGGGACAGATAGCAGCTGCTGAGACACCTGAAAAAGGGGGATGCAGCAGCAGCCTGAGATCTCCAGGATGTCTGCAGATGCAACTGGGGGGTGCAGGGGGTGCAAATGAGCTACTTTTGCAGAGCGTGTAAGAAAGCTGTGCTGAGGGGTTTCTGGCCCAGAGTTCAGTCTCAGCTGCTGAGGGGAGGGGTTTGTGGAAGGAGTTTGTGCCTAATTCCTTACATGGTCCCCTTAGGTGCTTTAAGGGAGGCCCCTTAGCTCCTCACAACCCCTCTGTGATGTTGTTGGAAGTTATGGTGGGAGCTTTCCTCAGCAGTTGTTCACCTTAGGAAGGCACAGGCAGCCATGAAGAGGCAGCAGCAGTGCCCAGATCAGATCCATGCCAATAAGTGGGAGGAAATCAGGCATTTTCTGCAGTTTCTTTTTGTGGTAATAAGAACTGCAGCTTGTTTCAGATTTTACCCTTTGACAAAAAAGTTACTGTTACAGGTCCTCCTGGGACAAGAGGTGTCCAGAAGATAAATGCTGCTGGGCACATTGGAAACAACTGATGGCTGTGTTATTAAAAAAAAAAAAAAAAAAAAAAAAAAAAAAAAAAAGCCCAGCCCCTGGTGTGAAAAAAGGCACCAACCTTATAGGCCAGGAGCAGGGAAGAGGATGGAAATGCTCAGAGTTCTCTCCAGCCTCCTTTTAAGCAGCCCTGTGCAAAGAATTTGGGGATAGGGGGATAGTTTGTTACTGCAGAGGGATGACTTGGGCCATGGTCAGACATGACAGCTTTCATCTGTCTGGAAAACCAGGAGTTTGATGTGGGTGCACTTCAGTGTGTCCCCACAGAAGTCAATGGGCATTTAATCATTCCCACCAAGGGGTGAGGGTTACAGAAAGCCCCCTTTCAGAACTGCATTTTTGTGCCTGAGTCTGGCATCACTGTGCTCTCCCAAGCGTGAGGGTGCCAGGTTTAATCCACCAAAGCCTTTAACAAGCAACACATTCGCAGTGAAAACCCAGAAGATCTGGTTCCTGGTGAAGTTGTAGCTGTGCTTTTTGTGTGGGATGCTTTTTGATCCCCTTTTCTGTCCCTGTATGATCCGCACCTTGCCTGTCATTTTGGTGCAGAGCAAGCAGCAGAGCTGAACAAGCTGAGTACTTTTGCAGGTTGCAATGTGGGTGGCTGTCTCCCTCCCAAAGGATGGGGATAAGGGATGGGATCAAATATGATGCCATTACAGATTTAAATGGCCCTAAGTTAGGGTGCTTGCCCTAAGCATGGCATCAGCAGGGCTGTAATGGTGGGCAGAGAATGTGCCAGGGCACCAGCAGGTTATGGGGCTGAGACCCTGTTTGTTCACCCCTCCAGAAACATTCAGACCTGACCTCTGGACAAGGAGATGATTGCTCCTTCCTGCTCTCCCATGTTCAGTGCTGGCCCAGCAGCAATCACACAGTGTGGTGTTGTTTTGTGCTCCCCAGGGCAACGCTGCTCCGGACACACCTCGCACCCGGCTGGCCACGGGCTCTTGGCAAGGCAGATCGGCTGCTCTCGGTGAGTGCCCCCACTGCACAGTGGCTGATGTGCTGGAGGGATCTCAGGCCTGCTCACAGACTGGTGCTGAACCAAGGACCCTGAGCCCTGGCAAAGCAGGACCTGAAATAGAGGTGCAGTAAGGGAGGGCTTAATCCTGAGCCAGACCAGCTCAGACTGGGAACTCAAAAGGGTGATGGGGTGTCAGGGGAAGCAGATTTTTTCCCTCAAGCAAGAGGTGAGAAGCAGCTGTATTTACCCACCGCCTACTTTTAATCACTGGCAGCCGGGCTGGGGGCAAGCAAGCTCAACCCTCTCTGTGGGGAGGGAGTGGGATTGACACTCTGTGGAGGGCTCCCAGCAATGACCCCAAAAGCATTGACCTCTCCCAGTGGATGAGGTGTCTTCATGTGCAACCAAGCATAAGCCAGGTGCAGCAGGGCTGTGAGGAGGGACTGGGCACTGCTGATGAGGCAGATGTCTTATGATCAGTCTTGGTGGAGGAGGTGGTTTTTGGTGGTGAAGGTGTGTTTTAGGTGCTCCCACTGCATGAGCTTTCTCTCCTTTTCTCTGGCAGCCATGCCCCACTTCTTGGATTGGTTTGTGCCCGTGTATCTGATGATCTCCATTCTCATCCTGGTGGGCTTTGGAGCTTGCATTTACTACTTTGAACCAGGACTCCAGGAAGCCCATAAGTGGCGAACACAGAGGCCAATCATGGAGCGAGACCTTCGGAAGACGCTGATGATTCGGGACAACCTGGCCTTTGGGGTGCCTGAGGTCTGACAAGCTGCCCATTGCAGCCAGAGGAATCTCTCCTGGGTGGGCAGCAGACCACAAGCCTCACTAGGGATGGCAGTCCTGCCCTGGTAAAAGTGGGGCTGGTCTTCACTTTGCTCTCTGCTGATCTGGGTCTCGTACTCCTCACTCACCATTCTGCCCCTTTGCTTCTTAGTCAAGATTTGTTTGGCTGGGCTTCCCATGTGCTCACAGCTCTTCAGCCAGCCAAGGACTTTGCTCCTTCCTGTGGCCAAGACTGACTAACCACTCAAATGAAATACCCCTTGTTAATCACTTGAGTTTGAGCTGCCTGGCGCCTTGACAGGATCTTCAGTAGGAAAGGTACCAGGTTTTGCAAAGGGATACAGAACCTTGTACTCCCGTTCCCTAGGTTAAATCTAACACAGTCTGTCTAAGTCCAAGGGGGTTTTTGGGAAAAATAAATGGGGTTTCCATACAAATAGTTGCTTCAGCTGAGCTCTTCCCAGCACCCACTCTTGATGCTAAGAGGTGAGCTTGCTGAAGCTCTGTGCAGAGGGACCTAGGGCTCAGTGAGCCTCAGAGACTGAACGTCTTTATCGTTGCTAAATGCACACCCCTTCTGTGTCTGTTTGGGAGATGGAGAACATCCATCCCTACATCCATTCCAGATGCACCACACTGAAATTAAAGGTCTTTATTAAAGAGGTTGGTTTAAGTCCTGTGTCAAGCTAGAACATTCTGCAGCTCTGCATGCAGGGGTGCTGCCAGACTTACCACATCAGCCACTCCTGATCTGCCTGATCTCCTGCTCCTCTGTCATGGAGGGAGATGGGATAGTCTGTGAAGCTACTTGCACTTGTTCACTGCACTGCAGAGCCCTTGGACAGGCTCTTTTTCTCAACTGTTTCCCAATGAGAGCTGTGAAGTATCCCTCAGCCCTTTTCCCCCCTGCATGTCTCTGAGAAGGAACATTGAGCCTGCCAGATAAATGGGCCCATTGTACCACCCTTGCTTTCTGGACCCAAGCCGTATAATGTGGGTCTGGCACAAAATCCCATGTTTATAGGCTTCCTGCACTGTCATGGGGATGACCAGCCATCGAAGTGCTGTATGAAGCTGTGACACTGGGCTGAGAGGGATATCCCCATCCTCTCTCTCCCTAACAGCCCAGTGCAATGCCCAGTGTGTACAGGAAGGCCTGAGAGAGCAAGGAGCCTGTGGCAGGAGGTTGTGTCTCCTCTCCTCCCACCCCAACATCCACCCTTTGCATGCATGTAGGTGCAATGGTGCAACCTGTGAATGCTCTGGACACAGAGGGATCCTGTGTGCCCCTCTCCTGCATTTCCCAGGTATGTTAGCTGGTGCCACCATCCTATGTGCACATGTCTGTGCATCCTGTGCCATCACCTGGGCCAGCCAGGATATTGGCAAACACATCTCCAGTGTCCTTCCATTGTTATGGCTCTGTGCTCCAGTCCCCAATGGCTCCTTTCAGCAGCAGGGCTCCTCAGGCCAGCTGTGAAAATCTGCCACAGCTCCTGGCTTGTGTCACTCAGCCTCACCTGTGAACCTGGGAGCAGGAAGTTTTCTCCTCCATCCCCAAAGAAAGAAGGAGAGTTCACTGGGCTGCTGTGAGTGGTTTATGCAGGGAAATGCAGTGAGTGGGATTACCCCTGTGACCAAAGTTTTACTTGCCCTGGCAAGGAAAAGCTCAAAGCACAGGTGCAGCCTGAAAGTTGGTAATTCTCTGGGGATCCAAGTTAATTTTTAGTTCTAAGGAATGGATCAGGACATCCTGCAAATGTCCTGGGTATTCCTGGGACATTTCATCTGCCAGACTGCAATTGCATTACCATTCTTTTCTACACCAAAACTAGGCACATTGGCAGGAGCTTTCTGGCTCTGTTTCAGACAGAGGACAAGTCAAGAGTCCTTTGGATCAGCCAAGTGACAGAGACTGTGATGCAAGTACCCTAACGGGGGAGTCTCACTCAGCAGGGAAATGCAGTGAATAGGATTACTGCTGTGCCCAAAGTTGTACTTGCCCTGGCAAGCAAAGACTCAAAAGAGCAGGTGTAGTCTGAAACAGATACATTTTCATGACTTGGGACTGTAAATGGAAATGACAAGGGGCTGGGTTGCATGGCATGATGTGCCACCCTCAGCTGCATGGCTCACATTCCCTGCCCTCTGGCACATCACAGCCATATCTCCAAACACCAGCTTGGAAACCTGCTTCCTCTCCTCAACTCCCTGATGGGTGGGATTGCTCTGTAAACAAACACAACTGAGCTGTGGGGTAGCATAAAAACCTCTCCGCTGGAGCTGAGGGGCTTGGAGCAGTCAGGAAGAAGTCAAACTGGAGGAAGGGGAGCCTGCACTCACAGGGGTCCCAGAGCTCTCCCCTGCTCTGTGTTCTCCTCTGCATGCTGCTGTAATTGTGTTGAGCTCCACTGCCCATGACTCAATGCAGAAACTGAGCAAAAGAAGACAGCAACTGGGTGAGGGCTGGATTAGAGAAAAACTAATTGTTCATCTCCTCTGGCTTACTTCTTGTGCTGTTTAGCCCTGACACAATCAGCATTAAGCCAGGTATTTTCCATGGCTATGAAGGACTATTTTGTCAGCAGTGTCAAAGGCTTCCGCAGTGGAAGTGTGTGACAAACTGCTTGGTTGATGCTTTGTTTTCCTGTTGTTCCCCCTGGGAGCTGCCCCCCTCCAGCTCTGGGCAGGCAGCAAGGAGCAGTCTGCAGTGAGGTTTCCTTTACAACAGGGTAGGTCTCCATCCACCTGGCTCCTGTGCCAGCTACACTGCCGGGCTATCCTGGAATAATTAAAAGCAAATGCTGCCTGAAAACTGAGATTGTTTTTCCTCTGTGGATCTGTGCAGCCAGAAAGGCCTCAGGGAGAAAGAAATAGTCACAGATACTGAATTAAACTGCATAAAGAATCGGAGAAGATACTTATTGCTGGAAATACTACACAGTATCAGGTTAGTTTTTTTCATGTTTTCTGTCTCTTTGCCCTTAAAGAAGCAGAGAACTCACACTGTCCTGAGCTCTGCCTTCCACCAGCATTCCGAATTACTTGATGTGGGTCATTGGATGGTGTTCCTCTTCTACTTCCTCAGCCTTGGTCACCCAAGATCATGCAATCATTGTCCCTGCCACACTGTAGGTGCTGTGGGTGCCTGTCTCTCCTTTTTTTTTGCTCCCCCTTGCCCACCAAACCATTCATATTCTCATCCCATCCCATCAAAACACCTTTCTCCTTTCCTCCTTGTTTATTGTGTTGCCCTTCAAAGCCTCTTACAGTAAGGAAGGTGTAAAGTAGCAAGCTGAATCCCTCTTGACCCTGAAAATGCCACAAAGCTGGCAAAATTAAGAAACATTCATAATAATTATGATAATGAAGGAGCAAAAGAAAATCAGAGTAAGAGAATGAAGCAACAACTTGGACAAACATCCAAAAAGTGACCACTGAACTTGTGCAGTGGGATATAAATTGTTGCACTGGAATATGCCATTTGAGGGGGAAAAACTAAGAGAAGAAGACATTTCAAAAATTCAAATATTTTTAATTTTTTTTTTAATCACACCCAGTGTCCTTGGAAGCAGACAGCACAGGCCTGATCTGACCTCTGCATCACTCCTGCACCTCCTGCCACGGGAGCAGGGCGGGGGGTTCGTGTTGTGGAGCTGCCCGCGCTGTGGGGCTGCTGGAGGCGGAGGTCAGGAAGGTGCTGGGCAGGGGCAGGAGTGGCCATGGCGCCCAGCGTGGGAGCGAGCCATGCCGGCCACAAGAGCCCCATTGTCCGGCTGGAGGCGGGCTGGCCGGACAGGGCTGGAGGTGGGGGCTCAAGCATGTGGGTGACAGCAGCCCCAGGGAGCTCTGCACCCCGAGACACCACAGCCCTGACAGCAGGGACGGCCTGGGCCCAGCCCTCGCACCTCCGCTTCCAGCCCGCAGCCGACCATGGAGGAGGAGATCGCCCTCCCTCGCAGCTGCCTGTCCGCCCCCGGCAGCCCCAGCGGCCCCAGCCGCATCCCGGGCCCCTCACGGCGGCGGGACGGGCCCCTGGCCGTGGCCGCCCCCACGAAGCGGAGCTGCCTCTCGGTCACGCTGCGCCGGGCGGCCGGGCCCGGGGGGCTGCCCTGGGAGCGGCTGCGGGGCCCGGCCCCGGTCACCGCGATCCCCCCGCGGCCCCGGCCCGTGGCGACCGAGGGGCCCCAGCCACACCGCAGTTCTGACGGGACCGAGGCCACCTCGGTGGCGAAGATGGGGCTGTCCTACGCCCCACCACGCTCCGGTGGGTCTCCGCTGACGGGCAGAGGGAGGGAGGGAGGCACCAAGCGGTCCCTTGGCGATGACATGAGCCCAGCATGGGGCAGGACCCTTCAGGGTGATGAGAGGGAGGACGGGGCTTCCTCCCCTTTGGAGTGATTTCCTCTTGACCCACGCAGGAATCAGGGGTGGGCAGCAGTTGGTGCGGGGACAGCCCGTGTGCTTGTGAGCCTGGCACCCAGCAGGAAGATAGCCAACACGATGGTCACTGTGTCAGATTTTCTGGGTGCTGGAATGCCTGCCTGTCTGTCTGTCTGTCTGTCTGTCTGTCCAAAGCCAGTCTGTCCACTGCTCAGCCTAGCTCGGGGTAACTGCTGACAATTCTAAATGTTCCCAAAACCTGAAGTGGGTGCAGTTTTCTTTTTGTCCCAGAGCACTGCAAAAAGAGGAACCCCAAACCCTTGCCAAGTCTGCCAGGCATCCCACAGCCTGGCCCCCACCCAGGGGGGTTGATTTGTGGTGGAGGAACACGTGGTGCTCCTGTCATCCCACTGACTGGAGGGTCACAGCATTCCCAGATATCGGTGCCCCAGCACAGCATGACAGGTACACAGGGCCTGTCGGGGCCAGGGCTCACAGATGTAGGAGGACATGCAAAGCAGGGAAAGGGCATCCCCCTCCAAAGATACCAGCAGCCAGAGGCAGCCACACGGCTCTCCAGGCACAGGCACATCCACAGGAGGCGCATGGAGGTGCCTGCCAGAGCACAGGGGGATGTGACCTGTGTACCGCAACATGGTCCAAGTGGGAGGACCTGTCCCTGCTCACCGCACACAGGCACACACAGGTTTGCACACACACGCACGCAGAGGGGGCAGCGCTGGCTCTGCCTCTGCGCCTTGGGCTGACAGCCAGCAATCACGGTGCTGGAGGAGAAAAGGTTTCTCTCACCTTCACAGCAAAGCTGAAGGGCAAATCGCTTTCGATGAACCAAAATATTCTCAATTTCCTCCCTCTGGGAAAGCAGAAGGAGATTTTGCAATCCCCTGATCCTACGAAATACCTAGGGCAAAGAGCGCCTTTTCTCAGCCCCGCCGGAACTAAGCTGTGAAGGGTTAAATATGCCCCTCCCTAAACAAGCAGAGATGCTGAAAAGACTGGGGAATTGGGAGGGAAAAGGGCAAGAAAAGGCCTGGGGGGTGTGGGTGTGCAGTGAGGGCCCCTCCAGGACACGGGGGCCCCATCGGCAGCGGCCCCTCCGTGCCCGAGGCCATGCCCCCCCCCGCAAGTCAGGGAGGCTGCCGGGGGCCTGGGATGGAGCCGGGGGAGGGTGCGCGGGGGGAGATTTTGCGGAGATGTTTAATATTCAGGTCACATGACGATGGCAGCAGGAGCAGCACCAGCATCCCCGCTCTGCTGAAATAGCCACTGGAGAAGGAAGGGAAGGAGAGAGGGGGGAGAAGAGGACACAGGGAAGAAAGACAAAGGTAAAAGCAAGTGGAGCTTTGTAGCCCACCGTGCTGCTTCATCAGCGTCAGGCTAGAAAAGTGGGGGGAGACCCACCCCCTTGGGAGAGGAGTCGGAGACAAAGGAAGCTTCATGTTCAAAGGTAGGATGCTCCGGGCTTGGCAGGGCTGGGCAACGCCAGAGGGACACCGCTGGGGCTTTTTGCGCAGGCATCCTCTGTGTGCCCCCACGCTGCCCAGCTCTGGGCATGGGGGAGGGATAACCCCGGAGGGCAGTGGGGGAAATCGGTCTCGGCTTTGTCTTTCCTCTGTTTGTTCTCCTTGTATGAAGGAGAAGGAGCAGGGCTGGTCGTGGTGCTGATGGGGAATAGGTAGTGCCAGGCACTGCTTTGAAAGGAAGGGATAATCCAGCTGGGGAGTGCCACAGGCACCTGGCTTGTCCCTTGCCAGTGACAGGCAGTGGGGATGTGCTGTGCCTCTCCCTGAGCATCTGCACAGGAGCCAGCAGGCTTGCAGGCAGGGGCACAGGCAGCTGTGGTGGTGTGGCTGCCATGGTCCGGGGGTGCTCAGCATCCTCTCGCCGTGTGATACAGCTGTGCCACCCAGGGGGTGAGCTGGGACATGGGACAAGGATTGTACGGCTGGAGAGCGGCACCAAGGGCATGGCTGGGGCTGTGGTGGCTGGGCTGGGCTGTGCCCAGCTCCTTCACCTCCAGCTTCTGCATCTCCAGAGAGGCTTCAGCACACTCTGCCCTAGATTTCACTGCAGCCGGGCTCTTGCCCAAGCCCTTTGCAGAGTGCTGAGAGGAAGAAAGGCTGCTGTCAGGAAGGCTGCAGCAGCCCAGAGGATTGGGGTGATCTTCAAGCCAGGCAAAAAGATCTGGTAAGGAGAATGGTTCTGTTCTATACTCTGAGGTCAGCCAGTACATCCGGCAGGGCTCAGCCATTGCACTGCACAGCTGAAAGAAATGCCCTGGGGTCATCATAGGAACTGAGGAGGGAAAGGTATTTTTCCAGTGGAGAGATGCTCAGTGCAGCACCTCTGCGGAACTGAAGCAAAGCAAGGAGCAGGTCCTGATGGCCATGAGCTCCAGGGAGGCTGTACTGCTGAAGCAGCTGCTTGCTTTCTTTCCTAGGAACCTGGCATCACCATTTGAGGGCCTGCTTCTGCCAGCCACCTTCAGGTTTTGAACCCATTCCTCCTCCCTGTTCCTTGTCTACATGGAACAGGGAGGACGTCCAGAACCAAATGGGTGGAAGGGGCTGGGGTGAGATGTGAGTGAGGACCGCTGCCTCCAGCTGCAGAGGGACAACCTTGTGCTGCACCAGAGGAAAGCTGCAGCGAGGCCATCCATGTGTTACGTGGGGGTTAAATAGCTTTTCCTTGCTGGAAGCTGGTTTGTGGTGAGCACTGTTTGCAGCTCTCCCTCCCTCTTGCCAGACAAAGGATGGGAAGGCAGGGGGAGGGGATGCGACTGTATCTGGGTTATCAGGACATAATAGATGTTGGTCCCCACTACCTGAGCCCCCAAGGGATCTGCAGGGCCACCTCTGTCCCCACACAGGTCCTGTGAACCTCAGAGCACGAAGGGTGGTAGATCAGTGGTGGTGTCTGCTGCTGGCCACATATGCTGGCCTTCCAGGAGGAGGTTCTGCGGTGGATCAGTGGGTATCAGAAGCAGGAGCTAGCTGGGACCATGGGGACCTCTCTGGGCACTCATTGTGGTTCTGCCTGTCCCTGCCTCAAAAGCTGTGCCATCCCTTGATCCAGTCACATGGAGCATCTCCTGTGAGCCAGATAATATTCCCTAACAGCCCAGCCCAGGGCCACCTCCTACCGGATTTGGGCAGCAGGGGGGCATCACCAGCTACAGCCCTCTTAAATGAGCTTCTCTTAGCACACAGAACAAAGCAGCAGGGAAAAAGGGAGCCTTGTAAACAGCATATGTAAGTGGTTAACCTTGGCTAGCCCTCTATTCATTATCAGCTGTACTGACTGTAGTGCCCTCTCACTGAGTCATTACAGGGGACAGCTGCAAGGGCTACGGGATGAGCCCAGGACACGGAATGCCACCCCTTGATCAGCCACTCAGTGTGCTCAGGGGGCTAGAACCATTAGCTTTAGTGCACATAAAACAGAGCCACTCCCAGGAGAGCAGGCAGGCATGTTTCATGTCTCAGGGACAGCTCTGGTCCTGGTTTTGCACAGCCCAGCAGGCTGTTCCTCAGCTGGCTCCTTGAATTCATCCGTGGGAGGCAAAAGGTGAAAAGTCATGTGCAGAAAGATGAACCCTGGGCAAATTTCTGCAAAATGGGGGCTTCCCTGCCTGAGGCTGTATGGGAAGGAACTCCACACAGAGAAGAAGGCAAGTGACCTAGAGGAGAAGAGTAGGTGGCTTTCTCCTGGTCTCAGGGTTTTCTATAGCTGCCCAAGAACCTGAATCTGAAATATCTGCCCTAGTCACTGCAAGCTCCTGCCTCCAACACTGAAGCTTGTATTATGATGTCCACAGCAGTTAGCAACATCTCCTGGCTCTGGGCAAGGCTTTCCTTGGTGAGATTGAGGGATGAATTATGAACCTCTTAGTGAGCCTTGAAGCTGACAGCAAATTCCCTCCTTCCACTTCCCTGTCTAAGAACAAGGGTTGAAGGAATAAAGGAGAAGGCATCAGATTCCCTGAGGACAAGATACCACCCAGGCAATGAAAGGGTCACAGCCCACATGGCCCCTGTTCTGCACCCATCCCATGCAGCTGCTCAGCTGGGCTTTCTTCCCATCTTGACCTGTTCCCTTCTACCTTTGGAGTACCCCCATTTCTACCAGTAGCCAAGTGCCTCACTGGGGCCACAGCCCCCTGTCCCTAATTCCCTCATTGTTCTGTTTCTCTCTCTTCTCCCACTCTTAGGGCTAGGTAGGAGCCCAGCAGGGCTGTGTGGGGTGTATGTGGAGAATGCTGCAGCAGCAAAAGGGACACAGCACAGCCACACAACCATGATACAGGATGTAGGTGATGTGGGCAGCCTGGCAGAGAGAGAGTAAAGGGTAGGGTGCAGGAGAACTGGCTGGCCTGGCCCCCTGTGCTGTACCTGAGAGATGGGCTTTCCTGGCTCACATCAGCTTTGATAAGTCTGAAAAAAGACAAAGGGAGCCTCAAGGGATGCTTCGTCAGCAGAAAAGGCACATACTAGTTGTGATGGGTGTGAGAGAGGATTGCAGCTGAGAAGCACTTGGTGTGGCAGGCTGCCTCCTCCAGCAGCTGCCTGGCAGCGTGAGGTGCTCCAAATTGCCAGTCTGACTCAAGCCAATGGTCCATCTTGTGCTCTGGTTGCCCCAGGGTGCTGCTCGCTGCTTCAGGAGAGGCTGATGATAGTTCAGGATGCCTTCACTCGGTAGGGAAAAGCAGGAGGGCCTGCCATCCTGCCACTGACCTCTCCTGTGAGCAAGGTGGAACAGAGGTGGCACAAGAGCCTTCAGATGTTACCCACAGTGCTGTACATGAGTGGCTGTGCTACCATCATCTCACACAGGGGAAAACTCCTTCTCCCAGTTTAATATAAAAGACTTCCCAAGCGGTGAAAAGGAGCTGGGTGGAGGCACCCTTCCCCCTGTCAAGGGTGACCCTTCCACAGTGTCTTTCCTTAGCATGGGACAGTGGAATATTACAGCTTATAAAAATGTAAAATCTTCACTGTGTAGAGCAGCCCTTGTGTCAGCACTGGAGCTTTTATGTGGGAGTGCCAGGCAGGGTCCCCATTCAGCCATGGAGCCTGCTCCAGCCTAACCCTGTCCTTGAACAAAATCTCTCTGACCTCTTCTCAGTCTGTCTCTGCCTGGCTTGACTAAGCTGTGACAGGAACCCCAGATTGGTGCCATCACTTTCACCAGTCCAGTGACTTCTGAGTCATTTTCCTTGTGAAGAGGGGCATGTGTCACCACCAAATGGCAGTTGCCTGCCTAGCCGCTCATGTTTTTTTCTGCTGCCAGTGGATTCTGATAAGTGGAGAAAAAAACCTCTGCCAACATGATGGAAGGGGATAATTTAGTGTGAGATACTTGAACTGAAGTGGCATCCAAAACAAATGAAGTACTTACCAAGCAAAAATGCATTCTGTCTCTATCCTGGAAAAATAACCCTCTAATGAGACAAAGCATGGGGGAGTCAAGTAATTAGAGTGGGAGAACCTCTAGTTTGCAGCTGGCTTGTATATGAAAGGTATTTGATTCCTATCCCCTTCATCTTCCTTTCCAGATTCATCCCTCACGCCTGCCTTCCCCACCAATTAGAGCTTTTTTTCCATGCCCTGTCCTCTCCCAACCTCCGCTTCCTCCCAGCGGGTGGGAGCTACTCATTAATGAGACAGAGATAAATGGGTGAGGCCTGCCCCTAGCAATGTGTGCCATCACCCAAAAAAGGGTCAGGGAGGCTGGAAAGCCCTCAGGGTTTTCTTTTCACCCGATTGTTTTACATGGAGGAAGCAGAGATGAGGATAATTAATTTTCTGATCATGATGATTAGTTTCTTGAGTATGACAAAAACTATTGGTTGATGGATGGGAGGCAAGCACAGAGATTATGGCCAGGCTTTCACTTCCACCACTGTCTTCCTCTGAGGAATTCAGCCCGTGCACCACAACCAGTAATGCGGCCACCCCTGGCAAGGGCCAAGCATGCAAGTCCTCATGGCACATCCCAAACAAACTCTGTTTCAATGCCAAGACTTCACACATAATTTTTTTAAGTCTGTTCCATCACAAATTTTATGGTGAACTTGGAGGGCCAAAACACTGATGATCCTGTTGAGAACCAGGAGACAAAAATAAGGAGACACACCTGGAACTTTGAGCACCTGATTATCAGCCCAGCCATCCTTGCTGCCCCTGCTCTTGCTGTTTGAAGGGAGCCATCAATACACTACATTCTCAGTGAAACCCCCTTCACCTCCTCATCTGGAGTGGGACACAGAAGAGTGTGCTGGAAACTCAAGTAGATGTTTCTCCATGATGAGCCTTACCACTAAAATCTTGACATTCAGTTATCCTCAGTAGCCCTTGAAAAGGCTGCTCAGTGCTGCCCTCAGCCCCTGTGACAGGTCAGCAAGGAGGCTGTTGTTACACCTCCATGATGATTTTTCAATCTTTGTCCCCATGTAGGACCAGTGGACAGCAAAAACGAAGCAGCCATGTCTGAGCTGGTGCCAGAGCCACGACAAAAACCAGTCGTACCAATGAAGCCCATGGGCATCAACACCAGCTTGCTGGGCTACATCGGTATCGACACCATCATTGAGCAGATGCGCAAGAAAACCATGAAGACAGGTTTCGACTTCAACATCATGGTTGTAGGTAGGCAGAGACCAGCTGAGGAGCTGGGAACCATGGCCAGGGACTGTCCCAGGGACTGAGGCCAGGTGGGAGAGCAAGCCCTGCTGGGAGGGCATGAGGGAGCAGGCAGAAGTTGCTCTGAGGGAAAACAGAGCCTGCACAAGACAAGGAGACCTCCAGCCCTTTCCCCTGCCAGCCTGGCTGGGTTCCTTGGGCCTGCTGTCATCACCATGCTGTGGCAAATGTCACAAGCTTCCTCTCTGCAATCCTCAGGTCAGAGTGGACTGGGAAAGTCAACGCTGGTAAACACCCTCTTCAAATCCCAGGTGAGCCGCAAATCTTCAGGCTGGAACCGGGAGGAGAAGATCCCCAAGACAGTGGAGATCAAAGCCATTGGGCACGGTAAGAGCCAGGCTGCTGGGGTGGAAGCAATACTGATGCCTCAGCATAGTCTTGCAGAAGATCCCAGCAGTCTATGCAAAGAGTTCTTTGGTATTAGGCAGCTCTTTCTCCATAGGAAGCTAAAGGACAGTTTTAGATGGCCTCAGAGACAGAAAAGGCTTTTCTTAAACTGAAAAGCCCCTGATGCCACAGCCAAAAGTGAGGGGTAGACAAATAGAGAGACTTCATCACCTAAGACATTAGTCTGCAGTTGTGGATTAAGCCTTGCTGTAAGTCATGTTCACCTGCAGTAACATTTGATAAGCTACACAAGTTGCATTGTCGGGTCCCATCCCAAGCCTGGTAGTGCACAGCTCCTCACAAAGCATCAGCACAACTCCTGTGGTGGTGCAGGGTAATGAGCATCATCTCAGATTCAGGATGATGCATTAGAGGGGAGAAGTTGTGTTAGGGCAGGTACTACCTTTGGGCCACAGACTGAGCACAAATCCATTTTCTTGTGACAGAGTGGTGTAAGGTGGCTTTTGTGTAGATATTACCAAAATTTGGGGTCAGACATGGAAATGAGGGTCACAACTGTTGAGGCATGACACAAGCTGGTCTGGATATGCTTACTGGGCAGGGACGAGGACACAGCTCTCTTGTTCCCTTGTGGGACACAAAGACATGTTTCATGACAGAGCAGGTCCCCAGGGAGGAGTATGATTGTTTGCAATTTTTCCCCCAGTCATTGAAGAAGGTGGTGTCAAAATGAAGCTGACAGTGATTGACACACCAGGATTTGGAGACCAGATCAACAATGAGAACTGGTGAGTTTTACAAGGTCAAGGCCTTGTGTCCCAGAAAGGGCTGAAGTTAAGATGATATATGAGTGACTGTTATGTGCTTGGCCCTTGAAAGCATCTGGGCACCTATTGCACTTGGGGACTAATAATAGGGCTGTGGAACTGTGAAACCATGGGTCTGTGTGTGTGACTGGGGGTATGCACATATTACATGGTGAGTGCTTATTTCTGTGGCCAGTTACAGAAACTCTTAATCATCTGTGCTGATGGTGAGATGCTTCAGGTGGATTTTTTTTTTTTTAATGCCTGAGACTGCTTTGCTGCTGTCAGAGGTGGGAACACTGTGGGCAGGAACGCGAGGAGATTTGTACCAGTCTATTCATCTCTCTTTCCCACTTTAACAGCTGGGAGCCTATTGAGAAATACATCAACGAGCAATATGAAAAGTTTTTGAAAGAGGAGGTGAATATTGCAAGAAAGAAACGAATTCCAGACACGCGTGTGCACTGCTGCCTCTACTTCATCTCCCCTACAGGGCACTCGTACGTACACTGCCCCTTGTCCTTCCTCCAGCCCTTGGTACCTCTGTGGCAGATATACACCCTACACTGCTGCACCTCAGACATGGATCCAGCAGGACTGGGCACTGTTTAGCCTAACTTTGGGAGCTGTGGGGCTTGAAAGGGTCTAAGCTTACAAGAGCAGGAGAAATGCCACTGTGGTTTTTGGGAGAGGGCAGAATGGATGGGAAGAAGGAGATGAGAACATGGTGGCAGCAAGCAGGGTATGTACAAGGGAGGGTTCACTTGTGCCCTGGTGCTTGGACAGTCATTAGGATGAAAGGCTTGGAGGGTAAAAAGTGACCCCTTCCATCTTGTTCCTTCTTGGGCTGCAGCTTGCGGCCTTTGGACCTGGAGTTCATGAAACATCTCAGCAAGGTAGTGAACATCATCCCAGTTATTGCTAAGGCTGACACCATGACCTTGGAGGAGAAGACTGAATTCAAACAAAGAGTGAGTATCTCCTCTTCTGGATAGGATTCTTCCCTGCCCTGGCTTGGAGGTGGGAGAAATGAGTGGTATCCTTCTTCCTGGGATTGCAGTGCAGTCCCCAGAGTGTGCACAGAGTCCAGCGCTGGGTTGCTGGGTTAAGTCCTAAAGATGCTGCTGTTTATATCTCTGAGGGCATCTGTTAGAGAAGGAAGAAATGTGTGTATCCTTGTGATGTCTTGTGATATGTTCTGTCATGGGAACTGGACAGCCAGACAAGTAACTGAGGTTGGGAAACAGACTCATCATTGCTGCCTTGTGTTCTCGCTTTACTGTGCACTTCCTTGGGACAATCCCTCCAGCTTCTGCCCCCTGGAAGGATGTTCCAGATGTGTTTGCCTGGCCTTGCCAACTGCCTTCCCTTCAGGTTTGTGCTGCTTTGTGCTCCAAAATGTCTTTCTGATTAGGTGCGCAAGGAACTAGAAGTAAATGGGATCGAGTTTTATCCCCAGAAAGAATTTGATGAGGACTTGGAGGATAAAACAGAGAACGACAAAATCAGGGTAGGAAACATTTTATTGTGGGAGGGGAAGGGTGGATGAGGAGGGCACCACATTTTGTTCTGCACTTCAGCATTATTGCCCTCACACATAAGAAATAAACAGCTTTTTAATCTCCATTTCTGTGGTAATTGCAGTCTCTTTGCAGGGATATCTGTAATGTAAAGCAGAGTAAAGCAGCAGTGAACAGCTGCACAACCCAATGGATTGCAGAGTCTCCTGCATTCTGTGCTCTGGAAACAGATAATTTCTCCCTGCGCTTAGAGATATCTGGGTCCCCAATAGCTTCACCTACTGTCCTACTTCCCTGGAAAGCTGTATACTTACTCCATTTCTGGCTTTCCTCGGTATATTTCAGCCATTAAACTTGATGAATGTTCATGGGGCTTATGGGGAAGGATTATTTGAGTCCCATCTTTCTATTGTAAAGAACTACAAATCTGTCAAGAAATACTTACCTTGAACTATCCATATGAGCATCTCTGGGCTGACAGACCCCCTGTTGGTTATGCCAAGGTACTTCTCTGGTCATCCCCCTCCTCAGAAATGCTGGAGATAGGTGCAGAAAAGCTCTGCCCCAACTCCGGAGCCCTTGGCACTGCTCCAAGCTATCCACACAGCTTGTTGGGGTGCAAGAACACCTGGAAAGCAAGAGTCCAGAATTCTAGGGATAGCACTGAGTGGTGAAAAGGACAGCCAGTGAAGTTTTGCTCTGGAGAATCTCTTCCCTTGGAGAAGGCCTTGTGTTTGTTGAGCTGAGAGGTGGAAAGGTGGATGGGGAGCCATGGTGGTACTGGTCTCTGGAATGGGTTCAATGGATCTTTCCACGTGTCTCTCCCCAGCAGGAAAGCATGCCCTTTGCAGTAGTGGGCAGTGACAAGGAGTACCAAGTGAATGGCAAAAGAGTCCTGGGCAGGAAAACACCTTGGGGAATCATTGAAGGTAAAAAACCTCTTGCTTATGGGAGCTGAAAGTACTGTCTGCAGATCACAGTAATAGACAAGGGGCCAGATAGCATGTCTTGTGGCTACCTTCCCATCCCATTTGTGACAAACTGCTTGAAACCAGCCAAAAGGGGAATTCTCAAATACCTGTGCCAGGAGGGAACTGCCATGGTCAATATGGTGCCACTGTCACCACCTGGCAGAAGCTGGAGCCACTCTGAACACCATGATGTGTGAAGCTAAGCTCCTGAGGTTGTCTTGGTTTTCAAATGAAAATTCATGTGTGACTGCTCTTAGTGTGTCTCCCCAATGCTCGACAGTGTGGCGTTCAGACAACTGTCTGTCCTTTCTGAAGTATGCAAGCTCTACCCACTTGGAACCTGTCCCCATGGAAGTGACTCTGTGTCCACAAAGGGGCTGTTGAAAAAATCAAATTTAACAATTGCTTGCTTTCTTTTCAGTGGAAAACCTCAATCACTGTGAATTTGCCCTACTTCGAGATTTTGTCATCAGGTAAGGTCATGGTCACGCACCAGTTTGCTCTTGACGAGCTGGGAGTCTTCCTGAGATCCAGTCAGAATTAAATAGCCCCTACTAAAAGGGAAATAAAGTAAATTTCAGGCAGTGAAAGCTTATGTGGTATAGGGTTGGATTGAGTTAAGGGGTAGATATTCTAGTGCCTCTCTTAGTGACACTGTGTCAGGTAGGTGCTAGTTTTCATGTATGAGCTGGATGCTTGGAAAAAAGCAGGATACTACTACCCCTCTCAAGGTTGCAAAAACTCCCATTAAGGGAGTTAAAACAAAATCCCTTCTGGTTGCAAAAACTTTTATTTGCTGCTGACAAACAGGTCAGTAATAAAGAGGTCATTACCACATCCTAGACTGTGTTTCCTTCCAGGTTGAAGGATGTGCTGGAACATCTGAGCTGGAAGTGAAAATCTTCATATTTCAATAGCTTTCATTGTCCTGTCTTATTTCTAGTCTGTTTCATGAAGCTGCCTCAGCACAAATTCTGCAGGAAAGCTGTAGATTCAGGGTGACCTCTCTTCCCTATAAAAAGAGAAACACAGTTCAAAATCAAAGCCCTGTGGCTAATTCCACTTGTGTGTATGGTGCAATTGAGACATTTGGCCAGGTACAATGCTTTGACATCACCCTACTTTCCTCTTTTTGTTTTGTAATACCTTCTGCAGCAGAGCTGCTTTTCCAAAGTCTTTCAGTAAAAACATCCTACCCAAATGATCATCACAAAGCCTGTAACAATCCAAGCCCCCAGGCTGTGAGTGGAGGTCAGGGATGATGCTCACAGCAGTGTTCTGCAGCTTATGATCTGCAGTGAACCTGATACACCTCCTGTTGCTTCCTTGCCTCACCACTGCTTCAGATAAGCCCCAGTCTGCTCTGACACCAGGAGGGCCAGTGGCTGGGCCAGTTGCACGGGTGAGAGAAGGGCAGAGCACTGGCAAGCACAGCCAGGAACTTCAGCCCATGTCCTGCATCCTGCCTGTGTGTTCTCAAATGCTGATGCTCTAGCTCTCAGTTGTGTATGATGACACCCATGCTATCCATGCAGAAAGAGGGGTAACAATAATTAGCTAAACTGACTGACTGAAAAAATCTGCCATCTATTTGGGGAATAAAATTATCATCAGAAGAATAATACTTACTGTTCTGATATTGGCTATCATATCCTCTTTCCCAACCCACTTTGTCCCCTGCAGGACCCACCTTCAGGACCTAAAAGAAGTGACCCACAACATCCACTATGAGACCTACAGGGCCAAACGGCTGAATGACAACGGAGGGCTGCCCCCCATGACTGTGGAGACAGAGGAAAACCACGAAAGTAACCTGTGAAAGAGCCTCCCCCTCCATGGTCACTGGTGACTCTGGCCAGACAACCCACCCCTGCTACCCCTGACTCAGCCACGGGCCTGTCTCTGCAGCACGTGGGAGTGAGAGGGTGCGAGTGTGAGCGTGCGGCGTGCGTGTGCCTCCCTGTGTGCCAGATAGGGACAGGGCATCCCCCCGGCCCTCCCAGAGCGTTCCCATCCTTGGTCTGTTTGTGCACAGTGCACTGTCCCCCAGCTTCCCTGCTCTCCTTCCTGTGTCTCAGCTGTGTATCTTGTCTGGGGGAAATAGTGGTGGGGGGGGGAAGGATTTCTAGGGGTGTGGATTTTGGAGGGGGGAGGTGTGGGGCATGCTGTAGTCCTGTTTTTATCACTTGGACACAAGGCAAGGAGAGACTCTGGGAGAGATGGTGGAGTCAATGCATGCATGTTTCAAGAAATGTCAGCAGAGATTTCTCTTGGATCTTCCATGGGTGTAAAGGCAGCTGGTTGGTCTGAGGGCATGGTGGCCTGGCAATTAATCCCCTTTTCTTGCTGTGGCTTCCCAAGGGGAAATGGCAGCTTGGAACAGGGTAGATGAGAGAAGACTGGCACTGTTTTGTGGTTCAGAGCAAGTGACTGGTGGGAGGAGACAGAATTAGTTCTTGGCCTGTAGCATCTGTTTGAGAAGCATCAAAGTACTTGGGGAAAATGGATATATTTTCCAAAAGACGCAAAACCCAGGGGGAAAGAACGTGTTCCTGCTGCAGAGGGTGCATTTGCCCTGCCCAGCAAGAAGGTCAAAAGCCATGCTTGTGTCACAGGCATTGGACTCTGTGCAGATCAGACCAAGCTGTGCTGGGGTCACCCCATGCCCCTGCTGCAGTGGTCTTTCTCCAGCAGCACCGAGCAGGTCCTGGCCACACCCTTCCCCACAGATGGCCCCTCTGCTGTATGAGCACAGGGAGGACAGTGCCACAGGGCGTCCCTGCTGGGACCTCCCCCAGGGACAGCTCCACTCAGCATAGCACCTTGGGGATCTTGGAAGAGTGCAAACAGCACTGGGCCAGGGTGGGGCACAAGAGACACCTCTTCCCCATTCTCCTCATTGAAATGGCTGCATTTGCTACTGTAGCAGTGCTGCTCCTCTGCTCTCCTACTGTGCCATGTCCTCCTCCACTCCTGTGCTTTTGTCCTCATTCCCTTTTAGCCCTCCATAGCTTTCTTCCTTCTTTTCTTTTCTGTTTTTTATCCTTTAAGTCTCTCCTTCATTTCTCCAAGTACTTGAATATTTCTCTTCTTCAGGCTGTTTTCTCCCTCTCCCAAGCTCTCACATCTTCTTAACAATGTGCTTTTGCGTCCTGTTGAGAAGCTTTTGTTTTACCTTTCCCTGGAGGGGATGGGGAGGGAAGGTAAAGACCTGTGAGCAGAAAGAGGCACAGTCTGGGTGTCCCTGAGCGAGGTCAAAAGTGTCAGGGCTGTCTGGGCAGAAGGAAGGAGGGGAAAAGACCAGAGATGTCCTGAGGCTGGCAGTGTCTGCCTGTCTCTGCATGTCACATGGCTGGCAGGGACTGTCCCCTCCAGGAGAGTTGCCAGCCAACTTGGAATGCCATGGCCTGGCACCCAGCAAGGGGAAGAGCAGGGCTTGGGATGGGGGTTGGAAAGGCTGGCACTGGAGGGAGGAGGAAGAAAACAGCAAATGAGCAGCAGAGGAAGACTCAAGTCAAACTTGATGTTGGTTGATGGAGCTGTGTGGGGGCCGGGGCTGGCAATGGGGTTCTCCAAGCCTTAGCAAAACTGTCAGGAGCACGTGTCCATCGTGTGGCTTTCGCTGGTGCTGCCACTGCAAAGCAAAGGTTCTCTTCACTCTCACTCCCACCTGTCCACACCAATCAGCCATTCTCAGCAGCACTGGGACGTGAGGGCCATTCCAGCACTTCCACGTCCTTTCCCCACCCACGTTCACAGCTCCTGGTGTTCCTGTACGCAGTGTGTGCGTGCAGCCTTGCACACCCTCCCCCTGCACCAGGCTCCTCGGTCCTGCAGGGAGCAGGAGCCTTGTCACTGGTGCCAGCAGCCATTCCATGGACCCCTGCAGAGACCACCTGGCCATGCTGCCACCCAGCTGGCCCTGCTCAGCCCAAGGACATCAAAGACGTGAACCTCGTCAAAGACACTGCCAGGGCTCTGCTTCTTCACAGCACAGAAGCACGAAGCCACGTCTCATCCCTTCACCCTGGGCTACAGAATAGTAATCTTTATGACTTTTGGGCCCAGCCAAGGGTTAGGGCAGAGACGCAATGCTGCCCTGCTTAAAGAAAGCAAAGCAGACCCACGCAACAGAAGAGATACTTTCCTTTGCCTGCAATGTGGATTTCAAGGACAAGGTTGTGTGTTTTGCCATATAGGTTTAGGAATTTTTATTTCTTTGTAATAACGTGTTTTTACACCCTGCTCTGTAATTTCTTGTCGGATCATAGACTACTTTTAAATGATCCGTACAAGCTTGTGAGAAAAACATGCTCAGGTACTCCTCACTGCCATCTGCTCATGCCGATATCCTATCAGGAAGTCTACAAACGGCAAATACAAAAAATAAAAAATCCCACGGGGCATGAGAGAGATACGGGAGATACTGTTGGGAAGAAGCCTCTGTGAATGGATAAGCTGGGAAAAGTCTGAATCGAGCGCCACCAGCTGAGTTCCAGGATGACCACAGCAAGTCAGCTCTTCCCCTGAGATATCCCGAGTGATCTGCAGAGGGGAAGAGTCTAAACCTTACACCAGAGAGGCCCGCTCAGCGCATTCGGAGGCTCACAAGCCGTTCAGTACAGAAGCCGTTCGCCAGAAAAACTTTGCCAAGCACGGCAAATGCTGGACAACTTCCACCGAGGCAACTACGGCAGCGAACAGACGTGGCTGCCCTGAGCAGAGAGAGCCAGAGGAGCGAGCAGGACTGCGTGTAGGCACAGTGTCTGTGGTTCGTTGTGCGGCTCGGCGCGGGGCCAGGAGGGGCCGGGCAGGGCCGCCCCTCAGAGCCACCGGCCGCCATTAAACGAACGCGGCGCCGCCTCTCACTTCCGCCTCGCTTCCCTCTCACTTCCGCCTCGCGCGCGCCGCGGGGGGCGGGGCCAGCGGGAACGCGTTCCCGGGGCGGGGCCGCGCTGGATGTGACGTCACTGCCGTCACCGGGTCAGGGGTGGGACCGGCGGGGCAAAGATGGCGCTGAACAGGAACCACTCGCAGCAGGGCGGTGTCGTCATCCCCAATGCCGAGAGGTACCGGGGGGCCGGGCGGGGCCTCCTCGCCCCCTGTCCCCTCAGCAGGGCCGGGACGGCGGGGCCCGGTGGTGGGAGGCTCCCGCAGGGGCGGCCCCCGTTCCCTGGCCGGCCGCGCAGGCCCGGCTCGGCCGGGGGTCTGCGTTACTGAAGGGCTCCCTGGCAGGGCGGGGGGGGCTGGGGCGGGCAGGCTTGGCTGGAGTCCGTAGAGCTGCCCCGACTTCACCGCGGGAGCTCCGGCGGGCGTGCTGGGTGAAGACTGCGGCTACCATTGCTCGTAAAAGTCAAGGAATTGGGGTTTTGTAAGCTCATGCACTTAGTGACGGCGGAGAGACAGAGACTGTTTAAGCTGGGAGTCTTGGTCGCTTGAATTCGTAAGTGAGGAACTTTAATTCAGAGTTCCTCTGCGGGAGAAGCGCCTCTCCGTGGAAGCACAGCCTGCCTCGCCCCGAGCGGGGATTGACCGACCCGCTGAACAGACTGGGCCTTCAGTCCGGTCCTGCTGGGTGCTCCCAGCATCCTGGCACGAGAAATCCTAGAAACCCGAGGCCCAGCAGAGGATCGAAGTAAAAGGATCAAAGGAGTTGGTTTGGGTCTGATGATCAATAGGAAGACTACACTTGAACAATATGCTCCGTCTTGAGTTGAGTTTGGAGCTGACTCCTCATACCTCAGCCAGGAAGGTTCTCTGACATGTTGAGCTCATGTTAAAGCTTTGAGATTTCTCTACCCTTTGAATCCTGGGCTGCACCAGAAGCAGCGTGGGTAGAAGGTCAAGGGAGGTGCTTCTGCCTCTGTATTCCACTCTGGTGTGACCTCACCTACAGTGCTGCATCCAGCTCTGGGGTGCCCAGCATAAGAAGGATATTAAACTGTTGGAGCAAGTTCAGAGAAGGCCACGAAGTTGGTAAGAGGAGTGAAGCACTTCCTCTATGAAGCAAGCTGAGAACATTGGGGCTGTTCAGCCTGGAGAAGAAAAGCTTGTTGTGGAGACCTCACTGCAACCTTCCAGTATCTGAGCAGGACCAGTGCTAGGACAAGGAGTAATGGGTACAAGCTGAAAGAGGAGAAATTTAGGCTATACTTTAGGAAGAAATTCTTCACTCTGAGGGTGCTGGGGCTCTGGAATGGGTTGCCCAGATGAGCTGTGGCCTTGGCGGTGTTCAAGGCTGGATTGGATAATGCCTTGAGCAAACTGACCTAGTGGAAGGTGGCCATGGCAGGGGGGTTGGGAGCAGGTAATCTTTAAGATCCCTTCCAAGCCTTCACATTGGCTTGAGATCATTAAACCATACATTCTTTGGGGTGCTGCTCTGTCACAAGTGAGGGCAGTGCAGCTCCACAGGGTGCACAGTCTCTGTGACAGCCCTGGACAGGCATGCAGGTGCAGACTGGTTCAGCAGCCTCATTACTCTCTGTGGTGTGGCTCCATGTAATTTGCTTGTGTGAGTAGCTGCAAAGCAGTAAACATTGCAATGACTGCATAGAAATTCTTCCCAGTGAGGCAAAATTATGTGAAATGCTGCTACAAGACATGATTGAGGGAGTGTTCTGGTAAGATTAAAGCTGTCAAAAAGATGGTTGTGTTTAGCTTAGAATATGTGTTTCCCCCTTGCATTTTGGAAATGGAAAGCGCTCTGCTGTCTCATAAATCTGTCCCTTCCAGCCAGTCTGTGAATCTCCCATCTAGCTCAGCTGTGAAGTAGTCTCCAGTAGAATTTCTTGGTCAGGTTGTTCTTTCTTATCAAAGCTGGACTTTTCAACATGTTTGTTCTTGAGTAGCTGCATTTTTCATATACATCTACAGTGTTCTTCACTTCCCTAAACAGCAAACTACCTGAGATTATAGGGCTTTTGTTTTTTTTTTTCCATATGGTGGCCCTGAAGATTCCTCCCTTCCCCAAATCATTGCACAGTGTCTTGACTTTATTTGACTTCTACAGTATGTTGAGCAGAATTCATAAGGATTATTTTAGATCCAGCCCATTCAGGCTTGTGCTAGTTTAGGGTTTTGTCACGTTGGTTTTCATGCTCTTGAACCACAAAACACCTTGGAGTCTTCTGCCACTGTAATATGCTGAAGGTTTGTCACCCTCAAGGTTCTTTTGTTTATTCTGCAGATTTTCTTACTCTGTGGTATGTTTAGATCTGCACCATAGACTCAGTGATGTGCTTTCCCAAGATGCCTCATTTTTTATGAAAATATATGTACTTTTTCATGCTACTCTATACCCCTGACCCTGCAGCATTCACCATTCTCATTTGGGTTTGTGTCATTAGGAAGCTCTGCTACTGTTCCCGTAGATGTCCAACAGTGATATCATTATTGCTGACCCTGCTGCCTCACTGCCTCATTCCTTAGCGTGGTACTGTTTACTACAAAAGCCTGCACAAGTCACCTGAGGCAGGGTCAGCCCTGAGGCTTCCAGTGCAGCCACTTCCTCGGTTGGCACAGTGGGTGTGGTGCCACAGCAGTGCTGTTTTCCAGTGCAGAGGGCTTGATCTCAGCATGGGCTGGGGAGGGAGGAATGCTCTGAGATTACACCTTGGCATCAAGGGGATGGTTTCTGACACCTCAGCCCTTTCTGTGCCCTGATCTTTGGGCTGAGGGTGTAGAGTGGAATTCCTCAGTCTGACACCATTGGAGACAGAAACCCCCCTGTATTTTAAAGGTGCCTTTGTGGAAGGAGGGACAGGGATTGTCTCAGATGAGAGCGTGGATTCTTCCAGTCTGCATAAATCACCCCTCTCTGTTCAAAGTCAAAAACGGCAGGGGCTGCAGCAGGACTTCAGGATACTGCTCAGATTCTGCTGTACTGTTCCCTGCCCTGTGTGATGAGAGTATGTGTCAGAGCTGTCACCAAGTTTGTCTCTCCAATCTGTCTGATTTCTTCCTGCAGTGTGCTCAAACAGTGCAAAGATGTGGAGCTCTCCTTCAGTGACGTGACAGGCAAGCCTGAAATCTTCAAAGGCACCAAAAAAGGAATGCTGTATCTCACCCCCTACAGGGTAAGTCTGATGCCAGCAGGGTTGCTTCTTTCTCAAGGGATCTTGTAAACTTTAAACCAGAAATCTAGTTGATGATAGAAGAAGGGATTTTTGTTGTGGAAGGGACCACTGACAGCACTAGGTAGGAGAAGGAAAGGTGGAAATGGGATAGTCCATACCTATGCCACAATCCCAATCACCTACAAAGGCAAATGCAGTCCTGGAAATCACTGTCTAGAGAATATATTTCATATAATGTGTCAGTCAATGATACTTCCTTTGCAGACTCTCACAGATAATCCTTAAAAAGCAGAGTAGTAAAACTCAGTAAATGTGCAGGTGTGTTTTAAGTGGTTTATTATTTTGGATTGTACGTGCCTCAGGTCGGTGAGCCATGTGCCATCAAATCTGTTGGGGATCCCCAGTGTTAAAGCTGTGAAATAATTCAATGCATACTCATCCTAGAGGTGAAGTCACCCTCTTTTTGGAATGCTGATACAGTGATAGCTCCATCATCACTCTCTCTGTGGCACTCAGGTAATTCAGAAGCGTTCCCTGCTCTCTTGCAGATGATCTTTGTGACCAAGGGCAAGGATCCCATGCTGTCCTTCATGATGCCGTTCTATTTGGTGAAAGGATGCTCCATCGAGCAGCCCGTTTTCTCTGCCAATTACATCAAGGGGCAGATCCAGGCCGAGGCCGGAGGTACGTGCAGTGCTGTGCAGATTGAGCTCTTCCCAAGCGTCACAGCCCATTTCTGCTGAGCACCAGACCAGCTGATGTGCACAGCAGTGGCAGAGTAGCTGTGGTGGTATAGCTGGTGTGTCCACACTGGGCTAACTCCCCTCTCCTGTACTTCTGGCCACTGCTGCCTGTTACTTCCTGCCCTCAGGCCAGGGACTGACTTGCCCAGCATGAGTTCTGTGTGATTCTTTACCTCCTGTCTAGCTTTGTGTGTCGTGTTTACTCACTTTCCCGATGTGCTTGTTTTTTGACCTGAAAGCATGGACTGGTGCCTTGGTCATTTACCCACCCTATTGATACACAGAATTAGAATTAGCATCCACTTTTGGTTTTTTGGAAGTCAAGAGCCCCTTGGGTGTGGTTTGCATGGATCTGGGAGTCTGCTGTCCATCATTGATTTAGCTTTGATCCCAATTTGATCATGAAGGCACGGTAACACTTAACAGAGGTGTTTATGACCACATGGGGAGTTGCAAAAGATAAACAGGGATTGGAAGCATGGCTTTTGGTCCAAATTTCTTCCCTCTTCAGCCCTTTCATGTGCATTTTCATGGCATATGAAGTGTGTATTCTTTTTGCTTTCTGTTTGTAACAATGTTTTAAAGTGGATTGTGGATCAGCCCGCTTTCTTGGGCTGAAGTCATACTAAGACAGGGATTTTATAGAGGTGAATCTCCAAAGAAATGACTTTAACTATGATGGACTCTTTTGTTATATTTCTATACTTTATTTCTACTTTGTCCCCAAGAGACTATCTCTCTTGATACTAATTTAATTGTTAGACAAGGAAGATAAATCTTATATTGAAATGACACCTATTTTTTGTTAAAAACACCAAAACTCAAAGCGCCCTCCACCAAAAAAATCCACCGAATCCCAAAAAGTCCTAGAAAAACAAAGCAGTCTTACTTGCCTTGCAAGACATTGCCTACTTGATTTTTTTTTTCCCTGAGAAATTGCTTTTATGCCTCAGCATTTAACAATCTGTCAGAGCTTCTGTGTGTCAGGGAGATTAAAGATGTTACATTTGATTTAAATCCTGGCTTGAGTTGCAGATCCTGATGTGTAGTTCACTGAGGATATCAATAAAACTTCATCTAAGGGCTTTCGGTTAATATCCTCAGTGAAATAAATGTTCCATCTTTACACTGTTCTTTATTAGGTTGCATTAAACCTTTCAGGAAAGAACAAAACAGCCTTGTATGTAGACTAGGCTGCTTCTACATGACTCTGCCTTTCAAAGGGTAGAACAATAAATTCTTGATCCTCTTGAGATGTTATTTTGGGGGACATCTGATAGCAGTGCCATGACTCCTTCTTGTAATAGGATGCAAAATAGTTTTGAAATAAAGAAGAAAATAATAATTGAAGTATAAACAGAATAATAATTGAAGCATAAAATAATAATTGAAGTATAAAATTTTCCTGGCTTGGATTCAATCCTAATTCTCTTTTCTAGGTGGCTGGGAAGGGCAGGGGACATTTAAACTGACTTTCAACAGTGGAGGAGCCGTGGAGTTTGGACAGCTGATGATGAAAGCTGCTTCTAGTGGTAAGGGATTTTCAGATCCTGTGGTTCCCCCATGGTTGGCTGAGCTAGTAAGCAAATTGTGCTTGTTCTGAACTTCATGGGAAGAGGGGTACCCTAGGCCCTCTTCCACAGCAAAGTATTTTTTTCTCTTTCCAGGGGAGCTTTTGGTTTCCCTTTCAATCCTTTTTCTTTATTTCTTTTTAGTGCTTTGTGCAGTCAGAATGTTCTGGGGTTTGGGCTTCCAAGGGGGGACCACGTTTTTCTACAGAGCCTTATTTCTACTGGAAAAAAGTTGAAATATGTGATGGTGAAAAATTGCTTCACTTAGCTGCTCTCAGCTCATTTCTAAACTAGTGCAGTAAGATGGGGAAAGCTAATGTGCACATTTGGAGAGGGGAAATATAAGTTTCAAAAAACCATTTCTTTTTAAAATTTTTAAATGGAGGAACAAGAACTCTTTTCCTGATGAAGTTTTCTTTTTTAAAAAAATGTGTGTTTTAAAATATACTTGTTTTCAGAATGAAAGTGTATTTAAAAAAAAGAAAAACACGCTGTACTGCTGCTTGCTTTAGAGTGGTGTTTCCTTCAAGCAGCGAGAGCTCTGTGGTGGGACTGGGACCTGTGAGGTTGTAGTTTTGCAGCTGGTTTCCTTCAGCACTCTGTGACTAATGCTTTTCAGGCACAGTACTATGCTGGGACTATATAGTGAATTCACATAAGGGGAAACAGGAAAATAACAGGAATAAAAAAACCAGAAAATAACAGGACTATTTTAATTTTATTCTCTCCATTTAGTTTTAAGAAAAGATGTCTGGCTTACTAAACTTGTGTTCCTTAGCTTCCAGTGGGGTTCCTCTGCAGAGCCCTGGCTATGGATACGCCCCTGTTCCCGGAGGATACGCCCCTGTTCCCGGGGGCTTCGCGGCCCCTCCGCCCCCGAACGGAGCCTACCCCTATGCGCCGCCTCCAGGGAGCGCCTACGGACCGGCTCCACAGCCCATGGGCTACCCCTACGCCCAGAGCCCAGGTTTGCCAGCTGTGCATGGTGACTGCCTCTGATGTCAGCTGAGAAGAAGTGACAGTGGTACACTGAGGGTTGCTGTAGTTTTGTCTCCATCAAGGACCCTTGTCCTTGCAGAAATCTGTCACGTGCTGTTGATCACACCCATGTGTCGCTATAGTTGTAGATACGTGAAAATGTGGTTTACAAATTGTGCTGCTGCTTGGGAGGGAATGGTTGCCTGCTGACATGACAGGCATTAGCAAATTATCAAATCCGTCTGCATCCCTGCCAAGCCTGGAGAGCTTCCCTTACCACTGCTCTTGTCCCAGCTAATGTGCTGTCAGGCCTGCGAGCTCTCTGTCTTGTGGTCTGTGGTCCGAAGTATCAGCCCGGTGTTGTCTTTTTCAGGTATTTACCCACCACTTCCAAACATGAACCCCGTGTACATGCCACCTCCACCACCCTACTCTGGGGCACCTCCTGCAGAATCCTCAGGCCCCTCAGCTCCCCCAGCCTGGGTGAGCCCAGGAATGCCAGGTAAATGGGATTGGGCGGCTGCCAGGGTCTGGGTGCAAATGGGTTTGGGCACAGCATGGGGTGGAGAAGCTGTTGATGCAGTAGCTCCAAGTCTTCTGTAGGGAGCTGCTCTGCCTTGCACTGCACAGCTGGTGGTCAGCCCTAGCCAGCTTTCCTGAGCTGCTCTGAGTTCTAACCCAGCTTGCTGCAGTTCCTCTTGGCTCCTTGGGCCTTTGTTGGCTCCTTGGGCCTTTGTTGCCTGTGAAGCTGGGGAGAGGGCTCTGGGTCTAGGGCCATTGCCTCAGATATTTAAGGTGGCTTCTTTTCCTTCCTTTCCAGGAGGCAGTAAGGCCATGGAAGCTGCTTCCAGTGCATATTACAACCCTGCCAACCCACACAACGTGTACATGCCCATGGTGAGTGCCATGCCTGGTCTTCATGTGCCTACTCCCTCCTCTGGCACTAGCTGAGATGGTGCTTTGCTTTCTTACAAAGTCTAGTGTACCTTCATGTTGAACATAGACAGAAAGAATGCATTTTTATGGGAGGGAGGCTCCCATGAGGAAGACTGGTTAATTTTTCAGTCAGGAAAGGAGGAGGGCCTTAAGATTGATCCATTAACAGCCATTTACTTCCTGTCTTACTCCTAAAGGCATAACAGACTTGCATGGGCACAGAGAAAACACAGAGCTCTCTGCATCCATTGGGCCTGAAAATGAGGAGAGTTAAAGAAGGATAGGTCACTTAAGGATGATGACATGTGGGTTTCTGTTTTGGTTTCTTTCTGGGCTGCACAGGGACAGGGAGGTCTCTTACTGTTCAGTCAGTGGCAGCCAGGAGGTTGTCTGTAGTCTCCATCTGGTATATGGCAGTCTGGCTGTGCCCCTCACTGCCTCGCTTGGCTCTGGCAGGCTGGAGACTGATGGAGCAGCAAAGCTGGCCCTCAGCCCGGGGTTTGCTGTCTGCTGGGTCAGAGCTAGAGCTTCAACAGGGACCAAAGCCCTGGACAGGAAGGGAGAATGGCATTTAAAACAGATTAAATGGTCCATTTGCAGTAGACCATTTGTTACCTGGTTTTGAGGGTAATTTTCCTAGAAATGTTATGGAGACAGCATGTGTCATGGAACACAGCTGATACTAGAGAGGAATGGTGTGATGAAATGACAGCTTAAAGCATAGGACTTCATTCTGCCTGTAGCTCACTGCAGGGCACTCATTGCTGGTGAGCCAAGCCTGGGAATGCCTGGAAAGAGCCGGCCATAAAACAAGCATGGTTGTTGACTCTACTGTGTCTCTTTCCAGGATCAGCCACCTCCTTATGCACCTCCTGAGGATAAGAAGAACAACTAGCAGAAGGAAATTGCAGCCAGCCTCCCACATTCTCTCTCCCTGAAGACAACTTGGCTGTTAATACCCCTCAAGTTAGCATATCTCTAGATCTCTGTTTCTCTGCAATAGATATAGTGCTGGGCAGCTGAGCACCTGCCCTCATTAAACATTGATCCAGTGGCAACACAAGGCAGGACAACAGCACTTTCCTACTTAGTTGCTTTATCTCATGGGGTCAGAGGACTAACCTTTTGCCCTGCCGTTGGCTTGAGGAGAGAGATGGACTTATTAAACTGTATCACATGACTAATCTAGGACTAAAATGTGAAGGCTCTGGGATCTTGTTGGAGTGAAACAACTTGGAATACCAAACTTTTGACTTCTGAAGCCCCATCCAGGAGGAAAGGTGTAGAGAGCTATGAGGTTCCCTGCACAGATCCTCTGGTGCCCTAGAAAGATGTTAAAATGTCCTTAAATTCAGAGTGAGATGGGGCTTTGGACATGCTGTATTGTGTTGGAAGTGTGTGGCATTCTGGAATAACAAGGTCATTACCTTGGGAAGTGCATTTGAAGAGATGCTGAAGCATTTGGCTACAAAAGAGGGAAGGGGATGGGTCCCAATCAACCTGTCTTTGTAGCCATTGAATAGAGGAGCAAACAAAGGTGTGCTTCAGGGCAGTGAGCTCATAGACTGGCAGGCCTGAGGATCAGTCTGTCTTTTCCCTCTCCAAGCAGGTCCCATATCTGTGCAAGGATCCTGTGTCAAGCAGCCTAATGGAGTCAAGTGCTGCACAGGAGGCTGCCTGCCTTGGAGCAAAGTATGTTACATTAGGCAGATGACCTGGCAGTAGCCTTGTCAGGAGACAAGTCCTGCAGCCCTGGCTCCCTCTGCTGAGCAAACTTGTGCTGAGTGCTACCTCCACAGGGGAAAACTGGCCTTCATCTTTTCCTTCAGCTGCTGGAGCCAGGCTGTGTGTGCCCACACCTGAGCAGTGTGGGCAGGTGGGCACTGTAATGCCACAGCTGGTTGCTCACAGGTGCAGTGCCCTCGGCTGGGAGCTGCTGTCTGGGTGGGAGTTTCCAGTGCTTGGCTCTCTTGCAGAGACTCTGGCTGCTCAGCCACAACCTCTCTTTTCTTTAGGACATAGTGAAGTTAAACCTGCTCTGAAGAGAGTCTATAGTCTGGTGGAGACCCTTGTGATCCTTTACCTTTATCCTAATAGGGTGACTGTACTTCTTCCTACAGCCCCCCTACCTTCACAAGGAGGGGAAAGGAGTGTTTTCCCTCTTACTTCCCTGTATGGCAGGGCCCACCTGCAAGTCAGGTTTGCACAACTTAAAAGAATGAATTCTTAAAGCAGTTCCACGTGGGGGGAAGTAAGTTTCCTCATCTATAAACACTTTTTCTGACTTAGAGATATTCTAACAACTCTGTATTTAAAAAAAAAAAAAAATCAACCATGAATGTTTGTAACTTTTTCAATTGCACTTTAATACAGGAGTGTTGATACCTTTATCTGCCAGTTCAGTGGTGTGTGTGTGTTGTGTTGACCTTAATTCTTGCATACTTCACAGGAGGCTAGAATGAACTAGAGCCACTGCTGCTGTTCCCTTGGGTCACCTGTGGGTCACTATATCTCTCTCCCTGGTATGTGGCTAAGCTGGACCTGGAATCAAGTAACTGGGGGGAGTGAAGAAAGTGGGGCTTATCCCCTTTCTGCCTGGGAAGGGTGGAAGGCTGGCTGGGGCCTGTGGTTATGCCCAGGTATCCACAAGTGGCACATGTTCCTGTCCCATCACTGCTTGTAGCAGGGGCCGTGTTACCACACTGCTGCTCATTACAGCTGCAGTCACAGCACCTCTTCTATGTGCATTACACCAGAGGGGAGGCCTTTAGAGTCCTTAAAAGAAACTTCTCGGCAGCAATGGAAAAATAAATATATAATAAGGAAAATGGCACTTGGCTATAGATTGTTGTGCCAAGGAATGCTGCTACCCTGCTGAACATGCTGTAACTACTGGAAAGAAATTTCCTACTCTGCATCAGTGCAGTTTCTGACAGGAAACCTGTGGTGGTGTTCGCAAGGGTCCCAGGATGAGGGAAGAGATGAGAGTCTTGACTCCATGGTTCAGAAGGCTGATTTATTATATATATAATATATAATATATATTATATATATTATTATATAGATAATATGAAAAGAAAATGATATATTAAAACTATACTAAAAGCATAGAAAGAAGGATTTCATCAGAAGGCTAGAAAAGAAAGGAAGGAATGATAATAAAATCTTGTGACTGACCAGAGTCCAAGACAGCTGGACTGTGACTGGCCATTAATTAAAAACAACCACATGAGACCAATCAAAGATATACCTGTTGCATTCCACAGCAGCAGATAGTTATTGTTTACATTTTGTTTCTGAGGCCTCTCAGCTTCTCAGGAGAAAAGATCCTAACAAAAGGATTTTTCATAAAATATGTCCGTGACAGAAACCAGTTAAATTTCCTAGCACAGTTGTTCCTGTTTTGAGGTAATGACCGTGTAATCCTACATTAACCAAGCATGTATAGCTAGCAACACATGAAACAGAATCTATGATCTACTTCACTTTATTTCAATCAATTTGCCTCAATCACTCCCCAAGAACAAAGCCAGTTCATTGTTTTGTTGGCAAGACCTCCCTTATTAGAACTGCAAGCGTTGTGTTCAGTATGTTGACCCTGCAACCGCCGAGAAAGTTTCTGGAAGGGTCCAGAATCAACCATTTGGTCCTTCAGGAATCAGAGTGGACAGATGACCAGGAACCCTCCCACAGCTGAATAGAAATAGAGAATTTTTTTCCTAATCTAAACTGTATTTCCTCAGTCTGAGGCTTAATCTTGTGTCACCTAGAACTCCATAGGTAATCTGCTGTATGAAGGTGCAGCAGTTGAAGGCTTTAGAGTGTCCTGATGCTCACTTCCAGTTTATTAGTGTAGGTTCCTCCTCAGGATAGAGATGTGGACTCAAGAGCCCTTGGGAGAAGAAGCCTTTCCCTGAGATACCCTGAGTTTTCAGCCTGCTGAAGTAGGATCTGATCCTCCTTTTAGCAGAAATTTCCTTCTAGAGAAAGAAGGATGCAGCTTTCAGCTTGGAGGCATCTGTGACCAACTCCCAACCCAAAAGACTACCACAGCTGAGTATCAGCATCTTCCTGCCCAGCACTCCTACATGAAGTGCTATGGCTCTGCAGTTTTTGGTGTGTACCACAGCACAGCTCCTGGGGTTGTGCATGGCTCATGGAGATTTTTGCCCTGCTGTAAACTTCTACCAGAAGAGCTTTAATACAGTGCTAGCACACACAGTAGGGTGCAGTAGTGCTGGCCTCTGGAATCCTGGCAGCAGGAAAGCAGAAAGCCTCACTGCACAGGGCCATTATGTCTCCAAGAGCTCTTGGTCCTGGTGGGAATACATGGGAGGGATGCAGCCCAGCTGGCAGCTCCTTATTCTAAACCAAGCTGATAAAAGCAAAAGAAAGAAGGTGACAAAGTCTAATCCTTGAGGTTAATGCCATCACACACCTGGGGGAAAAGGGAAAAGGGGATGTCTCAACCCTAGGAGATATTAAAGCACCCAAAGCCTTTCTACAAGTGTAGTTCAAACAACCCCTGCAGCATCCAGTAATACCCAGCTCAAAGCAATGAAGTTCTCAGGTGTCAGAGCTGACAAACGTCAGTAGTGGTGTACTCTACTTGTATGGCATTTTCCACAGGAGCATCTCAAAAGGCTTTGCAATCACTGAGGCACTATGCTCTGCACACCCTTAGGCAGTGGGTAACAAGAATTCCTGGTTTATGCAGACGGAGCAGACATCATAAAGCTGGTACCAGGGGATGGTCACTGCCCAGCACTGCTGGGCTCACCAGCAAAAGGCACTTGTGCAGTGAAGAGCCACGTGCCTTGGGGTCTCACAGTTCGCCCTGGCACTGGTCCACATCCACTGGGCCCTGTCACAGAAGGGCTGGGTGGAAACCCTCACCAGGGGCTTGCTGCCTGGCAACATGCCAGGGTTGTAGCGGGAGTGCCATGGGACGGAGATACCACATCACCACCCCCGAGGGGTTAATAACCACTGAGAAGTTGTCTGCTGTTCTTAAGGCCCCAACGATCTTCCCAACATACACGTCTTGTACCTGAAAGAGAGAGATGGAGCTACCAGCAATTCCAGACCTTTCATCTTGGGGTCCAGCTGTGGTCACGGACATGGAATAGTGGGAAAGGGCACAGCAGTGGGCAACAGAAGAGTGACCCAGTGGGCAGCTGCCCCTTCATCCCAGAGGCATGGGGTAAGAGTACTCCCTCTCACCCTCCCAGATCTGGGAAGAGGGGGATCCATGTGCCATGGGACTGCCCTGCTATGCAGTGTGTCAGTGGGGCTCACCTCATACACAGCATCCTCAGGGAAGTGGAGCTTGGCCAGGCTGGTGGTGTAGCGGAAGGGCATGTCTGTCCTGCGGCTGAAGAACACAAGGGCGCTGGCAGCCCGCGACAGTGGGCGCAGAAACACCTCGATCTGGGATTTCTCCTAGGGGTGGGGATAGGTGGGTGAGGCAGAGTTGCCAGGAACAGTGTAACAGAATTCCGACTTTGCCCTGTGAGGCTGCTACACCAGCAGGCCCACAACTCCCACAGCTCTCTTGCTCCTGTTTCTCTGCATCGCTTCCCTCTCCCTCCTTATTCTGATGCTCTGTGCTACTCCTATCTGCTCTCCCAAATGCATCTGCTTTCCCCCTAACCTTGACAATCCTGCGCCCCTGGATTCCCAGGGGGTCCTGGTTGATCTGGATCATCAGGCGGTTCTGCAGGATCTCCTTGGCACTGGGGGAGATGGTGCGGAGATCCGTGGACATGAGGAGCGGAGCTGCCATCACTGTCCACAGAGCCATTTGGGCGCGTGACTGCTCGAAGCTAAGGCCAAAGTTTCCAATGATGAGCTGGAGGGGAGACAGTGAAAAGATGGAAGTAGCAGAAAAGGGTTAGAAACTTCTCTGCTTGTCACCTGTGGTGATGCTGCTTCCTGCTGGGAGGGAATGCACAAGGGAAACCTCACGCACACTTTTGCTTCCTCTTAAGTAGTCCACCACTGCCATAGGAGATCTCATCCCTGCTAGCAACATACACTCATTACTACCCTTCGCTTCAGCACTATTTGCCCTAAGGCTGTGCAGGGAAGGACAAGAACACCTGAAGAACTTGAGAGGTAAATTCAAGTGGTGAAGGGTTCATTGCAACCACAGTGGTTTTTCCCACATCTTAGCCAAGGGCAACGCCAGCTTTGCCTCTGCAGCAACAGGGCTTCTGCTCCTGGAGCTTTTCCTTTGCCCTGCCCCTAGAAGGGGATCCCTGGAGATGCTCATCCCCAGACAGGGTCCAAGCACCCATCACCCAGCCACACCATGTCCGGGTCGTTCCAGTGGCCGGGGCCAGCTGCCGGCTGCAAGACGTCCTGGTTTGTGAAGAACCAGTCCACGATGGAAAGGACACTCTCCCAGGAGTCCTGGATGTCGTCATAGTTACGCCACAGGTTGCAGATCTCTGCCAGGATGGTGTAGTTCACCTGACAAGGAGAACAGTGTCAGGCAGGAGACAAAAAAGAGCTGCTCTGCAAGGTGGGGGAGGCAGGGGCAGCACTGTTGAACTGTTGAGAGCTGCACTGTCCAGCAAGTGTGTAAAAGACACAGGAATCTGGAGAAGGGCAAGGAGGGAAGGGTAAGGAGGCAAGACAGAGTCATATCCCGCTATGTCTGGGCACACCCCAGTGCTACAGGATGTCTGGCAAAACAACCACAGAGGCCATGGGGAAATCTGATAACTTATCTGCTACAAGAATGAGAGCCCCTCAGGACTGACTCAATAAGTGAAAGAGGAAATATGTGAGAGCAACCAATTCTTGAGACACATATACTAGGAAGATTATCCTATTTCAAGCACTTGAAACCAGACAAGATTGTTTCACAAGAAGACTGTCAGGACCAACCCCACACCATCTGATTAGAGTGGAGAGGATACACTCCAGAGCCTTCTTCCCACAAACTCCCATCACCTAGCTGTATTGGGACCCCCAAGTGTCCCCAGGTGCCTGGCAGGAAGGCCACATTCCCTCTGGGACTGCAGCACCATCCAAGGGTGGAAAATTAAGTGGGGTGTAACACCCTGCTCCTAGTGCTCCAGCAAGAGCTCCTCCAGGGCACAGGGGACATGAGAACTTGCCAACAGATGGAAAAACCCCTACCTTGGGGGGAAGACCCCCCTGATATGCTGGCCAGCTGCAGGAGTAGACAATGGGGCGGCCTGTGGCGTTCAAGGCCCTCGCCATTTCTGGGTATCCTTAGGGAGAGAATATGACAACCAGTGAAGGGGGTGGCTGGCAGCAGCCCATGTCCCAGTAGCAGCCTTTGTCCCAGCCCATTCAGCACGGGGAATACCAGGCTAGCCCGGCTTCCTTCCTTACACCAGCTCCAGGGCACACAAACTCCCGCCTCTTTTCCCAACAGTTGCAATAGGAGGCACAAGGGAAGCACGGGGGGGCCCAGCGTTGCTGCAGAGGGCCAGCTGCCCCACCCCAAGCAGCAGGGAAAGGAATGCCGGAGGCTGGTGAACTTTTACCCTTTGCCTGCTCCTCTGCGGACGAGTAGCACCCATCCAGCTTCAGCATGTCTACACCCCACGCTGCAAAGGTCTGGGCATCCTGCTTCACATTTTCCAACGTAGTGCCTGGGTAGCCCCCACAGGTGAAGACGCCCAGGTCACCATAAATGCCCAGCTTCAGGCCCCTGGCATGGACCTGTGAGGAGAACAGAGCTACAAGGAGCAAATGAAGGGATCCAAGGTGTCTCTCAGGTACCAGACTCCTTTTTTCCTTCCCAGCTCTCCCACCATACTGGCACGGGGACAGAGATCCCCAGTGGCCCCCAGCAGGCACTCACATAGTCAGCCAGAGCCTTAATTCCGCTGGGAAATCTCTTGGGGTCGGGAACCAGCTGTCCGGCCGCATCCCGCTGCTTGGCAGACCAGCAGTCATCCATGTTGATGTACTCGTAGCCCAGCTCCCTCCAGCCATCCTCTGCCAGTCGGTCTGCCATCTCGAAGAAGAGCTGCTCGCTGTGGATTGAGGAGGCACGGCAGGCTGAGACCCTGCGACCCCCGTGCCTCAGCAGGTGAGGTGAGCAGCAGAGGGATTTGGGGTTAACTGGGGGCTCTGGAGGGCTGGTCCGGGCCATAGGAGGGTCTCCAGCGCTCCTATTTGAACCCTATCCATGTTTATTGATCTCACCGAGGTGGAAGCGTTTCCCCGGCTGCCTGAAAAGCCTGGCCACATCCTTCAGCTCTGGAGGCTCTCCGGCCCAGCACCGGGGCGTCTGTGCCTCCCGCCTCCCATGCACCATCCACCGCGGGGTCCCAGGGACCCAGACGGTGCCAGAGCCATCCCGGGCCTGAAGTTCGACCTGACAGAGCCCCATCCACTGACCTGATGCAGTTGTGGGGATCCGCCTGGCAGTCCACGTTGCAGCGGAACCTCTCCCAGGACATCCAGCCCATGGGGGGAGTGCGCGCCAGCCCGTTCTCCAGGGCCACGCAGGGCAGCGCCACGGCCAGGGCCAGGGCCAGCCCGCTCAGTGCCACCGCCTCCATCGCCGCTGCTGCCGCCGCGGCACAGAGCACGGAGCGGCTCTCCTGGCCCGGCCCCGCTCACATGATGCCGTCCGCATCAGCTGACGGACCGTCCACGCCTCCTTCCCTCCCTCCCGCCCGCCCGTAGCTACCGCGCCCCGCCGGTACCGCAGCCCACAGCCGTGCCGCCCCATTAATATCGCTCCCCAACCTGCACTCTGTCCGTGCTGCACCCCACTGTGGCTGCACCCCGTAGCCGGTGCCCATCAGAACTGCGCCCAGCCCGTACTGCACCCCGCTGCAGCTGCACCCCGTGGCTGGCACCCTGTCACCGCCGTCCCCGTGCCTGCTGCACCCCACAGTGACTCGGAGCGGGGGTTTAGGTCCCCCCCAGGCTGCGACCCCGCAGAGGTGTCGGGCTGAGCGAAGGGGTGCGGGAGGACTCGGCTCCGGTCCGGCTGCGGTGTCCCGGCCCCCCCGCTCCCCCCTGGCCGCTGGCGGGGCGGTGCTGTCGGCGCGGCGGGACGGCCCCGGCGGCCGCAGGAGCCTTCCCCGCCCGGCCGCGGCAGGGCCGGGGCCCCGCACCGCCGAGCAGCAGCGGCCGGAGGTGAGCCGGGCCGGGCAGGGGCCGGGGTCCCGCCGGCGCACGGGAGGCGCTGGGCGAGGGCCAGGTGGCGCCGGGGCCGGGCCGGGCCGGGGCAGGGCAGGGCGGCGGGGCGGGAGCGGCGGCGGGGCCGCGGGGGGCGCAGCCACACGACGAACTCACCCCTGCAGGGGCACAGACGCTCACAAAGACTCGCAGCCCCATCGCACGGGCGTGCGCCCGCACACAAAGACAGAGCCCAGCACGGCACACGTGGGACCCCCGCAGCCCCCCCGCGTGAGGGCCGGCCCGCAGCACAGTGTGCCAGGCTGGGAGCTCCCCAGGGCAGAGCACCTCCAGGAAGCGAACAGCCTTTCCTTGTGTCTGATCGGGGTCTTGGGCTTTTCTCAGCGGGGGTCCGTGCCCCCATGTCCTCAGCCGTGCCCCACAAGCCCTGATGGGAGAGAGGGGCTCCGGGAGGGATTCTGGATGTTGCTCAGCAGTGGGGAGCTCCTAGCGCCCAGATCTGTCCTGGGAGTGGTGGCTGTGGTTTGTTTTCTGCATATTTCTATGTGTGGAGTTTTAGCGGTTGGAAATCCTTTTGCAATTGAACAATGCACAAAGGTTTGTACTGGCTCTGCCCCTCAAGGCTCTGCCCTCCTTGACTTGCTGAGTCGCCTACCAAAGGGCCTCCACAAATGGGACAGTGACAGCTTCTGCAAAACATTTAGTTTTTTCTTTTAATAAACCCCAAACAAACCCAGGAGCCAGAAAACAAACCCACAGGAGCACTGGCCCGAGCTGGGATAGGGCTCAGGCTTTGAAGCAAGTGTATGTTCCCCCAGTTTTACTATCCCAGTTTCCAGTGCAGCTTGCCTGCACTGAGGACCCTGGATTTCTGAGGTGGGAGTGACACAGCTCTTAGCTCTGTCAGTCCCAAACTGTTCTGGTTCATAACTACTTCTTCTTCATCCTTTTCCTCCTCCAAAGATGGTGCTCATCACGCCAAAGCCTCCGACACCCTTGGCTAGGGAGCAGCCTGGCCAAGGAAGGCAGCGAGGGTTTGCAGTCTGACCTGCACAGCTGGTACGGCACCTTGCATCCCACTGCTGGTGAACCTGCTGGAGCTGGGAGTTCTTCCAGGAGGGCTGGTGGGGATGGGTGGTCCTGTATGGAGACAGGGAGTAGGGAAAGGGGACAGAAGTGCAAGTTCCAGAGCCCTTGGGTCTGAAACACCCTCCTTATCCTGCCTTCTAACAGAGAGCAAAATGAGTGCCTCGCAGGCAGAGACGCAAATTTCTTTCATGTGCCCCATTAAAAACCAGCAAAGTAGTTCACCTGTGGAATAAGAAATTAAACAGCGGTGTTGGCGTTCACAGGGAAGGCAGGTGTCTGGGTGGTGAGGCTCTGGTAGTGACCTCCTCTTTGCAGCAGTGAGGAACCAGCCTGCCCTTTGTAGGGTACCTGCTGGGTTAGATGCTGTCCTGTATCAGTGGCTGCTGGAATGGGGGCTGCTTTTCCCTGGGAGCAGGATCAAGCCTCTTCTGGTGGGGCCAGTGACATGCTCCTCACACCAAGACAACCTCTTCCCCCTCTCTCCTCTGCTCCTAGGTGGGGCGATGAAGCTGAATGAGCGGAGCGTGGCCCACTACGCCACCTGCGACTCGCCGGCCGACCACACCGGCTTTCTGCGCAAGCGGGTGGAGCGGCACCACCACCATGGCACCTCCTACCAGCGCCGCTGGTTCGTCCTCAAGGGCAACCTCCTCTTCTACTTCGAGGAGCGGGAGAGCCGGGAGCCCATGGGGCTGGTGGTCCTGGAGGGCTGCACCGTGGAGCTGTGCGAGGCCGCTGAGGAGTTCGCATTTGCCATCCGCTTTGATGACGCTGGTGCCAGGGCCTATGTGCTGGTGGCTGACGGGCAGGCTGCCATGGAGGCCTGGGTGAAGGCACTCTCACGGGCCAGCTTCGACTACATGCGGCTGGTGGTGAGGGAGCTGGAGAAGCAGCTGGAGGAGGCCTGCAAGAGCTTGGCTGCTTGCCGTAAGTCTCCAAGGAGGTCCTCCTCCTCTGGCAGGAAGAGGCATCTCTCCAACCCTGCCTTGCAGCCTCTCCAGGAGAAGCCCACCACCCTGGAGAATGGCTACTCCACATGGAGTAGTGGTGGTTGTGTCACTGGTGGAGCCACCTCCCCTGACCACGATGGGGGGCAAACGAAGCCCCCGCCCCTGCCTCCACGCCGGCGCTCGGCCGCCAGCAGTGCCACAGGATCCCCATCACCTGGCCTCTCACCAGCCATGCTGGAGAGCCCAGTGCCACCAGAAACCATCTGCTTCTCCAAGCTGCACAACTGGTATGGGCAGGAGATCGCAGTGCTGAGACGGGAGTGGCAGGAGAGGCAGAAGAGGGGACACCCGTGACTGGGGGCACAGTACACAAGTCATTGGCCAGCTGATGCCTGGAAGCCTGTCCTGCATGCAGGAAGAGTAAAGTGAGGGACACTGCTTGCCCCCTGCCCTCCTGAATGGCTGAGTGTGATGTGTGTATGCTTCACTTGGGAGGGACTCAAATCTCTAAACCTCACATTTAATTTCCACGAGGCTTTATACAGCCAGAGAGTGTGTAACACCAGGGGAGCCACCTTTACTTAAACTCTCTCTGCTGGAAATAGGAGCTGCCCAAATCAGCAATGAACCTCAGCCAACAGGCTTGGCCACTTGCTGTCCTGACACGGCGGATGCTCTGGGTATTTCACCCCTACCTCTCCTTCACCACTTTTTTTTTGTTGTTGTTGTTTTGTTTCTCAGTGTGGAAGTTTGCTTTTAGTCAGTACTTATTACTGTCTGTGGTCTTGTGCCAAAGTCCTTCTGCCTTTGTTCTTTTGCTGCAGATAAGGCTGGGCTCTCGTGAAGTGCCTCTGACAGGCCACTGGCCCTGGCGCGTGCCTCCAGCCTTGTGCCTCTCTCACTACAGGACGTGTGAGCCTCTGCAGCTGTTGCTGGCACAGCAGCTGGGGCTTTTGCATAGTTTTTTTGCTTTCATCTGCACTAACCCTTCTTTCAGCTAAATCCTTCAGGATGTGGATATCATGGTCTTGCAACAGTCTCTTTATGTGCTCATACTCAGCAGCAAGCCTGAAATGGAGACACAGAGCTTGGCCTGAAGCCTCAGAAGCACACCAGGAGCACCCCAGGGCTCATCTGGACTCTGTCAAGCGGTAACCAAGCCTGCTAATATCTCTGGCTCAAGGTTTCCCTGTTCCTATACAGGGATGCTCAAGCCTCTTTGCCTGGGCAGGAGTAAATGTCTCAGCCTTTGTTTAGACCACAGCCCCTGCAAAGTGCCATGGAGGGCTCAGTCAGCTCATGGGGCTGCTTGCCCAGGAGAGTGTCCAGAGCCACGCTCCTGCAGGGCCTCTCTCAGTGCTGTGGCTCTGCCCAGCTCCCGGCAGCGCTGCGCAGTTGGAGGAGAGGCTTTGAAGGGTGGGGAGGGAGAGAGGCCTGGTTCAGGAGGAGAAGTGAAGGTGTGGGAGTGAGTTATGGCTGTTGGCAGTGTCCAGGCTTGCCTCTCCAGTGTCAGAGCCATGTTGTTGCCTTCTACCAAGCCTGCACCCGGCCTGCTGGCGCTTCCCTCTGACTCCATGTCAGCATTGCTTGGCTGATCTCTGCAGCACATCCTGTCCTCCCAGCGGGCTGGGAGGGCTGCAGGGAGGGCATGCCTGTCACCTCACTGTGGAAACACACTTGTCCATCAGTAGGTCACAAACCTTGGCCACAAGGCACACGGTACAAGTAGGTGGGTGCCAAGCCCAGGGACTAGAGCACCCTTGGGACGGGGTTTAAAAATCTCCCTTATCTAGTTGCATGCTTCCCATCTGAAAACATTTAAGCTGTTTTTATTGTCCTTTTTTTATTAAAGAGCTTTGCTAGGAAAGCAAAAGCACATTTCAGATCATGACTGGCTGGAACCTTTCTGGCCTTAAATACACTCAGCTTCCTACTTTGCAATGGCCTGTAGAGATAGCCAACACAGAAATGAAATTAATTCTGTTAACTCTTGGTGCCTTTTAAAATATGTCTCTGGTAGTTTTGGATTATGAGCTTCCAGCCTCCTGCCTAATTATAGCTCAATGGTATATTAGAGGAAATCAGATCTTAAATTAGATCTTACAAATGACTTTGGGCAGTGAGAATGTAACCTTCACTTGGGAGTAACACAATCCAGTTCATGGTTGTATTACTTCACAGCAAGGATCTTCAAATTCGGGAGGATTCTTTTTCTTCGGCTTTTGTGAAAATATTTCAGAAAAATTTGGAGCAGGTGGCCATGGGGCAAGGCCCTGGCTTCCTCAGCAGCTTAGCTGGTTGGACATAGGGGCCATTTCTGCCTCCCTATTGTGCTGCTTGAAAAGTTCGGTACTGCAGCATTCCTGGCTGCAAATGTGTCCCTTTTCCCATGCCAGGACAGCAGCATCAGGGGATTGCACTACCTGTGCCTCCTTGCTCTGAGCATGGGTACTTTGGGACCAAGGTCAAATTTGTTAAGCCTTTTCCTGTGGTTATATTTTTTTAATGTAATACAGAGATAATATTCCTGATGTCTCAGATTAACATAAGGCAGATTGACAGTAAAGACCCAACTTCCAAAACAAATCAAAATGTGGTGGCAGTTCCTACGTGAGACCCAAGAATTGGGAGTGACTTGAAAGGGAAGATAAATTAACAAAGCCAGTTCTGTCAGAACTGAATCTGAGACAGTATTATTCATTTAAGGGCAGTTTCACTTTTAAGAAGCTTAGTGTGTTTTAATAAGCCATGATTGTGCTCGTAACACTACTAAAGAGCTTATATTTAATGCTTTAATCTGTCCCATTCAAACAGCGCAATTTCCACACTACCTACCTTTGCATTAGCCCATATCCCAGCTAAATCCCAAATCCTGCAAATGAGGCATTGCACTCTGCTTCCCATCTCAGTGCATTTGGAATCATTCTGTGTTTTATTCTGCAGTGCTGACAAGAAAATGGCTGAATCCCGATCCACGTTTATACTCAGCCCAGCCATCCATGCCTGGGCCTCTGGATGGGCTTGATCAGGGTTTCCTCACCCTCCCACTGTTGTAGCAGCCATGTTGGAGCCTTGCCCAAATTTATGTAGGAGTACAGGTTTTTTAATGATCACTGCCACTTGCTTCATTAGACAGGAAGCACCTGAGTGCTGCCCTCCCTCCTCAGAGATGGGGCTATGGAGCCAGCCCAGCTGAGTTGCTTGTGCTGGCAGTGCCTTTGAAGCAGCCCCCAAGGCAGGAGGTCAGGATTTCAGCTTCCTGGGGTTGAACATTCAGCTGGCTAATGGAGCAGCCTGTCTGTCTTCCTGCAGGCAGAGGTTGTTACAGGAAAGGCAGGGAGTTTTCATTGCACATTGTCCCTGGCAGCAAAATAAGGCTGATTGCCACCCAGGGTTTTTCTCCAGTCGTTCAAGTTTGGACTGTTTCATCTCCTGCCTCCACTTTCCCTTTTTAGTTTTAAAAGTAGAGAATGTCTATCTAAACAGGTTCCTAGGCAAAGGGGGAGCTGAACACTGAAGTTGAATAGGTACTGTACTTAAAGTACTGAACTAAGATCCTTTTCTGAGAGTTTTCTTTAGTGCACAAGCCATGAGAGGAAGGTACTGAAATGTAAAAGAAATTGGAAGAGGAAGGGCGATTCTGACATGGCCTGCTAAAATAGTTGATTTAATCCTTACATTTTTCTGAGGCTAGCATTTCATATTTGAGCCCGTTTTTTGGCCACGGGGTGGACAATCATGACCAAGATCAGGCGTTTTGTACAGTAGCTACTGCACTAACAGTGCCTGGGGGAGCTACCCCTCAGTGTTACCTCTCTCGGCTGCCTTTGCAGAGAAGCTGAAAGCAAGCCCCACTGCAAGGCACGGGGCATCTTTCACCAGCAGCACCAAACTCGTGTTCTCTCCGCACAATCACCTGGGAAACACTACGAGCGAATCCTGCCTTTCCAAGTGCTTCTGTTTTAGGTAGGGCGTGTTCCCTGTTTTAGGAGATGGTTTTGCATGCGCCTGTTTTACAAGCGGAACTTGTATTATACATTGCATTACATTGTTTAGAGTTTGTTTTACACGCGAAACTTGTATTACGCATCCCATTACATTGTTTAGAGTTTGTATTTTATGCCGCGAAGCCGAATAAACCGGTTTGATTTGTAGCCCGTGCGCTGTTAATGGATCCATGGAACCTCTGGCGTGTCTGCAGGGCCTGGCCATTTCCCCGGCCCGGTTTTCCCTTACCGGGAGGCGGCGGGGGCGGCCCGGGCGCTCTGTCCCGCGGGGGCACCGAGAACGCCCACAGACCCCGGGGGGCGCGGCCTCACCTGCGCATGCGCAGTGCCGACAGCGCCGCCTCCCCACAAGCCTCGCGAGATCCTAGGTGACACCTGGGCTGGGCCGCGACTCGGGGCAGGCGGGACGATGGCAGCGGCAGCCGGGCGGCTCCTGGCGGCCACCGTGACTCGCTCGGGGCGTGCGGGCTGGGTCGGGCCGGGCCGGGCCCCGGCCTTGCCGCTGGTGCCCTCCCGGGGCGCCACTGTCACCCGCAGCGGCGCCATTTTGCCCAAGCCGGTTAAGGTGAGTGAGGGGCGAGCGGGCGGAGGCGGCAGCCACGGGTGGGAGCGGTCACCAATCGGTGCGGGTGCAGCTGTTGTGGGCGGGGCCGTGGAAGTGAGTGACAGTGTCTGGGACCAATGAGCGGGGCGCTGCCGGCGAGAATGCGGAAGCGCTGGGCCGCGGGAGGGAGACGGGAGCGGCCCCTGAGCGTGCGGGGCTCGCCGGGCCGGTGTCCCCCGCGTCCCCCCCCGGGTCAGGCAGCGCTGCGACGCAAGGGGGACGTCAGTACCCGCCTACGCGCCGCCCTTTGTCACCGACGGCCGCCCCCCCTCCCAAGTCACGGGTGTTCCCTGCCCCGGGCTGCCCGCTCGGTGGTAACGATATAATAAATACGTTTGTAACGCTATAATAAATACTCTCATAAAGCGCGGTGCGGTGACCGGGGCTTGGCACCGGGGACGCAGATCGTTCTGGGAGCCGCTTCTCGGCTCCTCCGCGTGCCTGGGGAGCCGGGAGTGCGCCGGTTCAGCCGAAGTGCGACTTGCTTGGATGTAAAGATCCACTTTTTACAATCGACTCCTTGCAGACGCCCTTCGGCCTCCTCAGAGTGTTCAGCGTCGTGATCCCTTTCCTGTATGTTGGCACTCAGATCAGTAAGAACTTTGCAGCCCTACTTGAAGAACATGATATCTTTGTCCCAGAGGATGACGATGACGATGATTAAAGGGTATGTCATTAACTACACCAGCAATCTAATTATTTGTGCTTCCCGTTTGGCTTGGGGCAGGGAGGGGAATCTCAGACTAGGAAATACAGGCAGCAACAGCTTAAAAGATGTACTTGCAGTTAAACACATGGACACAGATATAGCCTTTGGCTATGAACTTTTTTGTTTCGTACCAGAGTAGGCCAGACTGGTGTCTGTGCAATCTCCATGCCAGGCATTTCTTAGAGACTGGAAAAAGTGATGGAAAAAGTTTTAGATCTTGCTAGCTGAATTAGAAATAAAATGTAGTCAAGGAGGGTCTGTACTGCAGACAACAGAGAGACTTCAGTGTTCCTGCATTACATACACACCTAAAGTAGGACAGCAGAGCTGCTGAGGAGTCTGAAGCACACCTGCTATGAGGAGTGGCTGAGGGAGCTGGGGCTGTTTAGCCTGGTGAAAAGAAGGCTCAGGGGAGAGCTTATCACTCTCTACAACTACCTGAAAGGAGGCTGCAGCCAGGAAGGGTTCAATCTCTTCCCAATTAACAAGCAACAGGACAAGAGGAAATAGCCCCAGGTTTTGCTAGGGAACGTTTTGATTGGATATTAGGAAACATTTCTTCAGGGAAAGGGTTGTCCAGCATTGGAGCCGGCTGCCCAGGGAAGTAAGTGGTGGAGTCACATGCCCTACAGGTATTTTAGAAGAGGTGTAGATGAGGCACTTAAGGACATACTTTAGCAGTGGATTTGGCAGTACTGCGTTAGCAACTGGGACTCAATGAACTTGAAGGTCTTTTCCAACCTAAACGATTCCATGATTTTGTTCTACTTGTTTACCTGTTTAAAAGTCTTCTCCTGACTCACAGAATGACTCTTAAAACAGAATCATGTACTGTCTGAAATTCTGATATAGGTGAACAATTTAAGAGTATTCCAGAACCCATCAGAACAGACTGTCTGCTGGGTGTTACAATACTGGAGTAGTTGGACCATTCAGACTCATTGCAGAAAGGAAGAATGGAAATAATTCACCTTTATCTGCACTGCACTACACTTTCTACCATTTTCCATTTTCTGTTTAGCTTGCTCTTTTGTAAAGATTAGAGTTTGGGTATATTTGATTCTTTATAGAACAAAGAAACTGTTTTAGAGAAGTTGTTGTAAATCATGTAGATTTACAGTCAGTTTGGTGGGTGTATTCCAGTTGAAAAAGGGGCTTTCCAGCATGGCACTGTGCAGCTAAAAGCTAAGACTTAAAAGATTGCAAAGACTGCACTGGTCTGTTGTTAACTCCCTTTATGTAAACCCCATCTTGTGTAGTTTTGGGAGGAGGATGCAGACTGCAGCTCAGTAGTGTATCTGTAACACCTTGTTTTTCTATTTGCAGCACTGGAACAGAAGAACAGAAAGGAGAAAGCCATTGACAAAACAATGGTTCCAACATCTGTCACCTGTGTTTTGCCCTTCCCAAAGGGGACAGGGGGCTTTGTATCCCCTTTTGCCAGTGAGTGTCCTGCACATCTCTGTATGCTGGAAATCTGTAATCAGGGTTGAAGAAGTGCTTGATAGGCCCTGCGTCCTTGCACACACATGCTCACCTCATCAAAGACTGCTTGGGATGCCTTTAATTAGCAACATGGGAAACACTTAATTAAAGACCCAGAGACTGACATGTGCAACTTTGGTCCTGTGTTTTTATACGTTATTTTCCTATGTCCTAGCACTTCTGCCTTAACCTTTCTATCTCTGGATGTCTGTTCCAGTAGGGAGGCTCTCTTCATGCTTACTTTCTCTTTTGAGTCCTTTCAGTAACTCACTACTCATCTACAGGACATGTGGAATCCTAGGGGAAGCAGAGCCCCACAACACAGCCCTGTTAAAGAATGGAGTGCACGTTGACAATGGCACTATTCAACAACCTAGCAGCTGTATCTGATGGGGACTGTGTCATGAACTTCACTTCACTGAAGATGAAAGACAGTATTATCATCACTGAGTTAAATCTCTGAGTGGCTTTGGTAAAGGGTTGAGATCACAAGTTGCAAATGAACTTGTTCATGTGTTTTATAGCATTTCATCTCTGAATGCTGGCTCCAGGTATCCAATATTTCCTAGATAGTTCAGTACTTCCTTCTGAAAGAGCCCTAAGGTATTTGTTTTCTTCACTGTATGAACTTCAACTCCTCTTTTCATAAAAGTGTTTGCTATTGCACCTAAATCCTTGCATCATAGACTTTAAAGGTCTCCTTTGCTGTTATGGCACAGGAGGAGTATCTTTAGTCACAGCAGACCAGCTGTTCTCTCAAAATGATACCTTGAGAGGTTGGTCAATTATTTATTTTTCTTAAGCCAGCACTGCCCCAGTGTCTCATGGTTTCTGGTCACTAGATCTGGCCTCTTGATTGCCCACTTCTTCCTTCCTTATTGGTGTTGCTATTGAACTGGGAGCAGTGTATAGTTCCAACACCACATTTGTTCCCTTACTTCTTTGGCACAGCTTTTAATGTTTGCTCAGTAACTCTCCAGCATGGCTACTAGAGAAAAGGGAGCCTGTAATCTGAGTAACCCCGAGAGCTGCAGCTAAAGGCAGCTGTCAGGTTCTTGAGTCACTTGGTATCTGAGTTGCCCCCTCCATGCCCAAAGCCACCTGAGAAGCAGTTGTTCCAGTTTATCTGCTCTTGGGAGCCAAACATGTACCTACTTCTGTTTTAGATGTTGCCAAAATCCTTTACACTGCTTTGTCCCTCCTGGGCCCCTCCTGGCTTTGTCAACCCTGGAGGCCCAAGGTAGCTATGTACACATCCCTGAGGAGTGCTGTGTTACAGTCCTCATGGGGAAGAAAGCCCCAGGACTTACAGGATAAAAAGATGTTTATTTAGGCTGGATAAAAGAATTTTGAGTTTACTGCAAACATCCAGTGCTGGGCACATCTGGAAGAGCACCCAGTTACTTGCTGAAAACCTGTTCTCTGCTGAGAGAATAAATTCTCCTTATCCCTCTCAAAAGGGAACTAATAATTCCTGATTCAGTGGATGAGGTGATGGTGGGACGCCTTCTCCTGGCTTCAGAAGCTGTTACAGAGCCTTCCTATTCTGGAAAACAGTACAAATCCCCTTTTTCCAGGTAGTTTCATTTTACAGCAGAGAAATGGACTCTGCTGATGTTTTATTACACAAGGATTTATTTGCCTACCATTAGGATATTTTCTCTGGGAGAAGTGAAGGAGACTAATGTCCAATGTAAAACACAAGGTCAACAAAGTCATAGGATGAAATTGCAAGACACTGCATGAATACACTGCAGTGTCTTGCAATATCCCTAACATACCCCTCAAGCACAAGAACATTTCTGCCCTTTTGCTCACAGAGCTAACATCTACAGATGGGGCTATAGGCCAAGCACAAAGACCAGCAGCCAGGCTGTGTTGTGGTTACTCAGCAGACACCCCAGGGCAAGTGATGGGATAAATGCCATCCACTGAAAATACACACTGGCAAAACTAGGACATGACAGCTCTTCAAACAGATCATAATTGCTTGCACATGCTCTGGATTTGCCTAGTCATTAGGCTCCTAAGATGCTAGAGAATCTCTTGGTATGGATTTTTTTTTCTATGTATAGAACTTTATTTGTAATATAAGGCAGGAAGACACAGAGTCAGTTCCTCAAGGATTGTGGCCCGCATAGAATTTGGACAGAAAGTCTTTAGGTTGCGGGGTTTCCGTCTCGTGGAAGTACCTCATGATATGAGTCCTCTGCTTCCAGACATGAATGGTTTCTTGAAGCTCCATTTTTCCCTGCACACACACAAAAGAATTTTAGACTAGTTGGCAGAGCCCAAGTCTAACCACACAGTACTGAGAAAGTTATTTGAGTGAACTTAAAAACACCTACAAAAATAATAGCTGCATCAACAGTTCTGTACTCCTACAGCCTGCATGCATCACCTGCACTGTGACACAAATATACTGTTCCTGCCTTGGGACTTCCATGGATTTCTCTGCAGCACAGCTTCCCAGCCCTGTGACACAGGCAAGAGACTCTGTCCCCTTAAAACCTGCTTTGTTTCTTTCCTGACCCACACGTCCCATAAAATTGTACACAACATTCCTAATTTTCGAGCACCTCTACTGAATTTGGGTGAACAGCAACACTTCAGCTGTAAAATTAACTGCTGCCAAGTGCTTTGCACCAATATCACTGCCACTGAGACATGCAAATTCTTCACAATTCCATTCTTTTGTACTCATTTTATAGGATGGTAGCACAGCAAAATGAGACTGCCTGGAACTGTCACCTAGCATACTATCTAAGACTTTGTTTCCAGATTTTTTCATCATGTAAAGTCAGAGTAATTGTCTTGAAATGCAAGAAACAAAACAGGTGAGCATGGCAGTCATTGTTTGGAAGCTTTCTAATGCATTAGAATTGCACAGGTGAGTTACTGTTGCTCACAGGTGAGTTACTGTTGTTGAAGCCTGAGGTGCTGATTATTGCTTTGAAGCATCTATAACGCACCATGAGATATGTTACAGAGCTGGAGTGTTCTGCCACCCAAAACCAGCTTCCCACCAAGTACTGACACTGTAATATATGTTTCAGAATCAGTGAAGAAAACTATTTTCTGATCCAATGAAGTACTGTAGAGCGAAGAAAGTTCATTTTTAATAGTAAACTAGTGAGCAGCACCTATTTTCCCTTTGATTGTTGTTGTTAAAAAAAGGGCGAGCAAACAACAAAAAAAAGGAACAAGCTTAGTGTTAATTAATTGTCGCTTTGCTTGACATACACTTGCTGAATTCTAAAGCCACCTGATCCCTTATCAACAGGTTTGCTGACACAGATATTACCAATCCAACTGCAAAAGACAACCACTCCATAGACAGGCTGGTACAAAGTTGTTCCTCTCCTCCATCACACTCACCACCATCAGCCATATTCTCTGCAGCTTCAACAAATCAGAAGTAACAGTGTGTACCTTAATAACCAGCATGTCTATCACGCGTGGATCCGTAACGTGGGCGTTCTTCATGAACATCTCCCGCACCTTGTTCCGCCCCTGTTTCACCGTGATGTCCAGCTGGTACAGGTGCACTAAGAGAAACACAACACCTACTGCGGTCATCCACGTCGTTCTGCACTTGTTCCACCAGCAACGCGCAACTCAACCCTAAAAATCGCTACACTGTCACTCGTCCGGCTTCACCAATGTCACTAAGGCCGTTCCGACCTTGAGCCCGAGCGGCAGGCCCCGCGTCCCTCACCCACCCGTGTTGGGCACCTCGCGGTACCAGGCCCGGTACAGCTCCCTGACGCGCCGCTTCGCCTCGCCGAGGTCCCGGCTGAAGATCGGCTTCACGGCGGCCGACACCACCCCCTTGCCCGCCACCGCCATCTTGATGCCACCGCCACCTTCTCCGCCGCCCGCGGGAGCGCGCAAGGCAGGGCAACTGCTCCTATTGGCCAGCTGAGCTGCCACTCCAGCCTTTTGGGCCGGCTGCCTCCTATTCAATAGGTCAGAAGAAACGCCAATCACCCAGTCACCGTGCTGAAAGGGGCGGAGCAGCTGCTGGCTGGGCCCACACCAGGCCCCGCCTCCTGAGGCCGTGGGTCTGCCCCGCCCCTCAGAGCCCGCTCCTCCCTCAGGGCAGGGCTGGGGCTGTGATTTGGAGCGAGCCATTTGTTCCCTTTGCCCTGGAACGCCACAATCGGCTGCTGTTCGGTCAGGCAAGTGGGCTTTCTCTCTGTCACTCTTGCATGCTGGAAAAGACACTCCCTACTTTAGCTATACCCACGTTTTATCCAAATAAGCGAGTGCCGGAACCTCTCCAAAGTTAAGTTCCCTTTAAACACACTGGGGAATGTGCTGGCCCCTATAAATCTGAACACATGCAGTTTGATGTCACTGAACAGATCAGAAAAGTAACACTGAAATGATCTTGAAAGGCGCAGGTGCTGGGTGTGAGGAGAGAAATCTCAGGTGAGTATCTGAGGCAGGAGCACAGCTGGACTGAGGCAACCAGAAAGAGGAGGGGCGAGAAAGGAGATTTCGCATCACTTTTATTCTTTCAAGTTATTTTGTTGATGAAAAGCATAAATGTGCAAATGTGCAGTTCCTGCTGAAGTTCAGATCTTAATTTTGTTAGTAAGTATATGCATAATTCCATAGCTTTCGTAGCTTCCAAAATTACTATTACACAAAATTACTACTCCACACGTGCACTTGATATCAGAATTATTTATTTTTTTTAGTGGTGGTTATATGTAGGAGCTCCTTTGTGCTACTATCTCTTTAGATATGGTAAGTGGGCAACTTCTAATTTAAACATCAACATATCGTTGTATCTTGCAAACAATTTGTCAGGGATATTGCAAGAAGAAAGAGAGAGGCAACTCTGAAATCTGTGGCCATACAGTTTCAAACAGTGTTAACTCCATCCCAAGGTGAGTTCCAAACCTGTCCTAGAGCTGACTTTATGTAATGCCAAAAAATAAAAAAAAAAAATAATTGAAGGAGATAATAAATCTAAACACCAGAATTTCTCTTTAAATGTATTTATGGAAATTTCTGTATTTCACAAATGATCTTCTTCTGTGGCTTAAACACCATCTGGATTATTTATGTACTCCTTGGTATTTACTCCTGTTGGAGACATAGTGTGACATAAGGGCTGTCAGGATTAAAACTTACTTTCTTTGAGGCTAGAAATGAAGACAATGCAATATTTGTTCAACACACAGAAGTGTGTAATAAACAGGAAGGAATGAAGGGGACATGAATGTCCTGGATGGTAAGATTTTCCAGAAGCACTACACTGAAACTACATTGTAATGTCACCTTGTTGTTGAAGCTGAAGCTCTCTTGTCTGATTCAAGAAGCACAATTGGAATTAAGCTCAACAAGATGCTGGCCTAGATCCTTACTTTACACAGCTGTGGCCTTCTGCAGAGACTTGAGATTGAACGTGGCACGATCCTGCCTAGACCTGCAATGCTCCTGACAGAGTTTGGACAGTGGTGGTCTGTCAGTGAAAGGGGAGTGGTGTGCACCTATCTTGGGAGAGCTCGCAGCAGGTATGGGTGTGGAGAGTTGGTGAGTGCAAAGTGACCGTCCTGCCGTGGCCTGGGCTGGTCCTCAGGGAGCACAAAAGTGAACTTCTGCAGGAGAGTGGTAAAGAAGAGAAAGAGCTCCATCCTGGCTAGCTGTTCTCCCGGACAGGCACGGCGACCTGCAAGAAAGGGAAGAGGAAGTGTGTCAGAGAGGGCAATAATCGATGCCGGAATTGCCGTGGGGGGATCAGATCACCCTCCAGCTGTGCTTCTGACCTGCAGCTGGATCTTCCCCTCAGACTTACCTGCTGAGAAGGGCAGGAAGGCCTCTGGTTTCACAAACTGCCCCTTTGCATCCAGGAAGTGTTCAGGGTAAAACTCGTTTGGTTTCTCCCAGACTGTCTCATCCTTCAGCACCGAAGACAAGTTGGTGATGATTGTCGTCCCCTGCACTCCCCCACAAGAGGAAACAACTTAAGTGAGACCAGCAGCATTATCGTGGCACAACAGAACAGTGCTGGTCCCTCTTTAGTCCCTGACTGCCAACTAATAGCCCCCATTTCCACTTCTGCATCTTATTTGAAGCAGAGGTAAAGCAAGGCCCTTTTCCAATGGCATTTGGTGCCTGCCCTACACTCTGAAGCACCTGAACTTTTGCAATTTGTAGTCTTACAGAGGCTGTAATGTGCAAATGCCAATTTCTCGGTTACACAGTGGAAACAGCCTCTGCTTCTCAGATCCTCCTGGACTTGTTTTATAGCTGCAGAGAAAAAGCAAGCTGACTGACAGACTTCAAAGCCCAACTTTTGCACGGACCAGGGAAAATTGCAAAGCTTTCCTGTTTCACATGTCAAGGTTCTAAATCAGAGGAGATACCACACGGCTACAAAAAAATCCCAGGCTTAAATTCTGCCACTGCTGCCAGGGCAGCTGCTGGTCACAATGAAACTGGCCTGAATGCCAATGGCATCTGAGTAGCTTCAGAGATTAGAATTGGACTGCTAGCATCTCAGGAAAGCCAGTAAGCTGGTGTTCAGTGCCTCCAGAGAGTCTGTTAGGCTGCTTCTGACAGGCAGTGAATACCACGGTTCATTGAGAGGAAAGGAAACCTTTGCACTGAGCTGCCACTGCAGTTGTGTTCCCATACAACAAGTGTGAGCCTAGAACACAGATGTGACCATCTGCCTGAATTTAGCAGTTCAAAATGTCCTATTTTAGTGCTCAGCAGTGACTGTAATTGGGGCTGGAAGTGAAATGCTGCAGGGTTGGATGGGATCATCCCCACCCCGTGCATGGCAGCTGCAAAAGGAGAGGTTGCTGTGTTGCTTGTGTGGTCACGGTCACCTTGGGAATAAAGAAGCCTTGCACCTCGGTGTCCCGGTATGTCATGTGAGGTAGCCCAACAGGAACAATATCCCCACAGCGTTGCACTTCATGGATCACAGCATTAGTGTAAGGCATGCTTGCTTGGTCCATCATGCTGGGCGGTCTCTCTCTGCCAATCACTCTATCAATCTCTGCCTGGACCTTACCTGAAAGCAGAAGAGATAAAGAATTGGAGGACCCTTAGAGAACCAGAGGCAGCTGGTACAAGCTGAAGGAAGACTGGCTGCAGGAGATTGTAAGCACTGTGTGAGAACAGGACCAGCTGTTTTAGACAGGAAGGCATTTTTCAGTTGATCAGTGGCTATGTATAACTGTTCTTTGCTCATAGCACCCTTATTAAGGCCTTGCCACTTGATAGGCTACCTTACCCCTCCTCTATGCAGGAATTAGAGAATTTAAACCAATCAGCATCTATTCTAAATACTGGAAGAGCCTACACTGACCACAGCCAGTCCCCAGATGAAGCCCTCAAAATGAAGGCAAGAGCAAACTTGCCCTTCAAACTCCAGTCTTTTTATTTTGGCAACCTCCTGCCAGAACAGCTGTTTGGGAAGTGTTTCTCCTCTGTTTCTGCTAGACCAACAGTCATCAAAGCTGTTCCTCATTGCGAAATCCTTGTAGAAAAATGAGTCTTGAAAGGAAGAGGCTCCATTTCTGCAGGTAAGTTTCTGACTTACTCTGTATTTCTGGGTGGAGAAGCATGTACAGCAATGCCCACCGGAGAGTGGTGGAGGTGGTCTCAGAACCAGCTGTGAACAAGTCCAGGGTCACCAGACGAAGGCTCTTATAGTGGAAACCATTCTCTTCAGCTGCCTTACCCTGTGGAGAGCAAAAAAGTGGGTGATTGGAGCTGCGGTATTTGCTGGGCAACAACACCTCTGTCCTAGAGTTCTGAGAAGCACTAGATCCATTTTTTAGCGTGTGTTCCTGCTTTTTATTGGTAGACCGGCCTACAGCACAAGCAACAGTCTGAGCATGAGTGATGTACTTTGTAGCTCCGTTACCTCCTGTATTTGAAGGCCCTCAACCACCTCCAGCATACTCAGAGAAGAATGCTACTCCTGCCTTCAGGACAGATGTAAACACCTTGTGCCTTCAGCTCAAACAGACAGCAGGCCCTTGCCACTCACTGTAGCATCTTCCCCCAGAGGAAGTGGAGCACACTTATTCAGGTTTGATCAGATGATAAAAGCCACAGAGGAGAGAGGAGGCTGCATTGATGTGGCAAATGCAAAATTAGCATTATTTTAAGGGGGTTATCTCTAGCTATGCATTACAGATTCTCGCTGCTCCTGCCCTGGTGTTTTCTTACTACTGAAAAATAAAAAAAACAAGGATCAGGGCTATCAGGTTAAAGGATTATTGCTTCCTACTAAATCTGCAACACCACTTCTAGCAAAACTGGTCTCCCATCCAAATGCTAATTGAGCTCAAATTTGTTAGCATATGAGATATGACAAGCTCTCTGCATGAGTTCACCTGCTTGTCTTTTCTAATCCTCTCTATACTTCCCTTTCCTAGGGACTAGCTTCTGTTAAGTTACTCTGTATATTTAGATGCTGTTGTAATATGGATAGCAATTAATAATGCATTTAAGACTCACAGTTATTCCAAGAAAAGATCTCAGACAAGGGAGTTTGGGATGGACTTGACCCAAGTTAACTCAGGAGAGGGATTTATCAGACTGGCTTTCAGGTGATGTTAGTGAACAGAAGAGAGATGTGACAAGAGGCAGCACCCACCCCCAGGCTGTACTGCTCAGTGCAGAGTAACGTGGGTCACGTTGCTCTGCCCATGGGCTGGAGGTGCCCGATCCCCACAGCACGGCAGGGTTTGTAATGCAGAGCAGCAGTGCAGTCTGAGGACTTGGATGGGGGAAGTGATTTGCAAGCAGAATTTGGTAATATGGCTCCTCTGGCACTTGAAATGTAGTGAATCCATGTGGAGAAACATATGGCAGATGGACAGGCCAACCCAAATATCTTTAACTTTTATACTGACTTTGTGCCTGACTGAATTCAAAGAAAGACTCCTTTTAATTTCAGTGAAGTTCAGAATTTAAGCCTTCCTCTGAGATCTAGAAAATGAGTTCTTAGCAAGCAATTCAAATATATATATATATCCCAAAGGAGACACTGGTTTCAAATCATATCTTGGTTTAAAGGCAGCCTATGGATGGGGCAATGACTTCAAAAAGTCAGTCTGTTGCTCCAGTTTATGACTGATCTTGAGGCATCAGTCATTGAGGCGCTGACATTACACAGAACCTTGCATGCTGACTTGTTCCCTGGTGCAAACTTAGGACATTTAGCGAATTCTCAATTATTGCCTTTTAGAAGCCTTCATATTTTTGTAGGCTGGAAGGAAGGAAGTTCCTAGATAATAAAGGAAGTGTGAAGGCAGAAAATGGAAACAAGGACATCAATAGATAACATGGTGTCCTCAGACAATAAAAGAGGTTCCGGCATGAAGAATACCTTTCTTCTCAAGATACAGCATGGAATGAAAAAGTAGGAAATTAGTTGGTAAGAGGTTTTGTGCAGCTCTAGGAGGAAAGTCAGCTTCACAGGTTTGAACTGGCAAAGAAACTACTCCTGATCCTGGAGGATCTGCTACCTTCTGCATTTCCTTTAAAAATACATCCGTGATATCTCGGGTGTAAGCAGGGTCCCAGGTCTTCGCATGTTTATCTATGGCCTCATCTATGAAGTCCATTAACTCCCTTTGTGCTCGAAAAAGCGTCTGTGCCACTCCAGGGATCCGCACCAAAGTGGGCACCACGTTAAGAAGCTGGGGTGTGAGAACCAAAGAGGGAACAAAGAAAGAGAGAGGAGATATTTATTACATGATGGAAAAAAAAAAGAAAAAATGAGGAAAACACAATTCACTCAAGTAATTCACAAAAAAATGAGAAAACCACAATTCTATCAAGGGCAGCTTCTTACAGCTTGTGGCTTACCTGAGGCAGGAATCCAGTTTCCTGATCCAAGGAGTTTTGAAATAACCTTGACAGCTTCTTGAATGTCTCATCACCATAGTCAAAACGGTCTCCAAAGACAATGTGGCAGATCATGTTGCTGACAGCATTATTTAAGGGAACATGTATATCAAAAGATTTACCTGAAAATGGAAATGGAGACCAAGCCATGAAGCTCAGCAACACCAAACTGCTGAACTTCATCTGTCAGCAGTGAGAATACACAAATGCCACCTTGATGACACCAGGAGAAAATGCCCCAAACCACTCAAAGCATCACTCACTCTAGGAAGTGAAATAATCTCATTCTTACTAATATTTAGTTGCTCTATGTTTAAAGAAGAAAATTCCCAAGAAAAACTGAGCTGTGGGGCTGTTCTGTAACTTGACAGGTAACTCTTTGTTCTGTGTCTGGACGGCAGGCTGTGAACTCTCATCTGCACTTTTATTGCATGTGATAATATCAGTATGTTCCACTAAACCTCATCAAGTAGAGTTACTGAGCTCTGGGAATAACTCTGTTTTACCTCTCTCTAATTTCCTATTTGTTTACTGATTCAAATGGATTAGTGTTACAGTAGCCCCACTGTGTAAAGCAGAAGAGGCTCCAAGGAGGGCACATAGACTAGGAATACTGCATTTGCATGGGAAGAGAGCCCTGCATGCAAACAGCAGTGGCTGTAGCATTACTCCTCTCTGCATCACTGTATGGCCTTTTTCTGTGATTTCCCCATCCTTGTGGATGTCACAAACCTTCTTCAGACTTGATTTCAGAACAAAGAAATCCAGCTTCCTCTACCACTCGCTCCTCCAGGGATTTCTTTCCCATCCCAAAGTTCCTCAGCGTAGAGAGTGCAAATCTCCTTAGCTCCTTCCAGACGTGCCCATATCTTGCTACAACAATCCCTGGAATTGTGGATGAGCAAGAAATGTCAGATATCTGGCTTGTACATCAAGTGAATGGTGCTAGAGAACAGCAGTTGTGAGTCTGGAGGTACAGGTCTGTATGGATAGATGAAACAGTCTGACCTTGTGCAGCTTGTTCAGACAGCAATTCAGAAAAGGATCACTGCACCTTCTAAAGCTTGTGCATGGCTGGCAAAGGTGCAGGGGGATTCAAAGGGATCAACAAGGGCTGCTAAGGATAAAGGAATCACCTCTCCAAAACATTCAGCATTGTTCCCATAGCTTGTGTGAACTGGGTAGCAGCATGTGCCACCACACAGGAGCTGAGGATGTGATGTGGGCAGGATGTAGGAAAATACTCTGTCTTGAATTAAATTATCATATTTTTTGCAACAACTTACATGTACCATTTTCCATAAGCATTTTGTCTTACATAAGCACTGTAAGTACTAATTTGTGGCTGTTGGGAGCTGGCAGAAAGGTTGTACCATGTACAGTGTCCTTACACAGCTGAAGAAGTGTGTGATTGCTGGAGCTCTACTACAGCCATGAAGGGGAGCCCCCATTTAATCAAATCCAAGTTTATCACCACCAAAGGGTGCCAGACATGCAAGGAGGCTGACCAGGGGGACACACAAAGGTGCACTGCACTGAGAAAATCTTGCCTCTACCCAATCCTTCCCTTGCTAGTGCCATCAAGGAATATCCATTGTCATGGGACTTGCCTTCACAATTCTTTCCATAGCCCATATGTTCGTATATTGGAAAGTGCGGCCGGTCAGCAAAGTCCTCTGATTTGTGGACCAGGGCTTCCTTCACTGTTTTATACCCATTCAGCACTACCACGTTGGTCCAGCAGTTCTGGAGACTGAAGATGTTTCCAAACTTCTTCTGAAGCTGCCGAGATCAGAAAGCATGTCTGTTGCAGTTTGAATTTATGTTTTGATTCTTTGTTATGTGGTTTGTTCTGTTGTACCCCCATGTTCTCCCCGAGTTAGTGTTACCCTTCCTCAAAGCTGTCCCTCATGCCATTCCCCGCCCCTTGTCCCAGCTGTTTCCCTGCCTCTCATGGTAACCCAGCCCGTGATTCCCGAACCTTCTCTGCCACTTTAACCACTTAAACCTGGTTCGTGTCATGGCTTGTGGCTGGCACCTTAGAGCGAGTGGCTCTAAAGGTTCTGCCTCTGGTAAATCCCTGTACTGAGGCAGTTCCCCACTCCAGGCTTGGCACCAGAGTTCCAAGAGCTGGCCCAGGCTCTGGCAGTCGCTTCACATGTCCTTGAAAATGAGCTGAGTGTAACATCAGAAATATCACCATATCTTTCTTTAGGGCATTTACTACTGAGTGAACTTTGAGGTACTTTTTTTCAGAGATCTTCAGCTGATCTTTGACCTTGAACTTTGCAATGTATCAGCTCCAAACAGTGCCAAGCAGCAGCTGTAGCAGGATCAATGCCCTGTAAGTGGAAAAATGTAGAACACACCTACCCTGGCCAAACTGTTGTCATGAACACTGTGCGAGTACTTTTAATTTTGTCAAGAACCTTTGTGGGAATATTTAAAGACTGCATGCTCAATAATGAATTATTTCGTAATGGTTCTATTTCTTTTGATCTGAAAGGCTAAGTAAGTTCTCAGTTGGTCTACTTCTGCTGAAGGAAGTATTGATAATAAAGTGACATGTAATTTGCATTTCAAGATGCATTTGTACCTAAAGATCTACCCAGAGACAGGTTTCCAGAAACATGGTTGGGAAAGGCAATTCCACACTGGAGTTCCAGGTCAACTTTCTCCCTAAGAAGAGTGTACATATCTAGTACAACTGGTAACTGGAACCCTACATCTGCTGTGATCTGTGAGCCTCATAAAGCTGAATCAGGATGGCTGCACAGGGAATCCTGTCAGCTCCATGGGAGCTGGCCATGGAGCAAAGCCTTCTCCAGGTAGACAAGCCCTTTAATGGGACATGGACTCCTGGGCAGGCTGGTCAAAGCTCCCTTGCTAGTCAGGAACACTGAGCATATCTCAGAAGTATGTTGTTTCAAGACAGTGCAAGAGTAGCAAAACCCCACAGTTTTCTTCTACTTTTTTTCCTGTCTTTTTTTCTTTGTTTAAAAGCTAAGGTTCTTGATTTCTTCACTGTAGCATTGAAAGGAATTGAAGTACTTAATAATGTATTTGCAATAGGGTTGAAAAGGGGATTAGCACTTAGAAATGCTAATTAGAAATTCATCAATAAAAATGATTACTGGTCAAGACTGTGGTTAGTATGACCCTGACATGAAATTATTTGAAAATGGGAAGCTTTTGGTCTACATGCAAGCAAATCATACAAATGCTGTATTTAGTTTCTCCACTTGCAAGTTTTGGACACGCTGTTCTAGAAAAGAGGACTTTAGGATTTGCAAGTTGAAGCACAAAACACCCCTGGTTTATCTGCTGCAGGCTGTGAAAGCCCTGCTTTCCCTTTGAGAAAAGGTAAGCCCTGACTTTAAATAGGAACCTACTGAGATTTTGGGCATTGCTGCAGGGGCACATCCCACAAGCTGGTCTCCTTAACTGAGAATGTGACATGCTTGCAGGCATGCTTCAGTAACTCCCAGGGAAGCCTGCCATTCCTGCAGCCACATTCCCAGCACACAGATATTTGTTTGTCTTCCATTGTTTGCACAACCCCCTGCTCCTTTGCCTCCAGGCCTGCCCACAGGTCAGGCTTGCAGCCAGCTCTACAGCAGCCCCTGTCACTGGGACACAGCAGTGCTCGCCCACGGAGCTCATACAGTGATGGGGAGATAGAGGTTGGGAAGTGTTGGTGCACAATTATCTCTTTGTCTGTGTGGGGCACATTAGTGTCCTTGAGCAGTGACTTGCTTCATCCTGGACTTCGGAGAGGGTAGTGATACTGAAGTTGGCCAAAAATAAACTTTCCAACATAATCTGAAGTATTAGAAAGCAGATATGCTTTACTGTAGCACACGACTCCTCTAATAGATTGAGTGTCATGAAATGCTCTTTACAACAGGGTATTTATTGCATCATGAACATACATATCCATAGCAGCATGCTTCCCAGCTACTACATAGATATCCTTTTCCTAGGACTTATCTGCACCCATCTGCCTCCTGCTGGAAGTCCTTTCATGGTCCTAGAGGGTCACTGAAAGCTGTCTCTGGAAGTCAGACTCGCTGAGTGGTTCAGTATTACAAGTGACGTTCCCTTGAACATTTTCTTTGATCGTGTGCACGTTTCTTGTTACATAACTTGCCAAAACACCCATCATATTCCTCATTATCTGTTTATCCACTGTTTCCATGTTTATCATCCTGTGTGCATATTTTTACATTCCTTTACCTTTTTTTGCTAGTTAGTCTTAAAGCTCTCTCTAGCAATTTCAGGGGAAAGGAAAATTCCTGTTCTCCATGTTATGTACCTGTAGCTGGTGCCAGGGTGTGACCCAGCCCTCCTGGGCCCATGGTGGATTGTATGTGGAGGGTTTTGCTCAGAGGCTGCCACTCACCTGGCCGAAGGAGCGGTGAGGGTTGTGGAAGTCAATGGAGAACATGGTCCCGATGAATGGCAGCGAGGCTGGGCCCGGCGGGTAACGGCTCCACTTCTTTCTGCGCTTCATGAAGTCAAGCAGTAAAGTAAACACTGTAAGAAAGACTCCCAGTATAGAGATGTTGCTCCAGATGGATGACAGCTGGGACCCCAGCCACAGGAGCAATGCCATCTTGTAGCCTGTCTACTCTTTGTTTTTCCTCTTTTGACCCAAGACTGTTGCTGCCTCCTTTTGCCTTTTCTCTTCTCCTCTCTCACTTTCTTGCCCTTACAGCCGCTCCTTTCTCCTTGCTTCCTCCTCTTCCCCACACTGCCTTTTTCTGCTGCTCCTCTCTCCCTGCACTTGCTGGCTTTTAAATATGAACCTTGGCTCTACCTCTAAGCTCCTCCTCTGCTAGGTTCAGCCTTAGGGGAGTGGAGATGAGGGTCATCCCTCCTCCTCCCCCTCTTCTTCATCCAAGGCCAGAGCTCAGAGTCCTCTGTTGCTGCTGAAAGCGGCAGCTGGTGCCAACAGTGAACTCAGTGGGGCAGGGCTGGCTGAGCCCTGGGTGTTTGGGTGCCTTTTCTCACAGACAAGGAGAAGTTCACAGGCAACCAGTCCTGCTGCATTCTCATGGGACAATTTGGAAAGGGGTTATTTAAATGTGTGTCACTTTCTTGTTAGTACGGGCAAGTCAAGGAAGAAGCAGCTCCTAAACACAGATCATACAGGTTTCTCTTTGCAGGCTAAAGAGGGGGTTCCATTGGAACTTGAGAGAATTCAAGTTAGACCAAACATTCTCTTACAGAAAGCACTTACTACAGCAATTAGCTTAGAACAGTCCCCTGAGATTTTAAAAATAATTTATGTTTCTAGGATTAAAAGTTTTTACCAAACTCCAAGTGTCAGTCAGCACAATGCCCTCAGCTTCTGTGGAACACAGCTCAGCTGCAAGAAGAAGTCACATATATTACAAGGTGCCTCAAATATCCAGCCTTTGGGGCAGTAGTAATCCCAACACAATTATGCAGTCAGTCAAAGTATTTCCTAAAGCAGCACCGTTGTGTGCTCCTGGCATCCCTGCCAATGGAGATCAACAAGCCTTGCTCTTAGGACAGTCACTCTAGATAAAAAGAAGCAGTAAACCCATCACAGCTTGATCTGTTGTTGTAGTGTGTTCGTTAAGTTCATTTAATTCCTCCCCCATTTTATGTATCTTCTCCCCCCTATTTTGTGTAAAATGGTTCTGCCCTCCTCAGTTTTCCTGCCACAGCCCTGCCAGTTATGTTGTTCCCTTGGCAACCCTTGCTACCTGTATTGTCCATCTTTTAGGTTATAGAATTCCTCCTCCCCTTTTTCCCTTATATGTATACTTTTTCTCCTCCCTGGGTCCAGTCAGTCACTCCCCCACTCCACCTAGTGTTCCAGAAGCTTCTCCTCTTTGGCGGTTGTGGTTGGCTGTGGTCCCGGGGGCCCTCCCATACCTCGTATCTATTGGGTTCTCTACTATGTCATTTGTGTGAAGTTCATCCCCTCTCCTTCCCCTATTGGCCTTTTGTAAACCCCTCCCGGATCCACCCCTTCCCTTTATGACCCTGATACACCCGTTGTTGTGGGTCATTTGCTGGTACATGAGGGGGTTCCTCCCTGGCTGGCATCGTGGGCTTTCCAGTACACCTGTTTCGCCCCCTGTGAGTGTCCAACTCCTTCATTCTCGTCGTTTAGCAGCGATCCAGTCCGCAACCAGCACAGCCCGAGGCCTTACGACGCCGAGGGGTGCTGGAAGGATATGCAGCTGGGTGTCGGCCTTAACCTCAGCTAGCTGGACACTGAACTTGGAGGCCAGATACACCCTCGCCGCAATCTGTGATCTCAGTGTGATCAGAGGAAAGCCTCCTAATGGAACAGTTGCTGCAGCAGTGATGGGGAGCTCGGGCTGCAGGGCAATGCCCCTGCAAATGCTGTGCAGGCAGCGCTGGTGTGCAGCCAGGGCCTCCAATGCTCTTTCCTCTGCCAGAGGAGGCATCTCCGTGCTCATTGTCTGTGTGCTGACCTTACCTTGCTGGAGTGTCCACAGCAGAATCCTGTTTTGAGAGCATCATGACTCAGGGTGCAGGGTTGGTCTCAAGTAGTTTGAAACAAAGATTTGTTTGTTTGTAGAACGGGGAACAACTGAGGGGAATACCAGCTCCCACACAACTGCAGAGCTGTGATTTCTTCTGAGTTACAGAGACAAGCCAGGGTAGATCACACACCTGGAGAGCTGCCCCAATGGGCACAGTGTCTTCAGGAAGGGCAGGCTGGAAACAGTGAGGGGTGGTTGTGTGCTGTGCAGGAGTGGCCATGGGAGAGGTGATGGACCAGCTGAGTGCCTGTGGGCAAGGAGAAGGTGGCAAAGCACTATGCGGAGTGATGGGCCAGGCACTCGCTACAGACTTCTTGGGAAAGGAGAGAAAGTCAAGAGAGCCATCCCACACAATCACAGGCCTTAGGGCTAACTCACAGTGCGCTTTAACTGAAGGGCTGTGTGGTCAGGCACAGTCTGGATGGTTTCTTGAGGGTGCTCCAGACAGCTTCATGACACAGCTGATTGAGAAGACAACAGGAGGAGACGCTGTGCTGGGTTTGTTGTTCACAAAATAGGAAGAATTGGTTCAGGATATGAGGGTCAATGATGAATTTTGCCTGCAGCAACCATGAAACTGTGAAATACTAAATCCTGCAAGAAATCAGCAGTACAAACAGCATTACTGCCCTTACCTGCAGGAGAACAGGTTTCATTTCATCCAGGGATGTCCCTGAGAGAATCCCAAAGGGAACTGCCCTGGAGAGCTAGTTGTTCTTTGAGGGCAACCTGCTCAAATCATGAGATCAGTGTGTCTCATTTATTTCCTGGACACTGCAAAGCCTTTAACACCATTTTCTACAGTACCAGGGTAGCTGATAAAGTGGGTGGGTGACTGTTCAGATTGTGGGGCTGAAAGAAGTGGGATCAACAGTACAGAGTCCAGCTGGTGGATGATCACCGGTGACGTCCCTTAGGTGTTTATACTGGGGCTGACAAACTTAAGGTTATTGATTTATTATGGGTGATGGGACAGAGAGCACTCTTGGCAAGTCTGGCCTGGGAGAGCTGCCAGAGCTGAACTCTGTTTGCAGTGTAGCCTGGGAGCTGTTGGTTTTTGAGTACCCTCCACATTTCAGACAGCTCTAGTGTGAGGTCTCAGGAGACAGAGCTGCAGCAGTTCCCTCCTCGGTGGGCTGGCTTGAGCAGATGGCTGAATGGGAAAGGGTGATCAAGGGCTTCCTCCCACATTGATTTTCATGACACATGCACTCAGATGACAGAGGAAAAATGGGAATTGTGGCCCCAGGAATGTCAGTGGACATTTCCTCTTCACCACACCAGTAAAAGGATGCTACCTTACCTGTTTCACTTTAGTTTGAGCCTGACCTTTATGAACTTCAGCAGAAAAATATTCACCTAGGTCCTTTCAGTTATACTTACCCTGGCTAGAGCCAAAGAGCCAAAGGCTGTTGGACTCCCATCATTCACCTGGGGACTCTAACAGGGATGGTTGATCAGAATTGATTTAATTCTAATGAACATCACCCTTCTGATGGAAGGCCATCAGAACAGGAACTCTCCAGCTACTCTGCTTCCTGTGGCTCAGCCTTGACATGAAGTGACAGAGCTGTGACTTGAGAAATGCATCAGCTTAAGGAAAAGACCCCTACACTGGCACTGACTTCCCAATTGACATCTTTCCAAAAGGTCACTTGGTAAATGATCCTTTCCTGCAAACTTGACAGCTCCTCCACTTTTGGCTAGTAGCATGGATGGCCAGGCCTGCAAAGGAATGGAACAAGTGCTATAGCTTCATCATTGCAAAAGAACAGTCTTCAAAGCCAGCAAAAAAAAAAAAAATAGACAACAAATCTCTTTCTGACACAGAGAAAGAGAAAAGGATCATTAATCTTCTGAAGAATGGAAGGTATTGATTTGCATTTCTTTTCAATAAAGTAATATTTTGAGCAATTTTCAAGTCAGAGAAAAAACCCTCCAAATCCATAAATATTAATTTTAGCTAACTACTGCCCCACTGTGCTGGCTGCATATCTTTGAGAGAGCACAGTGAATTTAGAGATGAGCTACGTGGAATTACAGAAGTTGCATGCAGGCATTACCATTCTTTGGGTGAAGGTACTGAAATACAAACAAAAAGGCAACTTTAAGAAAAAGCTTATTAATCTTGCAAAACAAAGCATCCAGAACCAATATAATGCAGGAGTTGCCATTTTAAAAAATTTAGTCAACTTTAGTTGAGACTTTTTGTCCATATTGTCCATAAGATCAGATTTAATTATAATTACATGCTATATTTCCTTTTGAAGGACCCTGCCTGTATTCAGTGCACAGAGTAGATGATGATCATTGACTAATCTGATTTTAATTACAGCTTTTGTCTTCCAAGCCTGTTTTGCACCTACTGTTCACACGCTGCCCATAAAGGTGGTTTAGATGGGCTTTTCCACAGTGATCATCAGTGCCTGCGTGGGTGAGGAGCAGGTGGTCATTTGTCCCCAAAGCGTCCCTCAGAGATGCCACCAATGGAGGCAAATGACCTTCTAAGGGTTGGAACTGAGTGTAAAAGTCTAGAAGGTTCCACACACAGCTGTCCACAGCACATGGCCAGCTCCCAGCTGAGGCTGCAAGCAGCTTCTGCAGATCTTGCTGCAGGATCACAGCTTTGGCACCCTGGACGTGGAGGTCAGAGGTCAGTGCCTGGTTATGAAACCTGCTGTTTCTGCAATTACCCAGCACCACATACTTCTCTCTCCACAACGGTGGGTGAAACCCTTCCAATGGCCAAAGAGGTGCTCCTTCTTCCCTCCTGCCTTCTTTGCTTCAAGTCTGGAGCCAACCAGGAAGCACTGGTCACATAGCATGAATATTCCCTTGAGCTTCCAGAAATTTTTTGTCCAAATCCCATCAGGCTGACTGCTTTCTCCTTCACACCTCAGATGTGGATGGACACAAACCGCAGCAATTTTCCCTTCTGGAGAAGCAAAGCCTCTTGCAAGAACATTGGTTAGTGTGAAGCCTGCTCTCTCATTCCCTGGCCATTCATCTCCCAGGTTACAGCAGAGCTGGGGCTGGTGAAGATCCCAGAAACCTTTCCTCTTTGGTGGCCTCTTCTAAGGCAAAAACCCCCATGGTCTCCCACCTAGTTCCAGACTTTCTTTTAACCTTCCCCCACCTCCTTTTTTCAGCACACAGTGTCTCTTTTGCCAGTTATGCCTTCACTCAGCTGGCTTCCTCCTGACCATTTTGGTGCTGGAATGGGCAAGGGGTGCATGGCAGAGACCAGCTTCACACTTGTCATTTGCCCTTAGCAGCCCTGGCAGCCAGCAATAACCAGCACCTGCTCCACTCAGACATCTCGGGGGAGTTTTAGTTGAAGAACTGAGAGCTCTATCAGGTGCACACAAACTGGGGTTTCAAGTGCTTGTAGCAGAGCCAAGTTTGAGCACAGTTTTAGAGAGCTGCTGCAATGTGTCTTCCTAACAGAAAGCTGCCTCCTGCCAAATTTTGCCTGTAATGCTTCAAAGCATTCAACTGAGACAGGAAAATAGCACCAGAAATTTTTCCTAATGGGTTAGGAGAAGGTCAGATAAACAATGGATTTCTAAGAAAGATGTCAGCCGTTAGAAAGGCACGAACAAACTTTTGGCTGAATGTTCCCAAACAAATTTAGCCTGAAGCACAACCCCAACTCTGGAAATTTTAGTGTCAGCTGGTTCATTGTGACTTTCTTGGCCTTCAGACAGGGATTTAAAGCATCAGAAGTATTTCTACAGCCTTAAGATGGACTGTGCTAACAGCTTGCTCATAGTAAAGCAGTCAGCAGAAATGAAATAGCCAAGTCTTTCATAGTTACTGTTACTATGACTTACTGCCAGTCTTCCCACATTGCAAAGAAATCTGTTCTTCAGGCTTTTCTTCCTTAAATTCTCCATGGCTTCCTACCCTTTTCCCTATATCAATCACAGCAGGTCACTTGGCACCAAAGTGAGTTGTAGCTGAACTTCACTTCTTTCACCCATCCCTGCCCATGCCTTTACCCTTCATGCCATCCCATCCCCAGACATGTCCCTTGCCCTGAAAGAGCACTGACCTGAACTTGGTGCCAAAAGCAACGCATGTCTTGGGCCCCCTCTCTTTTACCTCAGAGAGAAAACTCTGTGCTGGTGCTGGAAGAGACGAGCTCCAGTGATGCTGTGAGCAGTTTGGCAGAGTGAGCTGTGCAGTTGCTGCAAACATCAACATCTGGATGAATGAAGCAGCCACTGAGATGAAGCCACCCCTAGAAAAGCCTTAGACAGGGAGGACTGAAAAATGAAAATGATAAGAGCAGAAGGCTTTATTTGACTTGACGTTTCACAGAGCTTGAGATGATCCAGGACTGGGCTCACACGTACACGTAACGCTGCCCAGCAACGGCTTCAGCAGCTCAGCAAGCCCAAAGCTGTGGTTATGGGCCCTAACCACAGCATCCTGGTCATGTTAACTGGGGTTAAGCAGAGATCAGAGCAAGCTGGCTTGGTTTTAATGGCCAAATTCAGTTCTCTCACAGGCTGAACTGCTCCCACTGTTACTTCAGTCTGAGGCAGCCAAACAGAGCTCAGCACGTGCAATTTCTAAGCCCAGTGCAGGGAGGAAATGAATCAAGGGGCTGCTTTGCACAGGTTTGTTGGTTTCTTGCTTTTTAAGCTTCTCAGGAGCTGTGAGTATCTTGCTATTCTTTTCATTTTTGGTTTAATACTGATACCTTGGGTTTTTCTTTGCTGTAATGTGAGCATCCCAGGGAATTTTTGGAAACAGCTACTGGCTAGAACCCTGTATCTTTTTTTTCCCCATAAGAGATACCTTTAAGTTAACACAGAAAAACTCATCCTACTTTTCTAAAGTGTGAGATCCACAGACCCCTTTGGACAGAATGGTGTAATTAAATCCATGATTTGGAAGCCAGACAAATAAAAGAATCTTGATTTGTCCTGTGACTCTGAGCTGTGTCACTACCCAGTTAATCATAATTTCATTTGCTTATATTTTTCCTAAACTTCTGGAGTTGGAGACGCCCTGGTTGTGATTTGTGCATATTTCAATTGTGCCATTTAGTACCAGAATGCAGGAAACTTTTAACAGCTTTCCTATCTACAAATTTGTATATGAAGCCTACAAATTCATGTATTGCAGACAGCAATAGAAAGCTTGTTTTGCAAACCAGCAGATTGCTGTTGGAACACACTTTCTCTGAGACCTGGATCAATACAGAATGCATTTTAAGATTCTTTTTTCTGTTTTCTATGGCTTCAATTAGCCTGGCAGAAATAATTTCCAATTCCATTAATGTCATCCTGTATGACTCTTCTGCTTAAGGCTTCTGAAGTTGCCAGGAGAATAACATGGACTTGCCAGGGCACATAGCTGGGCTTTCTCATAACTGTCTGGGAAATATTGAATACCTGGTTTAAATATTAGTATTTTGTAAGGAAAGAGCACCATGTATCCCCACACTAAATTTCCCAAAGCAATGTTCATGAGCAGAACATGCAGAAGATGGAAAAAGGCAAATACTTCTACCATATACATTTCTGGGAACGTGGACAGCAGAGAGTGGATGTTGTGTCAGATAATTTTCCTGGGTTTAGGATTTCCTTTGCACTCAGATACCATCATGATAAATGTAACTATGTTTCTCCAAATATTAGATTATATAGGTGATTTAAATGTCCATCCTCAAATGTAATGCTGAGGATGGACTACTTAGCAAAGCTGAAAAAGTTTGTTTCCAGTAAAGCTGTTATTTAATAAATCTTTCTTCTGTTTAAACTCTTCAAACAAATACTTGAGACTAGCTTCCAGTTAAATTCTTCTAGTTTTGCTGTTTACTCAGTGCTTTATATATTAGAAATAATGACACTTTGCTTTTAAGATATTGTTTTCCTAAGTATAATCTGAAGTGTAATATAAATATAAGGAGTCTGTCTTGCTTCCAAGCGGCTTAATACAATAATTTGATTTTAGAAAACATTGCAGTTTTAGAATGAAATAATATCTGTCTCACTGTGTTCATCTGAATAAACAAAGGAATGTTACATGAAATGTTTTGAGGCAGGTCCAGTACAAGCCCAGAATGGAATTTGGGTGCAGAGATCAAAAGTTCTAAGTCTGGAGGCATAACTGGTGATATGCTTATCAGGTAAGCATGTACTTAGTTCTCCATTGTACTTTAATTCTTTTGCTTTTTACTGTCTCAGATTCCAAATAGTGTGAATGTTAATGTGCACACAGTAATTTTGATAATTATTTCATGCTTGGTCTGTTCAATATCTAGAGACTAGACTTCACAGTATTTCACTCTTCAGAGAGGCTTATTATGTTAGGAAGTTTCAGACCATGTGTAAAATGGAGGCTGATTTAAGAACCTTGTGAGGTTTGACAACAGGTATTGCTTTTTGAAAACAATATAGAAAGAAGAGGCTCTGCCCCACGTTCTCTATAAAGCCTGAGTAGATAGTGAACCTTCCTTCCCCCAAGTCAGAATACAAAGTTGTAAGAATTCCTCAGCTTGATGGGGAGTCAAACTAGAGCTTCCATCTGTTAGGATGGTGGGCTAGCTACCAGACATTGGCTGCATAGTTTAATAAGATGTATTAACTGTGCTTTGGAGGTAGCACCACTGTGTACAGAAAAGAAAAAGTGCTCCACTGAAATAGTGACAGAGTAGATCTGTCTGCATGGCCCTGCAGTCCCATGGCCTACACTGGCCTGGTGCTGGGCAAACTTATAGTTTTATAAATGAGAGCTTGTCACCTGAAGAACCCTTAGCATGGGCTACAGTCATGCTCTTCCTTGTTCTCCCTGACTGTCTTTGTGACTTTTCAGTTCTTGAAAGAGTGGCAAAGCAAAATGGTGGGAAAATGTGCTCTACCTTCACAATTATGGAACTTGCTGGGGAAATCAAAGCTTCCTTCAATCAGAAGAGGAACTTGAACCTGTATATTCCATTTTGTGGACAGTTTTAGGAGCGTAAAGAGAAGGGGAGAAAACAATAAAAGAAAAACCTCTCTAAAAGGAAATAGGCTTTGCTCTGTCCTGAGTAAGAACTGGGACAGAAGGAGCCTCTGTTTCCCAACGGGCAGAGATATTTTCTATCAAGTATGGGTGATTCAGGTAAGCTGGGAAACAGCTGCTGACTGACTATCATATTTGTTTTGGCTCAGTATGCTTCATGGCTTGATATATGGCCTGTTCTGATATATGGGACTGCTCCATGAACCCCGTGTGCCTCAAGTCCACTAGCATAGAGAGTAAATGTGTAACTTTTAGGTTTCTAAGTCAATTATTGGATATAACTCAGAAATTATGTACTTGAAAAGGGAGTTAATTCTTTTTTTCATCTCTGGTTTTCTGTCCCAGTCACAACATTAGTAGCTACAACCTGAAGAAGGTTCCTACATTATGAAACCTCTATAGGGGTACACTTACTTAGGAAAAAAAACCTACTAAACACCTTCTCACACACCTACTCAAAATGTATTGCAAATGATAAGAAATTAAAGGTGATATCATAAAATTACTAAGTAAAGCCAGAGATGCACTTCTTGTTCTTTGTAAAGCTTATTGTATACTAAGTTTCCATAAATGCTTCATGCATTGATGAACAAGGAGCTTCTGGCAAAATTCAAATATAAAAAGGCAGTTTATAGAGGGTAGAAGCAGGAATGGTTAACCTGAGAGGAATACTGAACCACTGTTTGGCATGCAAAGATATGTTTAGGAAAGCCAAAGTCCACTTGTAGGTGAACCTGAGAAATTATGTCAAAACCAGCAAGAAAAAGTTCTTGAGTTCACAAGTAGCAAAAGCAAGAGTAGGGGAAATGTGAACATACTGCTGAATGGACAAGTCATCCCATTCGCTTTTATTGTTTGCACTTTACTTCAGAATTTTCTCTCTTTTTTTTAGCATTTCATTTCTTCCATTTCTTCTCCTGTGTCTTTGCTTACCTTTCTTCTCTAATTTCAGCATTTCAATGGGAATAATTTTGGCAAGTTTCAGTGCTTCTCACTGCACCTCATTTCATCTCAGTACACTAGGTTGTAGTCATCCTATTTGCAAATTTTCTGACTTTTTTTGATTGCATTTTATTTCATCATATCTCCTATCCAGAGTGTTTGTTAGACTTTGTTCTCTGGTTTCAAGGTTTCAGTGAGGATCAGTTGGGCAAGCTTCACTCCATTTCCCTGCAATTCAGGTCATCCCAGTCACTTTTATTGTTTTCAATTTGTTTCAGAATTTTCTCTCTTTTTTTAGCATTTCATTCCTTCCATTTCTTCTCCTGACCCATTGTTTACCTTTTTTCCCTGATTTTGGGAAATGAGGTGCAGTGTAAGAAGCAAAACTTGCCAAAATTATACTCATTGAAAATTATGGTGCTTGAAATCCTGAAATCAGGGAACGACATGAATGGACAGAAGAAGAAAGGGATGAAATTAAATGCTAAAAATAAAAGAGAGAATTCTGAAACAAAGTGAAAACAATAAAATGGTCTTGGATGACACAAAATGCATGGAAATGGACCAAACCTTGCTGAATTACTCATTGACATCTTGAAATCAGAGAAGAAAGTGAAACAATCTGAGTATGGTAGACTGATGATAGAACTAAATTAAATTTAAAGAATAAAACAAAATTCTGAAATGAAGTGATTGTAATCAAATGTAATGAGATGACATAAAGTACTTCACTTTGCATGCATTTTGGAGTTGAAACATCCCTGAAGGTCTGGGCTTTGTGGTTTTCACAAGCCTAACCTGAAGCACAAGTCTAAACCTAAGTGGCTGTGCCTTAGAGGGTAGCACTCAGCTGGCTCCTGGCTCCATTTCCTCTCTTGCATAATGTGTTTAATGGAGCTGTTTACTCCATTATGATTAAGAATCGACAAATCCTTGTGCAAAGGGTATTAATGAGCACTGATACCAGAATGATTACAAATCAAAGATATATGTTGCTATTGATCTCAAATAGAGATTAAAATAGATAAAGAGCTAATCTGAAGACTTTGGTTCCAGGAAGTGTCTAGCTAGGATCTTTTTCTTCTGGCAGAGGGAGTTTTTCGCAGGAAGCATTTTGCCGCTGTTTCCATGCCTTGGAAGGATAGTCAGAGATGCTGCTTTTTCATAGTTAGGTCCTCAGTTCAGTCATTTGTCAATTAAAAAAAAAAAGGAAGTTAATCTGGCTAAAAAAAGAACAAACATTTTTCTCCTGTGCTTATGGCTCTTGGAGCAGGCAGAATAATCTTGGGTGATTCTGTCTCCTCATAGGAAAATCAGAATTCAGGTTTCAGCAATACTTCTCTATCTTTTCACTCCAAGCTCATTAGCCTGTTTCTGATGGCTGCTGAACATTCCTGGCTTCCAAGGAGACTTCAGAGCAGCATGTGCTCAGCACATCTCAGAAAGAGGAGATGAGGAGAGGCATTATTTTGAAGTACACTTGCTGTTACCATTTCCCGGCAGTCAATAATGTAAAAGTAACTATCTCTGTTTGCATCAATGTCCTGCTGGTTTGTTGGCTGGGATTGCTTCAAAGGTAAGAGTAAAAATATTCCTGTTTTGGGAAAGTGGCACATTATCTACTTGGTTGTTTAAGCTTGTGCTCGGTGGTGTCACAGCTGTTCTTTCGGTATATGCGGTTAGCTCCTGCCTCATTCAAGTTACGCACACGTTTTCAGCACTGTGAGCATGTGCTGTCACTCAGCACAGGACCCCTTTTCTCCCCTTATACTGACACATTTGCACAGCTGGATTGTGTAGGATAACTTGTGTTTGGAGGCCTGTCCCTGTGTGACACCATGGGACAAGAAGTGCAGACCTTGTTCTCCCCCTGTTTCACCATGATGTCCAGCTGGTACAGGTGCACTAAGAGAAACACAACACCTACTGCGGTCATCCACGTCGTTCTGCAGTTGTTCCACCAGCAACATGCAACTCAACCCTAAAATCACTACACTGTCACTCGTCCGGCTTCACCAATGTCACTAAGGCTGTTCCGACCTTGAGCCCGTGCAGCAGGCCCCATGTCCCTCACTGTTCTGGTTTTAAAGCTAAGCCAGTGAGAAACTGCAAGTCAGAAATACAATTTATTAAGTAAAGAGGTGGAAAAAAGGAAAAAACCAAGATACATCCAATAATACAAAAGAAAAAAACCACTGACAGAGTCAGAATACAATGTGACGCCCTGCTAGTTAGGGTGGTGTTAGAAGTCCAAATGGTCTTGTTAGAAGTCCAGATGAAATGGTCTTGTTGGAAGTAGTGATCCCATGGAAAAGATCTGGTGGCTCTTATCTTCTGAAAACCAGTGGGTAAGGGCAGCTTGTTCTGTCCCAAACTCCAGATTATATCCAGGTGGGGATGTTTAGCTCCTCCCCTCTGGACAGAGCATCTCACAATGGGCTGATATCATTCTATGAGTAATGCAGTGGGTCCTTGATTGCCCATTTGACAGAAATGACTCCTGAACGGAGTTATCTCAGAGTCGTGTGGCAAGGCATTGATGCGTCCTTTAACAGGAGATAAGGAAAAAACAATGCCCCTCCTGATTTCAACAGCTCTTGAAAGATACAATGCATCTTTATATTGTACTCTAGGACATAACCCACCCCTTATTCTATTACCATCTACAACATGCACAAACCAATATCTTACATATATATATATATATATATGTATGTATACACACAATACAGAATGAAACTTTACACACAGTCATCACTTAAAATTAGGTCTCCTTGTGGTACACAACAGGTTTCCCCATCCTTCTGCATTACCCACCAAGTGTAACCATGCCCTTGTGCAAAAACAATCCCATGGATGGGTTTGCCCCTGCCTGCGGTGGGATTAATCCAAACAGTCTTTCCTAAAATACCTTTCATGTGTATCACAGGAACTTTGTCTCCATCCACTGTGTGCAGGGCTTCAGACTGGGCAGGACCAGCTCGATTGATGGACCCTTGGATGTTGACCACCCAGGTGGCTTTTGCTAAGTTCAATTCCCAATTTCTGAAGGTTCCACCGCTAAGTGCCTTCAGGGCACTTAGTCTTCTTAAGTGTTCCATTGCATCATTCAAGTTTCCCGGCAGCTGGTGCATGATAGGGCATATGATATATCCATTCAATACCATGTTCTTTGGCCCAAGTGTTTATAAGGCCGTTCTTGAAATGGGTTCCATTGTCTGAATCAATTCTCTCAGCAGTGCCGTGTCTCCACAGGACTTGCTTTTCTAGGCCCAGGATGGTGTTCCGGGTGGTAGCATGAGGCACAGGGTAGGTTTCCAACTGTCCTGTGGTTGCTTCCACCATGGTCAGGACATACCGCTTGCCTTGGCGGGTTTGGGGAAGCATGATGTAGTCAATTTGCCAGGCTTCCCCATACCTGTACTTCAACCATCGCCCACTGTACCACAGAGGTTTCACCCGTTTGGCCTGTTTGATTGCAGCGCAGGTCTCACATTGTGGATGACATGAGAGATGTTGTCTATAGTAAGGCCCAGCCCTCGGTCACGGGCCCATCAGTATGTTGCATCTCTCCCCTGATGACCAAAAGCATCATGGGCCCAGCAAGCCAGGAATGAGTCTCTCTTGTGCCAGTCTAGATCCACCTGTGATACTTTCATCTTGGCAGCTCGGTCCACCTGTTCATTGTTGTCATGCTCTTCATTAGCCCACCTCTTGGGTTTGTGCACATCCATGTGTCGAATCTTCACGGTCAGCCTCTCTACTCGGGTGGCAATGTCCTGCCAAATCTTGGCGGCCCAGATGGGTTTCCCTCTGTGCTGCCACTTGGCCTTTTTCCAGCAATCCAGCCATCCCCACAGAGCATTAGCTACCATCCATGAGTTGGTGTAGAGATAGAGCCTCGGCCACTTCTCTCGTTCAGCAATATCCAAAGCCAGCTGGATGGCTTTAAGCTCTGCAACCTGACTTGATCCATCTTGTCCCTTGGTAGTTTGTGCAACTTGTCATGTGGGGCTCCATACTGCAGCTTTCCATTTCTGGTTAGTGCCTACAATTTGGCAGGAACCATCAGTGAAGATGGTGTATTGTCTCCGGTAGCTCATTATATGGTGGGGCTTCCTTGGCACATGCCAAGGCGCTTGCTTCTTGTCCTGTTCAGAAGATAATCCAAAAGTCTCTCCTTCAGGCCAGTTTGTTATAATTTCCAGAATGCCAGGGCAATTTGGATTTCCAATATGGGAGCACTGGGTGATGATGGCAATCTTTTTGCTCCATGTGGTGTCAGTGGCGTCATGTACAAAACCTTTCCTTTAAACATCCACCCCAGCACTGGAAGGCGGGGTACCAGAAGCAGCTGCGTTTCGGTGCCAATTACTTCTGAGGCAGCTTGAACACCTTCATAGGCAGCCAAGATTTCCTTCTCTGTGGGGGTGTAGTTTGGTTCAGAGCCTTTGCAGCTCTGGCTCCAGAATCCCAGTGGTCGACCCCAAGTCTCACCAGGCACCTTCTGCCAAAGGCTCCAGGACAGACCATGGTTCCCAGCTGCAGAGTACAGCACATTCTTCACCTCTGGTCCCCTCCTGACTGGGCCAAGGGCAACCACATGAGCGATCTCCTGCTTAATCTGGGTGAAGGCTTGTTGCTGTTCAGAGCCCTAGGGGAGATCATTCTTGAGGGTGACCAGGTAGAGAGGGCTCACAATCTGGCTGTACTTGGGAATGTGCATTCTCCAAAAGCCTATGACACCTAGGAAAGCTGGTGTTTCCTTCTTGTTAGTAGGTGGAACCATAGCAGTGATCTTGTTGATTACCTCTGTTGGGATCTGATGATGTCCATCTTGCCACTTGACTCCTAGAAACTGAATTTCTTGAGCTGGTCCCTTAACCTTACTTCACTTAATGGCAAAACCAACTTTCAGCAGACTCTGGATAATCTTCTCTCCTTTTTCAAAGACTTTCCCCGCTGTGCTCCCCCATACAATGATGTCATCGAAATACTGTAGATGTTCGGGAACCTCGCCCTTTTTCCAGCGCAGCCTGGATCAGTCCATGGCAGATGGTAGGACTGTGCTTCCAACCCTAGGGCAATCAGTTCCAGGTGTGCTGCAGTTCATTTGGGGAGGAGGATGCCCATGGGAGGCCCTGGGGGGCCCCCTAAGCTGTAAATTTGCTGGTAACAGCAGTCAGGCAAGGAGACTCCACACGGCTGCTGAAGGTGCTAATTTGATGAGGGTTTATTGGGGGTCCCACCCCCAGTAGCAGCATGGTTTCTGAGGGAGAAGGGGGGAAGGGAGGGGAAGGGAGGGGGAGAGAGGGAGAGCCTAGGGGAAAAGGGGCCAAAAGAGAGCAAAGGGCCAGGAGGGAGCAAAGGGCCAAGAGAGAGCCTGAGTTCTCCCCCCACGGCTTAACGGGGAGATTCAGAGTGGGTGCGGAATAAGACTTGGGCCAATGGGATTACAGATACATGATACTTCAGGGGAGGATCACAGGCTTGGAATAAACCGTACATTTTTGAGGCATGAAACAGAGCATACCATTTAACTAAAATGTAACATCACAATTCATCCTTTTTTTGTTAGAAAGAAAAGATAAAGAGAAATATGACAATTAACAATTTTTAAAATGAAGCAGTAATTACACGGTTTCGCAGCATAAAAATAAATACAATTGCAATGAGGATTATGTTTTAAACAGTCCATCTGACTCGATATTTTCCTTTGGTGGTAGGTATTAAAGATAGAATTTGTATTTAATTGTAATAAACGGGTTATGTGGGTCCATATTGCAGATTTTAAACGAATTTAAAGCACGGGTGAGTGCTTAAAGGGCTTCAGCCTTTGGCACTAAGCTCATATGAGAGTTTTGGGACTGGCCTTTTCAGTGTGACTGGTCCAATGGTGACTAACCTTTTCCAACTGGCTTTTTGGACCACCACAGCTCTCAGTTTTAGGCTGAGGTGCCAACTTGCGCTCCCCCTCTCAGGGAGAGGGAATCACCTGGAGCCCCCCAGACTCCAGGCAGGTTTGCAGCCTCAGATTCTCACCCTTGGATCTGAGCTTTACTGCTGCTTTCACTTTCCAACTGGTTTAACCCAGAAGACCCCCAGTTTTAGGTCGTTCAAAGAAAAACAAAAAGAAAAAAAGAAATTTGGCTTCAGCTACTACCTATACTCAGGGAGCATTCACCACAAAATTATCAAAATACTTTCCCAGACACCATTTTAGGTCATCAGTCACCCTCAGAACCTACTGAGGATAGCATAAACCCAACAGCGATTATGATTCAGCAGTCTAATACTATCTGAACACTCGCTATTAAAGAAACAATAGAAAACTGCTTCTTGCTGGATCTACCCTTGTGACCTGACAGGCCCCTGCTTTCTAAAACTGAAGACAGGACAATCTGCAATATGAACACACATTTAAACTAGAAAAGCATTATTGTAAAAACTACTTCATGGAGATGAGAGGGAAATGGAGAGAAGACAGGTTTGGATAAGAATGATAAAACGGTTAGAGTGTTTTAGGAGAAAAGTCCTAGCTGATGAGTTCTTTTTAGCTAGAACAAGTGGATAGGGATTGGGAATTGGGGAGGTTAAGGGTAGCCAAGGACTCTGTGAAAGAAAAACCTTTTTGGGGTACCCTGCACCTTCGAGCAGTTTGCTTCTAGTTAACTACCCAAAATAAGGAAAAAAGGGATATGGATTGCAGAGAAGGATATTATCCTGCTCTTGGAGTAACAGGGGAAGGAGATCGTAAAGTAGAATTTTCAATTCAATGAAATATACAAGGCTGTTAAAACTGGTATTACAAAATTACTTTAGCTTTGGGTTTTGGTTACTAAGCTTCTTTTCCAATTCCAGCTCTTACCTTGTGGGATTTGGAAGGGGGGGAGGTGGGAACTAGGAGTTGGAGAGGGGTTGGATCATGAGAGGCGGAGCACGGGGAGAAAAGGCAGGAAGAAAGGGATTTTTGGGGAGGAGTAGAAGATGGTGCCATGGCTGGAGCAATCTTGGCTGACACGTGGTCACGGCTATGTTGGATCTCTAGGCCATGCGGCCACATCACACACGGCGGTACCCATGTTGAGGCTTAGCCGTGTGGCTGCTCTGCCGGGTTTAGCAGGACGGAGTGGACTCCCAGGGGTTTGTTATGGGGAAGGTGGGTTAGGGATGGAGTTAGGGGAGGGAGCAGTGAGGGGGCGAGAGACTAAGACCGAGGAAGGAGGTCACAGAACTGACGGAAGCAGTTTTGGGGGATGCAGGGCTCGGGCAAAGCTGAAAACTGCTGCTTGCTTGTCTGGTGGCTCTCGCAGAAACTGGTGGGCTTTGGTTCATTCTTTCGCTGCTGCTGTGGACCAGGGCATCGGCTGTTCGGGTTCAGCGATCTGCACGGCCCGCCCGCTCTGCAGGGCCCTCCTCCGCCGCCTCCAGGCAGAGGGCGGCAGGCTCAGCTCCGCCACTGCCGCGGCAGCTCCCGGTGATCGGTGGCTCCGAGCAGCCACGTGGCGGCCACGTGGCGCGGTGCTGCGAGTGGCGGGCCGGGTGTGCTCCGCGTGGCTTTTCTGGGTGCCGGGGCGCACGCACGGGCCGGGCCCGGGGCCGCGGCGGGTTGGCGGTGGTGGGATGGTGGTGCGAGGTCTCTGCGCCGTGGCGGAGGGGCCGCCTGGGGCCGCGACTTCGGCCCCGCACAGCCACCCTGCAATGCCAGAGGTGACGCTGAAGCGGTGTTCCGTAGGGTTCTGCAGTGTGCCGGCAGGACAATGGAGGTCCATTTTCGTCTTAGGGTTGTTGGTGGTCGAGCCGCACATTGGGAGCCATTTGTTGCAGTTCGTTTAGGGGGCATCCCCGGAGAGGCCCTGGCCCCCTAAGCTGTAAGTTCGCTGGTAGCAGCAGGCAGGCAAGGAGACTCCACACGGCTGCTGAAGGTGCTAATTAGATGAGGCTTTATTGGGGGTCCCACCCCCAGGGGCAGCATGGTTTCTGAGGGAGAAGGGGGGAAGGAAGGGGAAGGGAGGGGGAGAGAGGGAGAGCCTAGGGGAAAAAGGGGCCAAGAGAGAGCAAAGGGCCAAGAGAAAGCCTGTGGTCTCCCCCCACGGCTTAACAGGGAGATTCAGAGTGGGTGCGGAATAAGACTTGGGCCAATGGGATTACAGATACATGATACTTCAGGGGAGGATCACAGGCTTGGAATAAACCGTACATTTTTGAGGCGTGAAACAGAGCATACCATTTAACTAAAATGTACCACCACACAGGTGTACTACACTCCCCTCCAGGTGAAGGCAAACTGAGGCCTGCATTCTGCTGCCAGAGGAATGGAGAAAAAGGCGTTGGCAATATTGATGGTCGCGTACCACTTTGCTGCCTTGGACTCCAGTTCATAGCTCCAACATGTCTGGCACAGCAGCGCTCAGTGGTGGTGTGACCTCATTCAGGCCATGGTAATCCACCACCAGTCTCCATTCTCCACTGGACTTATGCACTGGCCATATAAGGCTGTGGAAAGGTGAACAAGCCTTGCTGACCACCCCTTGGATCTCCAGTTTACAAATCATCTCATGGATGGGAATCACAGTCTCTGTTGGTACGATATTGCCAACAGTGTACTGTGGCTGTGGCAATTGGTACCTGTTCTTCAGCTCTCAGCACTCCCACAGCAGAGGGGTCGTCTGAGAGACCAGGCAAGGTATTCAGTTTTCTGATGTCTTCTGTCTCTACAGCAGCTATCCCGAAAGCCTAACAATGTCCTTTTGGGTCTTTGAGATAGTCTATGCTGAGGGTGCATGGGGCCTCTGGGCCAGTCACAATGGGGTATTTCTGCCACCCGTTCTCAGTCAAACTCACTTCAGCCTCCAATACAGTCAGCTGCTGGGATCCTCCTGTTACTCCAGAAGTAAAAATGAATTCTGCTCCTACATACCTTGATGGCATCAGGGTACCTTGGGTACTATACTATACAGGGTACTACTACAAAGCCATATATTTTTGTGGGTCAGATGTGCCAGGCCATCAGATCCACACAGTCCAATAGATCCAATTGTCCCTGGTTAGAGGCAGGGCCCCTCTATTCCTGATGGTGGCACACGTTGCTCTCTTCCTGTAAATAGGTTCCTGAGGTTCCTTCAAGAGGATCAGTGATATCATCGTTCCTATTTTGTCTGGAATTCTGTGTGCGAGAGACTGCAGCAGCGTTGACTCTAGATGAGCTTCTTGTCTTAGGTGTTCCTCTTTTCAGTTCACGTACCCGGGCGGCTAAGGAGGAGGTGGGTTTTCTATCCCACTTCCTCGTGTCTTCTCCATGCTCCTGAAAAGAAACCAGAGTTTACCTCGTGGAGTGTATCCTCTCTCCTTGGGTGGGACAACAGCTTCTAATGGCAGAGACTCTTGTTGGCTCTGGCAAGATGTGGTAGACTTCTTCCTTAAGTTCCTTTTTTAGTGTCCTCTTCAATCAAACTCTGGACTTGCTCAGCCAGCCTTGTTTCCATGGACGAGACATGGGTAGGATATGGGGTGGTGACAGTGTCCTCATAAATTGTTAGTTTATTGGCCAAGACGCCACCCTGTCTTTGCCTTCCCTCCATTGTAGTGGTGCCAGGTAACAGGAGTATATATCTGGTCCCAGCCACGCAAATCTCAACCACATCTGCGATGTGCACTGAACACAATCTGGGCTTTTAGGAAATCTCTCATCTTCTGAGAAAATTATCTCCAGCACGAACAATTCCCCCAGGCATCAGATACCTTGTTCCGTTGTGCTCCATTTTCCTTGGTGCACCTGGAGGTCTTCTTTACAAAGCTATCTGTCCCTCACACCTGTCGCCGCCAGAGGCTGCGTTTCTTAGGTTCTCCCAATCCCCTGGTCAGTGACCACATCCTGGGACAGCACTCCCAGTTGCCCGGCCTCACTTCCATCCAGAATGGTGTCATTGGCTGCAGCATCCCAGATGCAGAGCAGCCAGGTCAGGATGGACTCGTTTGTCTGGCGAGTCAATTCCCTCCACAGGTCACGCAGCTCACCCAGGGATAGAGAGTGAGTGATGATTTCTGGGTCTGTCTGTTCCACTGGGTGCAAAGGTCCTGCCGCATCCTTGCCAGTCACTAAGCAGACTGATTTGCTCTTTGATTTCTTCTTTTGAACAGGGGCAACTGCTACTGGTTCAGGCTGTTCTGGTTCGGTGACGGTCTGTATGGAGATGCTGATGGCACTTTGGGTTTCTTCCTCCTCTGTGAGAGCCTGCATAGACACAGAGGGTGTTGTTTTGGTTTTGGTTCCTTTCTCTGCCACAGTCTGCATAGACATAGATGCTGTTTCGCCTTCGGTCTTTTCCTCCTCTGTGGAATTCTGTGTGGACATGGACACTGTTGCTTTGCTTCTCTTTTCCTCAAGAAGACGCTGCACTACACCATGTAGTGCTTTGTTTCTAAGCATGTTGCAGGCTGTGCAGAGAAGACAAAGCAGAACTAACAACAGTACTTTGTCCTTGGCATCCAGAGAGAACTCAATATTTTCAAAAACTGTTGTGTCAAGCCTAAAAGGCTGGAAAAAATATTCTTTACCCCTCCCCCGAAAGGTTGGGTGCGATTGTTAAGGCCCGGGTACGATTGTTAAGGCCCCAGACGTATCAGCCTAGATTAGGACAAGCAAACAAAATTGAGTGCATATTCGCATATTCCAAATTATGTTCATAGTCTCGGAGGTTATCATGCAATAGACACAATAAAACAATAAAGCAATTATTATAGCATACCTTGGCCTACACAGGAGCATTACAATTGGGAGATAATTCCCTATGTGCAGAAAAATATAGAGAGCTAGGTATAAGACCCATATAAGCATACTGAGGATCATAGAGAATAGGTGGCTTCTACAACACAGAATTGTAACTCTTACTGTTAGCGTTCAAAAACACATAATCACGGGGACTATATGCGGTGCTTTTTATTAAGAGCTCTGGGAATCGGGGTATATTCAACCCAAATCTGATTCCAACCATACATCCGAAATGATCATGTTTTATACTCTATTGTTACATAACTTTCATGTTAATTATTAAACTTATATTGTTCTATTGTATACATAAATTCAGCCCCTCTCTGAATTTCCAACATAGTTTCTCACTATTCTTCTTATGGTTACATAATAATTACATTTAATTACTAAACAATCATCACATCTAACAATTATATAATTTATCATACTGCTTATGCAGGTGCAGTTGATCTGGGAAAGCACAACATTTTTAGATTCCATCTTTAACTTTTTCCAGGGTTCCACTATCATTCTCCCCCCTTTGAAAGCATTTTCACTTCACTATAGGTGTAAATGTTTTCACTTGATACAGTCCTTTATTCCTCAGTTCGTACTTGGTTCTTCAAATCCAGGGTTGATGTAAACGTTGTCGTGGATGCTGTTACGAACTGAACTGGAAAACCAGAAGATGGTGGGTATGGATCTCGTGTTAGTGCCTTTATTATCCTCTGGTTCCAGGATGTTTTCTTCTGTATCTCTCCCTTTAAGATGCTGTAAACTAACCAAATTGCTAAGAATACAATTAGTAAGATTATCATACTCTCAATGATAGATTTAATCCATGAACTCACATTCCACCCTAATCCTTTAAAGATTTTTCCTAACCAGCTTGTAGCCAAATCCTTTTGCTCTTCTTGTGCTTCATGCTCTATTTGTTTCAACTGATTGATGTCATATTCTACATCTGCAGTTACATTTGGGATATGAACTCAGCAATGATCAACTTGTCCCTTTAAGAATCTACATACTCCATGCTCTTTCAGGAGTAACATATCTAGGGCTAATCGATTTTGTAAAGTCATTTTTGTGGTGGCTTGTAATTGTATATTTAATTCTTTAAATCCTTCCTGGGTGACTCTTGCCAGTCTACCTACCTGACCTGTAAGTTTGTATAGCATCTCTCTACTCTTATAGTTTGCTATAGGACCAAGCAATGACTCTAGGGCCCATCCAAATTTCACTCCACTAGAGGGTTCTTGCCAAGTGTCATCTGGATTTTCATTGTCTAGAACTTCTCGTCTTGCTCTTATCTGCAGAAGTTCATGTTTTCCATTAAATGGGGACTTTTTCCAAATTGGACATAAGGTTGGGAGGCCTAAAGTAATCTCCTTTACTTTCCCATCTACAGGCAGATGTGTTGTCCAGGTACCATCACTTGCTGCCCATACAAATTGTCCTGGACTTCGGATTGAACCTTGGTACACGCTATAATTACTCTATAATTCACTCTGCCTTGTTTATGTTTAATCCCTCTGCAAACACAACCAATTTGTAGGGCTATTGCCAGGGGTGGCATCTGTTTTATTTCTTCATCATCTGAAGTGCAGTCGTAAGTTTTATTACATGCCCACCAACTTACTTTGTCTGCCTTCGTTCTGCTACTAGTGTCAGTGTTCGTTATTGCTGGATCTGTTTCATTCTTGGAGCCTTCCCACTTAATACACCAAGGGGTGTTTGCCATATTTTGGAATCTTTGAAGAATACTCACAGACCACACACTGTCCCAAGGTTCTATCTGATCTTTCCTATCCTTGGCCTCACATTCCCATACCAGAGTGGTTTCTGTAACTTGCCTTGATTCGGGTACCTGTTTACATGTAATTGTTTTGGTCTTTTGTATTTCAGGTAGTTTTGATGTTATGATTCCCCAATTTACTGGGTCTCCTGCTGCCTTTGGTATTGGCAGACAGGCAGTTATTCGACTGGTGTTTTGCATTTTGGCAAAATCTTTGACTAATCCAATCATTACATTCTCAGCCCGAACTGCATTAGAAACCTTTATCACCTGTGTTTCCGTTTGTACCTCTCTCTTCATTCTAGAATGAAGAGTGGTTAGTTGATCATTTTGCATTCCACATCCCAAAGATATTAATAACCATAATGTTAGCACAATTACTGATAGCATTCTGAAAGCAATTAAACACGTCTTATCTGCAGCCTTTGTTCATTCCAGAGTTTATACAGTCTGTGATCCAGGATGGACTTTCTTCACTCGGGTATAGTGAATCCAGGGGTCTACGCCGGCTACTTTGACTGCTGTAAAGGTGGTCAGTAGTACCTGATGGGGTTCACTCCACTTTTCTTTCAGCGGTTCCTCGTTCCAGTTCTTGATGTACACCTCGTCTCCTGGATGTATCTTATGAACTGGGTTCTCGAGAGTCAGTGGTCTATTCCACACGAGGATACTCCGGAGCCGAGCTAAAGTTTTCCCAAGAGACAGAACATAATTATACACTTCCTGCTTTCCTGTGACATGTACATTAGGGTTAGGCTCAGGAGATTCATATGGTTTCCCATACAATATCTCATAAGGACTGACTGACATCCCACTCCTAGGCTTTATCCGAATCCTCAACAGTGCTATTGGCAAAGCCTGGGGCCACTGCAATTTGGCTTCTTGGCATATTTTACTGATTTGCCTTTTTAGTGTCTGATTCATCCTCTCTACCTGTCCACTTGACTGGGGTCTCCACGGTGTGTGGAGGTCCCAATTTATCCCCGGCAATCTACTTACCTCTCTTACTACTGTAGCTATGAAATGGGGTCCCCTATCTGATGATAACCCTAGGGGTACCCAGAATCTGGGAATAATCTCCTGTAGCAACCACTTAACTGTTTCCTTTGCTTGGTTCGTGCAACAGGGAAGGGCTTCTGGCCACCCAGAGAATGTGTCAACCCCCACTAACAGGTATTTGTATCCTCGAGTTCTTGGTAGTTCTACAAAATCTACCTGCCAGTAGTCTCTTGGCTCTATTCCTATCCAAATTCTTCCTAACTGTGCCTGTCGCCTGGCCACTGGGTTGTTTTTCAAGCAGATATCACATTTTGACATTACTGATTTTGCCATTGTTAACATCGTACTGAAATTAAACTCTGCTTTAGCAATTTTACCAATGCCTCTGCTCCCCAGTGACATTTGTTATGTTTAATTTGTAGAACTTCTCTCATTATCAAGGGGGGGTACCACTATTTGTCCTTGTGCAGTCACATACCATCCCTCTGAATTCTTTTGTGCATTTAGCAAACGCGCCAGTCTCTTATCTTCTACTGAATATTTTGGTTTTGGAGGCAAATTGAATTGGGATACATTAAGCTTCAAAGGTATCAATGCCATTGTTGTTTGTACCTCTCGAGCAACCTGTCGGGCTGCCCAGTCTGCCTTTCGATTTCCCTCACAGATTTTGGAGTTTCCTGATTGGTGTGCTTTGCAGTGTATGATTGCCACTTGTTCAGGTTTTTGTACTGCCTTTATCAATTGCAGGACTGCATCCTGATGTTTAATGTGCGTACCCCGAGAAGATAACAGTCCTCTTTCTTTCCACAGTGCTCCGTGTACATGCACCACTCCAAAAGCATATTTTGAGTCAGTCCAGATATTTACCTTTTTCCCTTCACTTAATTCTAGTGCCCTGGTTAAAGCAACCAGTTCTGCCTTCTGGGCAGATGTATTTGGTGGTAATGCCTTTGCCTCCACTACTGTATTGACTGTTGTTACCGCATATCCAGCGTATTTGGTTCCGTTTTCCACGAAGCTGCTCCAGTCTGTAAACAGCTCCCACTCCGGCTGCTCTAGTGGGACGTCTTTCAGGTCTTCTCTTGCTGAATAGGTCTACTCTATTACTTCTACACAGTCGTGTTCTAATGGGCCTTCTTCAGTTGTGGTACCTAGGAACAAAGCTGGATTCAAAAGGTTAGTTGTTTTTAATGTGACATCATCCTGCTCAGTCAGAACTACCTGGAATTTCATCATCCTGCTGGGAGAGAGCCAATGGCCCCCCTTTTGTTCTAAGACAGTGGTTACCATGTGTGGTACATAGACATCTATGTGCCTTCCCATAGTAAGTTTCCTGGCTTCTTGTATCAGGATCACAGTATCTGTGACTGCCCGCAGACATGGGGGCCACCTGGCACTTATGTTGACGAGTTGTTTGGAAAAGTAGCCCACCGGCCTTTTCCAGCTTCCCAGACGTTGGGTCAGGACTCCTAGTGCTAGGCGTAGCCTTTCATGTACAAACAGCTGAAAATCTTTAGACAGATCAGGTAACCCTAGTGCTGGAGCAGTTGTCAATGCTTCCTTTAATTTTAGGAAGGCTTCCTTCTGTGGTTTGCCCCAGGTGAATGGCTGCCTCTTCTGAGCTTCATACAGGGGTTTCACAATCAGTCCATAGTCCATGATCCACAAGCGACACCATCCTGCCATCCCGAGGAAGACTTGCAGCTCACGTAAATTCTGGGGCTCTGGAATCGCACAAATAGCTTGGATACGGTTAGTACCTAGTTTTCTTTGCCCTTGTGAAATTTCACATCCCAGGTAAATCACAGTCTGTTGTGCGATTTGTGCCTTTCCTCTGGATACTTTATAGCCTCCCATTCCCAGTGAATTTAAAATCTCAATGGTTACCTTTATACAGGTTGCTTTTTCTTCTGTAGCAATTAGTATATCATCAACATACTGCAATAATAAGTATTGGTCTCTTGGTACTTGCCCATTTTTGGTCCAAATCTCCAGTTCCTTTGCCAGTTGGTTTCCGAATAGGGTCGGTGAGTTCTTGTAGCCTTGTGGAAGTCTTGTCCAGGTGAGCTGGGTCTTTCTTCCGTTCCCTGGGTTTTCCCACTCAAAGGCAAACAGTTTCCTACTTTCTTTGTCAAGGGGGATGCAGAAAAAGGCATCTTTTAAATCAATTACGGTAAACCATTTATATATCTCCTTTACGGATGTTAGCAATGTATAAGGATTTGTTACCACTGGATAAATGTCTTTTGTTATTTTATTTATTGCTCTCAAATCCTGCACTAATCTATATTCTCCGTTTGGCTTCTTTACTGGAAATATTGGTGTATTAAATTCTGATTCACATTCTTCTAAAATTTGGTATTTCAAGAATTTCTCAATAATCTTTACTATTCCTTGCCATGCTTCTGGTTTTATGGGATATTGTTTGACTTGTACAGCCCTTGCCCCTTCTTTTAACTCTACATGCACTGGTTGTGCCAATTTAGATTTCCCTGGTATATCTGTCTCCCATACAGAGGGAATCACTGCATCTTCTACCTCCCTAGGGATAGAGGGGACAGGTTTTTCTTTGATCATTACTATCTGTCCCATCTTTGATTCAGGTATTTTCATTATAAGCTCTCCATTTTCAAAGGTTATTACCGCACCAAGTTTCGCTAGCAAATCTCTCCCTAAAAGCGGAATTGGACACTCAGGTACATATAAAAATTCGTGTGTTATAGTCTTGTTTTCATAACACAAATCTAGGGGTTGCAGGAAAGGCCATTTTTCCTCTTTCCTTGTAGCGCCGACTATTGGCGTTTCCTTGTCCCCAATTTGTCCTTGCAAATCATTCAATATAGAAAAAGTAGCTCCCGTATCTATTAGAAATCTGACCTCTTTATGCCCTAACTGTATATTTACAACAGGTTCCTTAACTTGTTCTACCGGTTCTACATCTAGTCAGCTGGTATACTCCCCCAGGACCATCTCCTTGGTAGCCTGCTGGAACTGACTGCCCTGGTCAAACTGGTTATTCAAACTTGGACAATTTCGCTTTCAATGCCCCTCCTGCTTACAATACGCACATTGATTCAAGCTTAACCCCTGGGTAACTGGTCTCCTACCCCGACCATTCCTGTTACGCCCCCTGAAATTTGGGTTCCCTTTCCCCTGTATTACTGCCAAAAGATTCTGCTGCTGCCTTTTACTAGCTTCTTTTTCCCGATTGTTATATACCTTCCAAGCAATCTCAAGTAACTTATCCAAATTCCTTAATTCTTCCCCTTCTAATTTTTGCAATTTTCTACGAATGTCATCCTGTGATTGGCCAAAGAATATGAGAGCGAGCTGAACCTTTGCTTGCTCTGTATCCATTTGGAGGTCTGTATATTTCCTTGCTACCTCCTTAAGCCTCTCCAAAAACGCAGTGGGAGATTCCTCCTTTTCCTGTCGAACCTCATATAGTTTGGACCAATTTATAGTTTTGGGCACAGCGTTCTGAACTCCTACTTGGATCCACTCTTTATATTTCTGTAATTTCCTCATATCGCAAAATAAATTAGGGTCCCAATTTGGATCCTCAATTGGGAAATTCACATCTAAATTCCCTGTTACCAGCCCATTTCTAATATCTTCTTTTGCCCTCTCTTTGGCCGCCTTAAGTACCATTTCTTTTTCAGTAGAATCCATCAGAGTATCTAATATTACTTGTATGTCATCCCAGTCAGGATTTTGAGTTTTCATAACTATTTTTACTACACGTGCCACTTTATCAGGATTTTCTCTATAAGTTCCAGCTGACTGTTTCCAAATAACTAAGTCTGCCAGGAAAAAAGGCACTTTTACAAATACTGGCCCTTCCACTCCACTACCTTGTCGCAAGGGGGCAATCACAGTCGGTTTTTGTTTGCTTATGCCTTTTCTATGCACAACTGGAGCAAGATTTGACCGACTCCGGGTTCTATGGGCTATTGGGGTCACTGATTCATTACCATTACTATCTTTCTCAGTTGCGTACCTCTTTCTCCTTTCTATCACAGTTAGGTTTTGCTCATCTTCCGAGGAAGAGGGATCGGGTGATGATGGGAGAGAAGGATAAAGAGGGAAAGGTGTACTAGACGAGACAGGTTCAGGACTAGGTGGGTGAGGAGCAGGTAGTGGGATAGGGACAGATGAAACAGGTGGGATAGGGTTAGGGTCTCTTGTTCCTATTGGAGCTACTTGTAAATCAATATCTGTATAATTTTCCCAACTCAAGCTTTCTCTTAACGCCAAGTGTTCTAAACAACGTTCCTCACAAACCCCACACTTTGCAGATGTTTTAACCACTAATAATTCACATTCATCCTGCCATTCTGGCTTTCCCCATAAGTAGAAAAACAGATCAACATATGGGACTTCATCCCATTTTCCTTCTTGTTTACAAAATGACATTAACCGCAAAATAGTGTTATATTGCAGAGTACCATATTTTGGCCATTTTTCACCGTTCTCCAAGGCATATTCTGGCTACCATGAATTACAATGATCAATCAACTTAGTTTTACGTAATTCTTCCCCAAAGTTACCTTGTTTCCAATGTGCTAATAAGCACCCCAAAGGAGAATTTTGCAGGATAGGGGTGTTACTGCCCAAAATCCCTTTAAGTTTCTCCATTTCAAAAATACCACGAATGCTGACCCCGCAACGCTTTCGTGATTGTCTTACGGAACGGCGCCTAGGCTTGTACCAACAGGAATTCCTTTAGCCCAACCAAGCGTAGCTTTCGCTGCGTCTTATTGTCAGGCACCCAAAACCAAAGTAAAAAGCACCTTACTTTTCTCCTGGGGACGTTTGTGAGCAGCGGAAGCAGTCGCGGCCGATGGGCTCCCCGAGAATCCCTCGTTGCCGGCTGGAGCGTGATCGAGTCGTGAACTCACACAGCAGCACTCACAAGGGTCTCGTCTGGGTTCGCCAAAATGTTAGCGTTCAAAAACACATAATCACGGGGACTATATGCGGTGCTTTTTATTAAGAGCTCTGGGAATCGGGGTATATTCAAGCCAAATCTGATTCCGACCATACATCCAAAATGATCATGTTTTATACTTTATTGTTACATAACTTTCATGTTAATTATTAAACTTATACTGTTCTATTGTATACATAAATTTAGCCCCTCTCTGAATTTCCAACATAGTTTCTCACTATTCTTCTTATGGTTACATAATAATTACATTTAATTACTAAACAATCATCACATCTAACAATTATATAATTTATCATACTGCTTACACAGGTGCAGTTGATCTGGGAAAGCACAAAGCCTAACATTTTTAGATTCTATCTTTAACTTTTTCCAGGGTTCCACTATCATTACTTTTCTTAGTACTTTGGTGCCCCATATTGGGCACCAAAATGATGTTCTGGTTTGAAAGCAAAGCCAGTGAGAGACTCCAGGTCAGAAATACAATTTATTAAGAAAAGGGGGAAAAAAGGAAAACAACCAAAATACATGCAATAATACAAAAGAAAAAAAACACTGACTGAGTCAGAATACAACCCGACACTCTGCTAGTTAGGGTGGTGGTAGCAGTCCAGATGAAATGGTCTTGTTGGAAGTAGTGATCCTGTGGAAAAGATCTGGTAGCTCTTGTGTTCTGATAGTGGGTAAGGGCAGCTTATTCTGTCCCAAACTCCAGATTATATCCAGGTGGGGATGTTTAGCTCCTCCCCTCTGGACAGAGCATCTCACAATGGGCTGATATCATTCCATGAGTAATGCAGTGGGTCCTTGATTACCCATTAGGCAGAAATGACTCCTGAAGGAGCTATCTCTGAGTCATGTGGCAAGGCATTGATGGGTCCATTAACAGGAGATAACGAAAAAACAATGCCCCGCCTGATTTCAACAGCTCTTGAGGATGGGGAAATAATACATCTTTATATTGTAACCTAGGACATAGTCTACCCGTGTTGGACACCTTGTGATATCAGGCCCGGTTACAGCTCCCTGATGCACCGCTTCGCCTCGCCCAGGTCCCGGCTGAAGATCGGCTTCACGGCAGTCGACACCACCCCATTGCCAGCCACCGCCATCTTGATGCCAGTGCCACCTTCCCCACAGCCCATGGGAGTGCACAGGGCAAGGCAGCTGCTCCTATTGGCCGGCTGAGCGGCTACTCCAGCCTTTTGGGCCGGCTGCCTCCTATTCAATTGGTCAGAAGAAACGCCAATCACCCAGTCACTGTGCTGCAAGGGGCGGAGCAGCTGCTGGCTGGGCCCACACCAGGCCCCGCCTCCTGAGGCCGTGGGTCTGCCCCGCCCCTCAGAGCCCGCTCCTCCCTCAGGGCAGGGCTGGGGCTGTGATTTGGAGCGAGCCATTTGTTCCCTTTGCCCTGGAACGCCGCAATCGGCTGCTGTTCGGTCAGGCAGGTGGACTTTCTCTCAGTCACTCTTGCATGCTGGAAAAGACACTCCCTACTTTAGCTATACCCACGTTTTATCCAAATAAGCGAGTGCCGGAACCTCTCCAAAGTTAAGTTCCCTTTAAACACACTGGGGAATGTGCTGGCCCCTATAAATCTGAACACATGCAGTTTGGTGTCACTGAACAGATCAGAAAAGTAACACTGAAATGATCTTGAAAGGGGAAGGTGCTGGGTGTGAGGAGAGAAATCTCAGGTGAGTATCTGAGGCAGGAGCACAGCTGGACTGAGGCAACCAGAAAGAGGAGGGGTGAGAAAGGAGATTTCGCACACTTTTATTCTTTCAAGTTATTTTGTTGATGAAAAGCATAAATGTGCAAATGTGCAGTTCCTGCTGAAGTTCAAATCTTAATTTTGTTAGTAAGTATATGCATAATTCCATAGCTTTCATAGCTTCCAAAATTACTATTACACAAAATTACTACTCCACACGTGCACTTGATATCAGATTTATTTATTTTTTTTAGTGGTGGTTATATGTAGGAGCTCCTTTGTGCTACTGTCTCTTTAGATATGGTAAGTGGGCAACTTCTAATTTAAACATCAACATATCTTTATATCTTGCAAACAATTTGTCAGGGATATTGCAAGAAGAAAGAGAGAGGCAGCTCTGAAATCTGTGGCCATACAGTTTCAAACAGTGTTAACTCCATCCCAAGGTGAGTTCCAAACCTGTCCAAGAGCTGACTTTATGTAATGCCAAAAATAAAAAAAAATTAATTGAATGAGATAATAAATCTAAACACCAGGATTTATCTTTAAATATATTTATGGAAATTTCTGTATTTCACAAATGACCTTCTTCTGTGGCTAAAACACCATCTGGATTATTTATGTACTCCTTGGTATTGACTCCTACTGGAGATATAGTGTGACATAAGGGCTGTCAGGATTAAAACTTACTTTCTTTGAGGCTAGAAATGAAGACAATGCAATATTTGTTCAACACACAGAAGTGTGTAATAAACAGGAAGGAATGAAGGGGACATGAATGTCCTGGATGGTAAGATTTTCCAGAAGCACTATGCTGAAACTACATTGTAATGTCACTTTGTTGTTGAAGCTGAAGTTCTCTTGTCTGATTCAAGAAGCACAATTGGAATTAAGCTCAACAAGATGCTGGCCTAGATCCTTACTTTACACAGCTGTGGCCTTCTGCAGAGACTTGAGATTGAACGTGGCACGATCCTGCCTAGACCTGCAATGTTCCTGACAGAGTTTGGACAGTGGTGGTCTGTCAGTGAAAGGGGAGTGGTGTGCACCTATCTTGGGAGAGCTCGCAGCAGGTATGGGTGTGGAGAGTTGGTGAGTGCAAAGTGACCGTCCTGCCGTGGCCTGGGCTGGTCCTCAGGGAGCACAAAAGTGAATTTCTGCAGGAGAGTGGTAAAGAAGAGAAAGAGCTCCATCCTGGCTAGCTGTTCTCCCAGACAGGCACGGCGACCTGCAAGAAAGGGAAGAGGAAGTGTGTCAGAGAGGGCAATAATCGATGCCGGAATTGCCGTGGGGGGATCAGATCACCCTCCAGCTGTGCTTCTGACCTGCAGCTGGATCCTCCCCTCAGATTTACCTGCTGAGAAGGGCAGGAAGGCCTCTGGTTTCACAAACTGCCCCTTTGCATCCAGGAAGTGTTCAGGGTAAAACTCGTTTGGTTTCTCCCAGACTGTCTCATCCTTCAGCACTGAAGACAAGTTGGTGATGATTGTCGTCCCCTGCACTCCCCCACAAGAGGAAACAACTTAAGTGAGACCAGCAGCATTATCGTGGCACAACAGAACAGTGCTGGTTCCTCTTTAGTCCCTGACTGCCAACTAATAGCCCCCATTTCCACTTCTGCATCTTATTTGAAGCAGAGGTAAAGCAAGGCCCTTTTCCAATGGCATTTGGTGCCTGCCCTACACTCTGAAGCACCTGAACTTTTGCAATTTGTAGTCTTACAGAGGCTGTAGCGTGCAAATGCCAATTTCACGGTTACACAGTGGAAACAGCCTCTGCTTCTCAGATCCTCCTTGACTTGTTTTATAGCTGCAGAGATAAAGCAAGCTGACTGACAGACTTCAAAGCCCAACTTTTGCACGGACCAGGGAAAGTTGCAAAGCTTTCCTGTTTCACATGTCAAGGTTCTAAATCAGAGGAGATACCACACGGCTACAAAAAAATCCCAGGCTTAAATTCTGCCACTGCTGCCAGGGCAGCTGCTGGTCACAATGAAACTGGTCTGAATGCCAATGGCATCTGAGTAGCTTCAGAGATTAGAATTGGACTGCTAGCATCTCAGGAAAGCCAGTAAGCTGGTGTTCAGTGCCTCCAGAGAGTCGGTTAGGCTGCTTCTGACAGGCAGTGAATACCACGGTTCATTGAGAGGAAAGGAAACCTTTGCACTGAGCTGCCACTGCAGTTGTGTTCCCATACAACAAGTGTGAGCCTAGAACACAGATGTGACCATCGGCCTGAATTTAGCATTGCAAAACGTCCTATTTTAGTGCTCAGCAGTGACTGTAATTGGGGCTGGAAGTGAAATGCTGCAGGGTTGGATGGGATCATCCACACCCCGCATGGCAGCTGCAAAAGGAGAGGTTGCTGTGTTGCTTGTGTGGTCACGGTCACCTTGGGAATAAAGAAGCCTTGCAACTCGGTGTCCCGGTATGTCATGTGAGGTACTCCAATAGGAACAATATCCCCACAGCGTTGCACTTCATGGATCACAGCATTAGTGTAAGGCATGCTTGCTTGGTCCATCATGCTGGGCGGTCTCTCTCTGCCAATCACTCTATCAATCTCTGCCTGGACCTTACCTGAAAGCAGAAGAGATAAAGAATTAGAGGACCCTTGGAGAACCAGAGGCAGGTGGTACAAGCTGAAGGAAGACTGGCTACAGGAGATTGTAAGCACTGTGTGAGAACAGGACCAGCTGTTTTAGACAGGAAGGCATTTTTCAGTTGATCAGTGGCTATGTATAACTGTTCTTTGCTCATAGCACCCTTATTAAGGCCTTGCCACTTGATATGCTACCTTACCCCTCCTCTATCCAGCTTGGACAAGCAGCATTAGAGAATTTAAACCAATCAGCATCTGTTCCAAATATTGGAAGAGCCTACACTGACCTCAGCCAGTCCCCAGATGAAGCCCTCAAAGTGAAGGCAAGAGCAAACTTGCCCTTCAAACTTCAGTCTTTTTATCACGGCTACCTCCTGCCAGAAAAGCTGTTTGGGAAGTGTTTCTCCTCTGTTTCTGCTAGACCAACAGTCATCAAAGCTGTTCCTGATTGCAAAATCCTTGTGGAGAAATGACTCTTGAAGGGAAGAGGCTCCATTTCTGCAGGTAAGTTTCTGACTTACTCTGTATTTCTGGGTGGAGAAGCATGTACAGCAATGCCCACCGGAGAGTGGTGGAGGTGGTCTCAGAACCAGCTATAAACAAATCTGCAACAACCAGACGAAGGTTGTTATACTGGAAACCATTCTCTTCAGCTGCCTTACCCTGTGGAGAGCAAAAAAGTGGGTGATCTGAACTGCAGTAATTGCTGGGGAAGAAGATCACTGTCCAGAGAAGTGCTGAGAAGCACTAGATCCATTTTTTAGCGTGTGTTCCTGCTTTTTATTGGTAGACCGGCCTACAGCACAAGCAACAGTCTGAGCATGAGTGATGTACTTTGTAGCTCCGTTTCCTCCTGTATTTGAAGGCCCTCAACCACTTCCATCATACTCAGAGAAGAATACTACTCCTGCCTTCAGGACAGATGTAAACACCTTGTGCCTTCAGCTCAAACAGACAGCAGGCCCTTGCCACTCACTGTAACATCTTCCCCCAGAGGAAGTGGAGCACACTTATTCAGGTTTGATCAGATGGTAAAAGCCACAGAGGAGAGAGGAGGCTTCATTGATGTGGCAAATGCAAAATTAGCATTATTTTAAGTGGGTTATCTCTAGATATGCATTACAGATTCTCGCTGCTCCTGCCCTGGTGTTTTCTTACTACTGAAAAATAAAAAAAACAAGGATCAGGGCTATCAGGTTAAAGGATTATTGCTTCCTACTAAATCTGCAACACCACTTCTAGCAAAACTGGTCTCCCATCCAAATGCTAATTGAGCTCAAATTTGTTAGCATATGAGATATGACAAGCTCTCTGCATGAGTTCACCTGCTTGTCTTTTCTAATCCTCTCTATACTTCCCTTTCCTAGGGACTAGCTTCTGTTAAGTTACTCTGTATATTTAGATGCTGTTGTAATATGGATAGCAATTAATAATGCATTTAAGACTCACAGTTATTCCAAGAAAAGATCTCAGACAAGGGAGTTTGGGATGGACTTGACCCAAGTTAACTCAGGAGAGGGATTTATCAGACTGGCTTTCAGGTGATGTTAGTGAACAGAAGAGAGATGTGACAAGAGGCAGCACCCACCCCCAGGCTGTACTGCTCAGTGCAGAGTAACGTGGGTCACGTTGCTCTGCCCATGGGCTGGAGGTGCCCGATCCCCACAGCACGGCAGGGTTTGTAATGCAGAGCAGCAGTGCAGTCTGAGGACTTGGATGGGGGAAGTGATTTGCAAGCAGAATTTGGTAATATGGCTCCTCTGGCACTTGAAATGCAGTGAATCCATGCGCAGAAACATATGGCAGATGGACAGGCCAACCCAAATATCTTTAACTTTATACTGACGTTGTGCCTGACTGAATTCAAAGAAAGACTCCTTTTAATTTCAGTGAAGTTCAGAATTTAAGCCTTCCTCTGAGATCTAGCAAATGAGTTCTTAGCAAGCAATTCAAATATATATATATATCCCAAAGGAGACACTGGTTTCAAATCATATCTTGGTTTAAAGGCAGCCTATGGATGGGGCAATGACTTCAAAAAGTCAGTCTGTTGCTCCAGTTTTTGACTGATCTTGAGGCATCAGTCATTGAGGCGCTGACATTACACAGAACTTTGCATGCTGACTTGTTCCCTGGTGCAAACTTAGGACAAATAGTGAATTCTCAATTATTGCCTTTTAGAAGCCTTCATATTTTTGTAGGCTGGAAGGAAGGAAGTTCCTAAATTCTGAAGGAAGTGTGAAGGCAGGAAATGGAAACAAGAACATCAATAGATAACATGGTGTCCTAAGACAATAAAAGAGCTTCCGGCATGAAGAATACCTTTCTTCTCAAGATACAGCATGGAATGAAAAAGTAGGAAATTAGTTGGTAAGAGGTTTTGTGCAGCTCTAGGAGGAAAGTCAGCTTCACAGGTTTGAACTGGCAAAGAAACTACTCCTGATCCTATAGGGTCTGCTAGTATCACCCTACCTTCTCCATTTCCTTTAAAAATACATCCGTGATATCTCGGGTGTAAGCAGGGTCCCAGGTCTTCACATGTTTATCTATGGCCTCATCTATGAAGTCCATGAACTCCTTTTGTGCTCGAAAGATGTTTTGTGCCACTCCAGGGATCCGCACCAAAATGGGCACCACGTTAAGAAGCTGGGGTGTGAGAACCAAAGAAGGGATAAAGAAAGAGAGAGGAGATACTTATTACATGATGCAAAAAAAGAAAAATTAGGAAAACACAATTCTCTGAAGTAATAGAGGGCATCTTTTTACAGCTTGTGGCTTACCTGAGGCAGGAATCCAGTTTCTTCATCCAAGGAATTTTGAAATAACCGTGACAGCTTCTTGAATGTCTCATCACCATAGTCAAAACGGTCTCCAAAGACAATGTGGCAGATCATGTTGCTGACAGCATTATTTAAGGGAACATGTATATCAAAAGATTTACCTGAAAATGGAAATGGAGACCAAGCCATGAAGCTCAGCAACACCAAAGTGCTGAACCTCATCTGTCAGCAGTGAGAATACACAAATGCCACCTTGATGATACCAGGAGAAAATGCCCCAAACCACTCAAAGCATCACTCACTCTAGGAAGTGAAATAATCTCATTCTTATTAATACTTACTTGCTCTATGTTTAAAGAAGAAAATTCCCAAGATAAACTGAGCTGTGGGGCTGTTCTGTGACTTGACAGGTAACTCTTTGTTCTGTGTCTGGATGACAGGCTGTCAACTCTCAGCTGCACTTTTATTGCATGTGATAATATCAGTATGTTCCACTAAACCTCATCAAGTAGAGTTACTGAGCTCTGGGAATAACTCTGTTTTACCTCTCTCTTTCTAATTTCCTATTTGTTTACTGATTCAAATGGATTAGTGTTACAGTAGCCCCACTGTGTAAAGCAGAAGAGGCTCCAAGGAGGGCACATAGACTAGGAATACTGCATTTGCATGGGAAGAGAGCCCTGCATGCAAACAGCAGTAGCTGTAGCATTACTCCTCTCTGCATCACTGTATGGCCTTTTCCTGTGATTTCCCCATCCTTGTGGATGTCACAAACCTTCTTCAGACTTGATTTCAGAACAAAGAAATCCAGCTTCCTCTACCACTCGCTCCTCCAGGGATTTCTTTCCCATCCCAAAGTTCCTCAGCGTAGAGAGTGCAAATCTCCTTAGCTCCTTCCAGACGTGCCCATATCTTGCTACAACAATCCCTGGAATTGTGGATGAGCAAGAAATGTCAGATATTTGGCTTGTACATCAAGTGAATGGTGCTGGAGAACAGCAATTGTGAGTCTGGAGGTACAGGTCTGTATGGATAGATGAAACAGTCTGACCTTGTGCAGCTTGTTCAGACAGCAATTCAGAAAAGGATCACTGCACCTTCTAAAGCTTGTGCATGGCTGGCAAAGGTGCAGGGGGATTCAAAGGGATCAACAAGGGCTGCTAAGGATAAAGGAATCACCTCTCCAAAACATTCAGCATTGTTCCCATAGCTTGTGTGAACTGGGTAGCAGCATGTGCCACCACACAGGAGCTGAGGATGTGATGTGGGCAGGATGTAGGAAAATACTCTGTCTTGAATTAAATTATCATATTTTTTGCAACAACTTACATGTACCATTTTCCATAAGCATTTTGTCTTACATAAGCACTGTAAGTACTAATTTGTGGCTGTTGGGAGCTGGCAGAAAGGTTGTACCATGTACCACACAGCTGAAGAAGTGTGTGATTGCTGGAGCTCTACTACAGACATGAAGGGGAGCCCCCCTTTAATCAAATCCAAGTTTATCACCACCAAAGGGTGCCAGACATGCAAGGAGGCTGACCAGGGGGACACACAGAGGTGCACTGCACTGAGAAAATCTTGCCTCTACCCAATCCTTCCCTTGCTAGTGCCATCAAGGAATATCCATTGTCATGGGACTTGCCTTCACAATTCTTTCCATAGCCCATATGTTCGTATATTGGAAAGTACGGCCGGTCAGCAAAGTCCTCTGATTTGTGGACCAGGGCTTCCTTCACTGTTTTATACCCATTCAGCACTACCACATTGGTCCAGCAGTTCTGGAGACTGAAGATGTTTCCAAACTTCTTCTGAAGCTGCCGAGATCAGAAAGCATGTCTGTTGCGGTTTGAATTTATGTTTTGATTCTTTGTTATGTGGTTTGTTCTGTTGTACCCCCATGTTCTCCCCGAGTTAGTGTTACCCTTCCTCAAAGCTGTCCCTCATGCCATTCCCCGCCCCTTGTCCCAGCTGTTTCCCTGCCTCTCATGGTAACCCAGCCCGTGATTCCCGAACCTTCTCTGCCACTTTAACCACTTAAACCTGGTTCGTGTCATGGCTTGTGGCTGGCACCTTAGAGCGAGTGGCTCTAAAGGTTCTGCCTCTGGTAAATCCCTGTACTGAGGCAGTTCCCCACTCTGGGCGTGGCACGAGAGTTCCAAGAGCTGGCCCAGGCTCTGGCAGTCGCTTCCCATGTCCCTGAAAATGAGCTGAGTGTAACATCAGAAATATCACCATATCTTTCTTTAGGGCATTTACTACTGAGTGAACTTTGAGGTACTTTTTTTCAGAGATCTTCAGCTGATCTTTGACCTTGAACTTTGCAATGTATCAGCTCCAAACAGTGCCAAGCAGCAGCTGTAGCAGGATCAATGCCCTGTAAGTGGAAAAATGTAGAACACACCTACCCTGGCCAAACTGTTGTCATGAACACTGTGCGAGTACTTTTAATTTTGTCAAGAACCTTTGTGGGAATATTTAAAGACTGCATGCTCAATAATGAATTATTTCCTAATGGTTCTATTTCTTTTGATCTGAAAGGCTAAGTAAGTTCTCAGTTGGTCTACTTCTGCTGAAGGAAGTATTGATAATAAAGTGACATGTAATTTGCATTTCAAGATGCATTTGTACCTAAAGATCTACCCAGAGACAGGTTTCCAGAAACATGGTTGGGAAAGGCAATTCCACACTGGAGTTCCAGGTCAACTTTCTCCCTGAGAAGAGTGTACATATCTAGTACAACTGGTAACTGGAACCCTACATCTGCTGTGATCTGTGAGCCTCATAAAGCTGAATCAGGATGGCTGCACAGGGAATCCTGTCAGCTCCATGGGAGCTGGCCATGGAGCAAAGCCTTCTCCAGGTAGACAAGCCCTTTAATGGGACATGGACTCTTGGGTTGGCAGGTCAAAGCTCCCCTGCTAGTCAGGAACACTGAGAAAAGCTCTGAAACACATTGTTTGAAGACAGTGCAAGAGTAGCAATACCCCACAATTTTCTTCTAGTTTTTTTTTCCTGTCTTTTTTTCTTTGTTTAAAAGCTAAGATTCTTGATTTCTTCACTGTAGCATTGAAAGGAATTGAAGTACTAAAACTGTATTTGCAGTAGGGTTGAAAAGGGGATTAGCACTTCATTGGCACTAGAAATACATCATTAAAAAATGATTACTGGTCAAGACTGTGGTTAGTATGACCTGACGTGATATGATTTGAAAATGAGAAGCTTTTGAACTACATACAAATGCTGTATTTAGTTTCTCCACTTGGCAGGTTTTGGATAGGCAGCTGAACAGTGCTGTCCTGGAAAAGAGGCCTTTAGAATTTGCAAGCTGAAGCACAAAACACCCGTGCTTTATCTGCTGCAGGTTGTGAAAGCCCGGCTTTCCCTTTCAGGAAAGCAAAACCCTGATTTGAATAGGAACCTACCCTAATTTTGGGCATTGCTGCAGGGGCAAATCCCACAAGCTGGTCTCTTTAACTGAAAATGTCACATGCCTGCAGGCATGCTTCAGTAACTCCCAGGGAAGCCTGCCATTCCTGCAGCCACATTCCCAGCACACAGATATTTGTTTGTCTTCCATTGTTTGCACAACTCCCTGCTCCTTTGCCTCCAGACCTGACCACAGGTCAGGCTTGCAGCCAGCTCTACAATTGTGTCACTGGGGGCACAGTTTATCTAGCCATGTTTATCATCCTGTGTGCATACTTTTACATTCCTTTACCTTTTTTTGCTAGTTAGTCTTAAAGCTCTCTCTAGCAATTTCAGGGGAAAGGAAAATTCCTGTTCTCCATGTTATGTACCTGTAGCTGGTGCCAGGGTGTGACCCAGCCCTCCTGGGCCCATGGTGGATTGTATGTGGAGGGTTTTGCTCAGAGGCTGCCACTCACCTGGCCGAAGGAGCGGTGAGGGTTGTGGAAGTCAATGGAGAACATGGTCCCGATGAATGGCAGCGAGGCTGGGCCCGGCGGGTAACGGCTCCACTTCTTTCTGCGCTTCATGAAGTCAAGCAGTAAAGTAAACACTGTAAGAAAGACTCCCAGTATAGAGATGTTGCTCCAGATGGATGACAGCTGGGACCCCAGCCACAGGAGCAATGCCATCTTGTAGCCTGTCTACTCTTTGTTTTTCCTATTTGACCCAAGACTGTTGCTGCCTCCTTTTGCCTTTTCTCTTCTCCTCTCTCACTTTCTTGCCCTTACAGCTGCTCCTTTCTCCTTGCTTCCTCCTCTTCCTCACGCTGCCTTTTTCTGCTGCTCCTCTCTCCCTGCACTTGCTGGCTTTTGACTGTGAAACTTGGCTCTACCTCTAAGCTCCTCCTCTGCTAGGTTCAGCCTTAGGGGAGTGGTGATGAGGGACATTCCTCCTCCTCTTCTTCCAAGCCGGAGCCCAGAGGTCTCCGTTCCTGCTGAAAGTGGCAGCTGGTGCTAACAATGCCTTCAGTGGGGCGGGGCTGGCTGAGCCCTGGCTGCCTTCTCTGACAGACAAGGAGAAGTACACAAGGAACCAGTCCTGCTGCATTCTCATGGGACAATTTGGAAAGGGGTTATTTAAATGTGTGTCACCTTCTTGTTAGTACAGGCAAGTCAAGGAAGAAGCAGCTCCTAAACACAGATCATACAGGTTTCTCTTTGCAGGCTAAAGAGGGGGTTCCATTGGAACTTGAGAGAATTCAAGTTAGATCAAACATTCCCTTACAGAAAGCACTTACTACAGCAATTAGCTTAGAACAGTCCTCTGAGATTTTAAAAATAATTTATGTTTCTAGGATTAAAAGTTTTTATCAAACTCCAAGTGTCAGTCAGCACAATGCCCTCAGCTTCTGTGGAACACAGCTCAGCTGCAAGAAGAAGTCACATATATTACAAGGTGCCTCAAATATCCAGCCTTTGGGGCAGTAGTAATCCCAACACAATTATGGAGTTAGTCAAAGCACAGCTGTGTGCTCCTGGCATCCCTGCCAATGGAGATCAACAAGCCTTGCTCTTAGGACAGTCAGCTGTAGATAAAAAGAAGCAGTAAACCCATCACAGCTTGATCTGTTGTTGTAGTGTGTTCATTAAGTTCATTTAATTCCTCCCCCATTTTATGTATCTGCTCCCCCCCATTTTGTGTAAAATGGTTCTGCCCTCCTCAGTTTTCCTGCCACAGCCCTGCCAGTTATGTTGTTCCCTTAGCAACCCTTGCTACGTGTATTGTCCATTTTTTAGGTTATAGAATTCCTCCTCCCCTTTTTCCCTTATATGTATACTTTTTATCCTCCCTGGGTCCAGTCAATCACCCCCCCACTCCACCTAGTGTTCCAGAAGCTTCTCCTCTTTGGGGGTTGTGGTTGGCTGTGGTCCTGGGGGCCTTCCCATACCTCGTATCTATTGGGTTCTCTACTATGTCATTTGTGTGAAGTTCATCCCCTCTCCTCCCCCTATTGGCCTTTTGTAAACCCCTCCCGGATCCACCCCTTCCCTTTATGACCCTGATACACCCGTTGTTGTGGGTCATTTGCTGGTACATGAGGGGGTTCCTCCCTGGCTGGCATCGTGGGCTTTCCAGTACACCTGTTTCGCCCCCTGTGAGTGTCCAACTCCTTCATTCTCGTCGTTTAGCAGCGATCCAGTCCGCAACCAGCACAGCCCGAGGCCTTACGACGCCGAGGGGTGCTGGAAGGATATGCAGCTGGGTGTCGGCCTTAACCTCAGCTAGCTGGACACTGAACTTGGAGGCCAGATACACCCTTGCCGCAATCTGTGATCTCAGTGTGATCAGAGGAAAGCCTCCTAATGGAACAGTTGCTGCAGCAGTGATGGGGAGCTCGGGCTGCAGGGCAATGCCCCTGCAAATGCTGTGCAGGCAGCGCTGGTGTGCAGCCAGGGCCTCCAATGCCCTTTCCCCTGCCAGAGGAGGCACCTCCGTGCTCATTGTCTGTGTGCTGACCTTACCTTGCTGGAGTGTCCACAGCAGAATCCTGTTTTGAGAACATCATGACTCAGGGTGCAGGGTTGGTCTCAAGTAGTTTGAAACAAACGTTTGTTTGTAGAACGGGAAACAACTGGGGGGAATACCAGCTCCCACACAACTGCAGAGCTGTGATTTCTTCTGAGTTACAGAGACGAGCCAGGGTAGATCACACACCTGGAGAGCTGCCCCAATGGGCACAGTGTCTTCAGGAAGGACAGGCTGGAAACAGTGAGGAGTGGTTGTGTGCTGTGCAGAGGAGTGCCCAGAACGTGGCCATGGGAGAGGTGATGGACCAGCTGAGTGCCTGTGGGCAAGGAGAAGGTGGCAAAGCACTATGGGGAGAGATGGGCCAGGCACTCGCTACAGACTTCTTGGGAAAGGAGAGAAAGTCAAGAGAGCCATCCCACACAATCACAGGCCTTAGGGCTAACTCACAGTGCGCTTTAACTGAAGGGCTATGTGGTCAGGGACAGTCTGGATGGTTTCTTGAGGGTGCTCAAGACAGCTTCATGACACAGCTGATTGAGAAGACAACAGGAGGAGACGCTGTGCTGGGTTTGTTGTTCACAAAATAGGAAGAATTGGTTCAGGATATGAGGGTCAATGATGAATTTTGCCTGCAGCAATCATGAAACTGTGAAATACTAAATCCTGCAAGAAATCAGCAGTACAAACAGCATTACTGCCCTTACCTGCAGGAGAACAGGTTTCATTTCATCCAGGGATCTCCCTGAGAGAATCCCAAAGGGAGCTGCCCTGGAGAGCTAGTTGTTCTTTGAGGGCAACCTGCTCAAATCATGAGATCAGTGTGTCTCATTTATTTCCTGGACACTGCAAAGCCTTTAACACCATTTTCTACAGTACCAGGGTAGCTGATAAAGTGGGTGGGTGACTGTTCAGATTGTGGGGCTGAAAGAAGTGGGATCAACAGTACAGAGTCCAGCTGGTGGATGATCACCGGTGACGTCCCTTAGGTGTTTATACTGGGGCTGACAAACTTAAGGTTATTGATTTATTATGGGTGATGGGACAGAGAGCACTCTTGGCAAGTCTGGCCTGGGAGAGCTGCCAGAGCTGAACTCTGTTTGCAGTGTAGCCTGGGAGCTGTTGGCTTTTGAGTACCCTCCACATTTCAGACAGCTCTAGTGTGAGGTCTCAGGAGACAGAGCTGCAGCAGTTCCCTCCTCGGTGGGCTGGCTTGAGCAGATGGCTGAATGGGAAAGGGTGATCAGGGCTTCCTCCCACATTGATTTTCATGACACATGCACTCAGATGACAGAGGAAAAATGGGAAATGTGGCCCCAGGAATGTCAGTGGACATTTCCTCTTCACCACACCAGTAAAAGGATGCTACCTTACCTGTTTCACTTTAGTTTGAGCCTGACTTTTATGAACTTCAGCAGAAAAATATTCACCTAGGTCCTTTCAGTTATACTTACCCTGGCTAGAGCCAAAGAGCCAAAGGCTGTTGGACTCCCATCATTCACCTGGGGACTCTAACAGGGATGGTTGATCAGAATTGATTTAATTCTAATGAACATCACCCTTCTGATGGAAGGCCATCAGAACAGGAACTCTCCAGCTACTCTGCTTCCTGTGGCTCAGCCTTAATGTAAAGTGACAGAGCTGTGACTTGAGAAATGCATCAGCTTAAGGAAAAGACCCCTACACTGGCACTGACTTCCCAATTGACATCTTTCCAAAAGGTCACTTGGTAAATGATCCTTTCCTACAAACTTGACAGCTCCTCCACTTTTGGCTAGTAGCATGGATGGCCAGGCCTGCAAAGGAGTGGAACAAGTGCTATAGCTTCATCATTGCAAAAGAACAGTCTTCAAAGCCAGCAAAGAAACAATAGACAACAAATCTCTTTCTGACACAGAGAAAGAGAAAAGGATCATTAATCTTCTGAAGAATGGAAGGTATTGATTTGCATTTTTTTCAATAAAGTAATATTTTGAGCAGTTTTCAAGTCAGAGAAAAAATCCTCCAAATCCATAAATATTAATTTTAGCTAACTGCTGCCCCGCTGTGCTGGCTGCATATCTTTGAGAGAGCACAGTGAATTTAGAGATGAGCTATGTGGAATTACAGAAGTTGCATGCAGGCATTACCATTCTTTGGGTGAAGGTACTGAAATACAAACAAAAAGGCAACTTTAAGAAAAAACTTATTAATCTTGCAAAACAAAGCATCCAGAACCAATATAATGCAGGAGTTGCCATTTTAAAAAATTTAGGCAACTTTAGTTGAGACTTTTTGTCCATATTGTCCATAAGATCAGATTTAATTATAATTACATGCTATATTTCCTTTTGAAGGACCCTGCCTGTATTCAGTGCACAGAGTAGATGATGATCACTGACTAATCTGATTTTAATTACAGCTTTTGTCTTCCAAGTCTGTTTTGCACCTACTGTTCACACGCTGCCCATAAAGGTGGTTTAGATGGGCTTTTCCACAGTGATCATCAGTGCCTGCGTGGGTGAGGAGCAGGTGGTCATTTGTCCCCAAAGCGTCCCTCAGAGATGCCACCAATGGAGGCAAATGACCTTCTAAGGGTTGGAACTGAGTGTAAAAGTCTAGAAGGTTCCACACACAGCTGTCCACAGCACATGGCCAGCTCCCAGCTGAGGCTGCAAGCAGCTTCTGCAGATCTTGTTGCAGGATCACAGCTTTGGCACCCTGGACGTGGAGGTCAGAGGTCAGTGCCTGGTTATGAAACCTGCTGTTTCTGCAATTACCCAGCACCACATACTTCTCTCTCCACAACGGTGGGTGAAACCCTTCCAATGGCCAAAGAGGTGCTCCTTCTTCCCTCCTGCCTTCTTTGCTTCAAGTCTGGAGCCAACCAGGAAGCACTGGTCACATAGCATGAATATTCCCTTGAGCTTCCAGAAATTTTTTGTCCAAATCCCATCAGGCTGACTGCTTTCTCCTTCACACCTCAGATGTGGATGGACACAAACCCCAGCAATTTTCCCTTCTGGAGAAGCAAAGCGTCTTGCAAGAACATTGGTTAGTGTGAAGCCTGCTCTCTCATTCCCTGGCCATTCATCTCCCAGGTTACAGCAGAGCTGGGGCTGGTGAAGATCCCAGAAACCTTTCCTCTTTGGTGGCCTCTTCTAAGGCAAAAACCCCCATGGTCTCCCACCTAGTTCCAGACTTTCTTTTAACCTTCCCCCACCTCCTTTTTTCAGCACACAGTGTCTCTTTTGCCAGTTATGCCTTCACTCAGCTGGCTTCCTCCTGACCATTTTGGTGCTGGAATGGGCAAGGGGTGCATGGCAGAGACCAGCTTCACACTTGTCATTTGCCCTTAGCAGCCCTGGCAGCCAGCAATAACCAGCACCTGCTCCACTCAGACATCTCGGGGGAGTTTTAGTTGAAGAACTGAGAGCTCTATCAGGTGCACACAAACTGGGGTTTCAAGTGCTTGTAGCAGAGCCAAGTTTGAGCACAGTTTTAGAGAGCTGCTGCAATGTGTCTTCCTAACAGAAAGCTGCCTCCTGCCAAATTTTGCCTGTAATGCTTCAAAGCATTCAACTGAGACAGGAAAATAGCACCAGAAATTTTTCTAATGGGTTAGGAGAAGGTCAGATAAACAATGGATTTCTGAGAAAGATGTCAGCTGTTAGAAAGGCACGAACAAACTTTTGGCTGAATGTTCCCAAACAAATTTAGCCTGAAGCACAACCCCAACTCTGGAAATTTTAGTGTCAGCTGGTTCATTGTGACTTTCTTGGCCTTCAGACAGGGATTTTAAACATCAGAAGTATTTCTACAGCCTTAAGATGGACTGTGCTAACAGCTTGTTCATAGTAAAGCAGTCAGCAGAAGTGAAATAGCCAAGTCTTTCATAGTTACTGTTACTATGACTTACTGCCAGTCTTCCCACATTGCAAAGAAATCTGTTCTTCAGGCTTTTCTTCCTTAAATTCTCCATGGCTTCCTACCCTTTTCCCTATATCAATCACAGCAGGTCACTTGGCACCAAAGTGAGTTGTAGCTGAACTTCACTTCTTTCACCCATCCCTGCCCATGCCTTTACCCTTCATGCCATCCCATCCCCAGACATGTCCCTTGCCCTGAAAGAGCACTGACCTGAACTTGGTGCCAAAAGCAACGCATGTCTTGGGCCCCCTCTCTTTTACCTCAGAGAGAAAACTCTGTGCTGGTGCTGGAAGAGACGAGCTCCAGTGATGCTGTGAGCAGTTTGGCAGAGTGAGCTGTGCAGTTGCTGCAAACATCAACATCTGGATGAATGAAGCAGCCACTGAGATGAAGCCACCCCTAGAAAAGCCTTAGACAGGGAGGACTGAAAAATGAAAATGATAAGAGCAGAAGGCTTTATTTGACTTGACGTTTCACAGAGCTTGAGATGATCCAGGACTGGGCTCACGCGTACACGTAACGCTGCCCAGCAACGGCTTCAGCAGCTCAGCAAGCCCAAAGCTGTGGTTATGGGCCCTAACCACAGCATCCTGGTCATGTTAACTGGGGTTAAGCAGAGATCAGAGCAAGCTGGCTTGGTTTTAATGGCCAAATTCTGTTCTCTCACAGGCTGAACTGCTCCCACTGTTACTTCAGTCTGAGGCAGCCAAACAGAGCTCAGCACGTGCAATTTCTAAGCCCAGTGCAGGGAGGAAATGAATCAAGGGGCTGCTTTGCACAGGTTTGTTGGTTTCTTGCTTTTTAAGCTTCTCAGGAGCTGTGAGTATCTTGCTATTCTTTTCATTTTTGGTTTAATACTGATACCTTGGGTTTTTCTTTGCTGTAATGTGAGCATCCCAGGGAATTTTTGGAAACAGCTACTGGCTAGAACCCTGTATCTTTTTTTTCCCCATAAGAGATACCTTTAAGTTCACACAGAAAAACTCATCCTACTTTTCTAAAGTGTGAGATCCACAGACCCCTTTGGACAGAATGTTGTAATTAAATCCATGGTTTGGAAGCCAGACAAACAAAAGAATCTTGATTTGTCCTGTGACTCTGAGCTATGTCACTACCCAGTTAATCATAATTTCATTTGCTTATATTTTTCCTAAACTTCTGGAGTTGGAGACGCCCTGGTTGTGATTTGTGCATATTTCAATTGTGCCATTTAGTACCAGAATGCAGGAAACTTTTAACAGCTTTCCTATCTACAAATTTGTATATGAAGCCTACAAATTCATGTATTGCAGACAGCAATAGAAAGCTTGTTTTGCAAACCAGCAGATTGCTGTTGGAACACACTTTCTCTGAGACCTGGATCAATACAGAATGCATTTTAAGATTCTTTTTTCTGTTTTCTATGGCTTCAATTAGCCTGGCAGAAATAATTTCCAATTCCATTAATGTCATCCTGTATGACTCTTCTGCTTAAGGCTTCTGAAGTTGCCAGGAGAATAACATGGACTTGCCAGGGCACAGAGCTGGGCTTTCTCATAACTGTCTGGGAAATATTGAATACCTGGTTTAAATATTAGTATTTTGTAAGGAAAGAGCACCATGTATCCCCACACTAAATTTCCCAAAGCAATGTTCATGAGCAGAACATGCAGAAGATGGAAAAAGGCAAATACTTCTACCATATACATTTCTGGGAACGTGGACAGCAGAGAGTGGATGTTGTGTCAGATAATTTTCCTGGGTTTAGGATTTCCTTTGCACTCAGATACCATCATGATAAATGTAACTATGTTTCTCCAAATATTAGATTATATAGGTGATTTAAATGTCCATCCTCAAATGTAATGCTGAGGATGGACTACTTAGCAAAGCTGAAAAAGTTTGTTTCCAGTAAAGCTGTTATTTAATAAATCTTTCTTCTGTTTAAACTCTTCAAACAAATACTTGAGACTAGCTTCCAGTTAAATTCTTCTAGTTTTGACGTTTACTCAGTGCTTTATATATTAGAAATAATGACACTTTGCTTTTAAGATATTGTTTTCCTAAGTATAATCTGAAGTGTAATATAAATATAAGGAGTCTGTCTTGCTTCCAAGCGGCTTAATACAATAATTTGATTTTAGAAAACATTGCAGTTTTAGAATGAAATAATATCTGTCTCACTGTGTTCATCTGAATAAACAAAGGAATGTTACATGAAATGTTTTGAGGCAGGTCCAGTACAAGCCCAGAATGGAATTTGGGTGCAGAGATCAAAAGTTCTAAGTCTGGAGGCATAACTGGTGATATGCTTATCAGGTAAGCATGTACTTAGTTCTCCATTGTACTTTAATTCTTTTGCTTTTTACTGTCTCAGATTCCAAATAGTGTGAATGTTAATGTGCACACAGTAATTTTGATAATTATTTCATGCTTGGTCTGTTCAATATCTAGAGACTAGACTTCACAGTATTTCACTCTTCAGAGAGGCTTATTATGTTAGGAAGTTTCAGACCATGTGTAAAATGGAGGCTGATTTAAGAACCTTGTGAGGTTTGACAACAGGTATTGCTTTTTGAAAACAATATAGAAAGAAGAGGCTCTGCCCCACGTTCTCTATAAAGCCTGAGTAGATAGTGAACCTTCCTTCCCCCAAGTCAGAATACAAAGTTGTAAGAATTCCTCAGCTTGATGGGGAATCAAACTAGAGCTTCCATCTGTTAGGATGGTGGGCTAGCTACCAGACATTGGCTGCATAGTTTAATAAGATGTATTAACTGTGCTTTGGAGGTAGCACCACTGTGTACAGAAAAGAAAAAGTTTTATTTTATCATATCTCCTTTCCAGAGTGTTTGTTGGACTTTGTTCTCTGGTTTCAATGAGGATCAGTTGGGCAAGCCATGCTCCGTTTCCCTACACTTCAGGTCATCCCTGTCACTTTTGTTGCTTTCCATTTGTTTCAGAATTTTCTCTCTTTTTTTAGCATTTCATTCTTTCAATTTCTTCTCCTGTCTTTGTTTACCTTTTTTCCCTGATTTTGGGAAATGAGTTGCAGTGTAAGAAGCAAAACTTGCCAAAATTATACTCATTGAAAATTATAGTTATTGAAATCCTGAAATCAGGGAACGACATGAATGGACAGGAAAGGAAAGCGATGAAATGAAATGCTAAAAAATAAAACAATAAAATGGTCTGGGATGACACAAAATGCATAGAAATGGAGGAAACCTTGCTGAATTACTACTCATTGACAATCTTAAATTCAGATAAGAAAGTGAAACAATCTGAGTATGGTAGACTGATGATAGAACTAAATTAAATTTAAAGAATAAAACAAAATTCTGAAATGAAGTGATTGTAATCAAATGTAATGAGATGACATTAAGTACTTCACTTTGCATGCATTTTGGAGTTGAAACATCCCTGAAGGTCTGGGCTTTGTGGTTTTCACAAGCCTAACCTGAAGCACAAGTCTAAACCTAAGTGTCTGTGCCTTAGAGGGTAGCACTCAGCTGGCTCCTGGCTCCATTTCCTCTCTTGCATAATGTGTTTAATGGAGCTGTTTACTCCGTTGTGATAAAGAATCTACAAATCCTGGTGCAAAGGGCATTAATGAGCCAGAATGATTAAGAGGTGATACCCATGATATCACCTACTGATACCAGAATGATTACAAATCAAAGATATATGTTGCTAATGATCTCAAATACAGATTAAAATCGATAAAGAGCTAATCTGAAGACTCTCTTTGGTTCCAGGAAGTGTCTAGCTAGGATCTTTTTCTTCTGGCAGAGGGAGTTTTTCACTGGAAGCATTTTGCTGCTGTTTCCATGCCTTGGAAGGATAGTCAGGGATGCTGCTTTTTCATAGTTAGGTCCTCAATTTAGTCATTTACAAATAAAATAAGAAAAAGGGAAGCTAATCTGGCTAATTCAGTGTTTATGGCTCTCAGGAGCAGGCAGAATAACCTTGGGTGATTCTGTCTCCTTACAGGAAAGTCAGATTTCAGGTTTCAGCAATAATTCTCTATCTTTTCACTCATTAATCATTAATATCAGATGATACTAACGCACTAATCTGAAAATATTCAAACATACCATTTTGATGATCTAAACCCTCTGTGAATAATTTCTGAGAGAACAGTATGCTTGCTAGAGTACAGAGTTTATTATTTTCATATATAATGCAGCGTCAAGTTCTCATTAAGAATTTTTCATGGTTTTATCTGAAAAAAACCCTTTCTGTCAGGATAATCAATGACTTGAATATAAGTCAGCATTTAGAAGTTTTTCTCAGTGTGCTGAAAATAGAAGATTGCTGTGTGTACTATGACAGTGAAATGGGGGTTGTTTATATTTGATTTTAGTGTGATGCTCCCAATGATAGTTTATGCTTCACAAATCCAAATGTGCATTGGAACTCAAAATGTGTATTTTGTATTTCTGTAGGAATAGAAAACCCTCAAATAAATTTTGATTTGAAATATTGGCACAGTTGTGCTCACAGATGAATTAGTAACAGTGGGAGCATATGGAGTGAAATAGAAATTAGAAATTATGGAAGTTCATGCAAGACCTTACTACTGGGCTTTCAGTTTGTCAGTTACCTTTGGAGCTCCATACCAAATGATCTGCAGGTTACTTTTGCCAACAGTACTTGCTACACTCTCACAGCAACCGCACATAACAAGCTTAATTTTCTGTGCTCATTTGTAATTGTGTTTTTGTGTCAACAAAAATACTCACACTCTTTTATTCAGGAGGTATCCACAGGAAGGAGGAAGGATCAAAGATGGTGGCTGCTAGGGAAACTGAGAAGGAAAGTATTTTTGTGATTTTTAAGCTGACCAAAAGTCCAGGTTGCTGCTGAAAGACATCACAGTACCATGTAGCAGGTGAGTGGTAAGGAAGCATCCTGGGATGTGCTGGTTCCTGCTTTTTGCCTTCTGATGGCAAAACAGCAAGCTCCTTGACATAAGCAGCTTCCCCACCTGCACAGAAACAGGGGCTTCCTAAAACTGCTGAATCCCAGGATCCCTAGGAATGGCTGTGTGGCATCTGCAGCTCAGAACGAGGTGTCCCTGAGCACCAGCAACATGCAGGCCTGAGCTAGCCATGAAAAATGAATGCTTTTGAGGTGATAACACTTTAAAACTTTCTGTTGGGTTTCTTAAAAAAACCACAAAACCATGAAAATTTTCAAAGCCATGCCACAGATGGAGATGACAAACCTTAGCTCTCCTATGGACTGAACACAGGCACTATGTATGTGAGTTAAATCCTTTCTGCAGATCCTTTCTCATTTGTGCTACTCCAGGATAAAACATATTAGCTCATATCCAGAAAGAGGGAAAGGCCTCACAAAAATCCTCAATTGCTTTTTTTAACTTTATGATGAGTTATTTCTTTTTTCAAAATCAAAAGCTTTTTGATTTGTGTTCACTTTGTTTTGACCTAAGGCCTAATACCTGGGATAACCTGTGCACTTTGAGTTAAAAATCAGCAACTATTTCTAATGCTACCTGTTTTCCTGTGCAAGTCTTTTGATAATGAAGGGCACCACCTGTGCTGACAGCTTTGTGGCATACGGATCCCATCGCCTGTGTGCTCCTGTAGAAACAGAATCCACATGGGTTCCCACAAGCACACCTTGCTGCTTGTGCTGCTGGAGGGAACAGCAGTAGAGGGAAAAGCTGCCACCCCCGGCCAAGCTGACTTCCATGGTCTCTGCTGTGTCAGAGCTGCCACTGATCTCGCTGTCTTCCCCAGCCGGTTGATCTCCAGAAGTGGCTTCAGACAGACCCTCAGGTCAGAGGTGCCTCCTCTCGGTGTCACACAGCACACGAATTTTCAGCCAGAAGCACGAGAGGGGAAAGGCTGCAGATCACACAATAAGCCAAATAACAACAAAATTTGCCACCAAAAAGCATTCAAAGTGCAAATGCATCCGCACCTCTAATTTGTGGCTGAGAGCCAATGAAACCAAGCCTCAAGCCCTCTCTCTCCCCACAGAAAGGCAGGCTGTAAAAACCTCTGAGAGAGAAACTTTCATCTCCTGCCTCATCTGCTCCCATGATTACACTCTGCCCTACAGATTACGAAGGATGGTTTCTCACAAGCCACAAAATCAGGAGGTGCACGCAAAAACTTCCGTGAAAGCCTGCTATGCTTTCCCCTGAGAGCTGCTGGAGGAGGCAGCGGGCTCAGCGAGAGTGGGGTGAGGGCTTTGTGCCATCCTCCAGCTGCTACAGACGGCCTCTGGCCGGTCCCCAGCTCCCCACCCTCCGTCCCCAGGGAAGGCGGGCACGGGTTTTGCTGGAGTACGAATTTCGAGCCTTAAGGTGGCAGCACCAGACAGCCCTCAGCTCTGGGGCGGCCAGGAGCTCGGCGAGGACAGAACCACCGAGGGCAGCGATCGAGGAGGGGCCGGTGAGCAGGGAGGCAGAGGAGGGTGCGAAAAGCTCGGGGCTCTGAGAAGGAAAGGGATTTCTGTCCTGCTTCCCTCAAGCAGGCTAGGCTTGGCTGGAGTCAGGATGAAGACCGCTGGTCTTCGCCTGAGCATAAGGTTTGCTGGAAAGTAGGAAAAAAGCAAGCAGGGAGCTAGCAGGGAATTGCAGTTAGAAGAAGTAAAGCTTTGAAGACTCGAGTCTTTGGTCCTCTAGGAAGGAGCTTCAGAAGGCAGGCAGTGATCTACACCCCCCTGTCCTGGCTGTGGAGGGAGGGACCGAGGCACAGCTCCCTGCAGGAACTGCATCCAGAAAACACCCACTGCTGCCCCAATTCCCCAAGCTACTCTGGACAGTTGCACCAAAGGCCTGCAGGTGTGCTGGATTTTGGGATTAAAACCACTGCTAAATATTTTCAGGAATTCAAGCAGCCAGACTGTCCTAACCTGTCATACCACCATGAACTGCTGATTTTATAGGCAGGGCGGAGTCAGATTCTTCTCCAAATGGCACAGTGACAGGACAAAGGGCAAATCACAAGCTGCAACAATGAGAACTGTGACTAGATACAAAGAATTGCTGCTCCGAGAGGACAGCTCAGCACAGGAAAAGGGTCCCAGAGATAATGTGGAGTATACTAGAAGGTTTTCAAAATTTGACTGTTCAAAGCTGTGAGCAGGCTGGCATAGTTCTGAGGCTGACCTTCACAAAGCCATCAGGTTGGACCAGAGACCCTGAAAGGTGCCTTCCAATCTGTTCTATAACAGGATTTCTGGAGAGCTTTAAAACATGAATGTAGATGACAAGTAAAAATTTCATGTGTGTCCTGGCTGTAATAGTCATGGCTGCTGGATGGGTTTCCTGAACACAGACACAGTTTGAATTCTTATTTAAGTTTTGGATCTAGAGCAGGTATACCTTTGCAAACACTGCAGAAAATTTCTTCAGTTTTGGAAAAGAAAAAACCAAAGTTTTAAGAGTCTGAAATAAATGTTCTGATTCTGTAAAAGAACAAGAAGAGAAAGAGAGGGGGGATTGGGGGGTGCAGAATCTCAGGACTTCAGACCTGCCTGGATGATGAAGACATGTGATAGGCCAAAAACCCAACAGGAGAAGTTGGTGAAGTGTAACAGCACTGCAATAGACACCAGATACCAAGGCAGTAACCTCTGCATGAGCCTGGAGATACTGGGTCATTCTGTGCTTCCTGAGGGACAGGGACCAGCTACAGATAACCCTTGATCCCACATCAGGATGAGAGGGAGGGCTCCTGCTTTAGCTACAACTCCAAAACAGAACCTTTGAGTTACACCACAACAAATGATGGCACACAGGTTGAAATACCTGCGAGCAACACAGCCATGCAATACACAGATCACCTGTAAGTAATGAAAGATGGAGAAGTGCAATGACAGTCTTAGAGATAACCTCTCATCAGTGGAAACGAGAATGGAAGTGTCTCCACCTGGTCACACTTCTTATGAACTGTCTTGGGCTCTTTGAATCAGAGTGCCACAAGGCTTTTCAGAATGACTGGAGATAGTTGGCTGCTCTGGCAATTGCAGCAGGCTGCAGCAGAAATCAAGCTCAAACCCTTGCTGTCAGTTGAGGCAGACGTGAAAGCAAAGTGAAACTACAGGAGCTGCTGTGTTGTGTGGCTGTGAGAAGCTCATTTCAAGGATGAGCATGTTGGAAGCTGTGGCCTGAAGGTACAAATCTTGCTTACTCGGTGGAAAGGGGTTTTTTTTGTTTCATGTACACTGCCTGTTTGCCAGACAGAGGCTCAGTGCCTTGTGGGACATTTTGAGTTGTGACATTTTAATTGCTGCAGTGCCCCCTGAACTTGTGACAGACCTTAGCTGTGGTTTTTACTACTCCCACCCAAGGTCATACAAGCTGGTCAGTAAACATTTTTTTCTCCACTTCTGAACCCTTATGTATTTCCAGACATATGTGCAGGCTTACATATCAAAAGGGTAAGGACATATGTTCTTAAAAACTACAAATTGCTATATCCTTAATGCACCTAGTGAAGACATGGGTAGGCCAAAAAAAGACTGTGGCTTTTTTGTAGGGGGTTGTGGCTAACAGACATGAAGAGGCTGCTCAGGCAAGCCCTTGACTTGTTCTTCCTCTTGCATTGTAAGGAACAAGAAGTTCCACCAAGCCCTGCATTGCACACTTAGCTGCAGACTGGGAAAGGTTGTTCAGGTTTTTCATCAGCTACTCCTAAAGTCCAAGTTACTCAAATAAATACTAAAAAAAAAGGGGCAAATCTCTTTCCCTCTCTGTCTCCCTCTCTCAGCAAAAATGGTAAATACAGGTTGCAAAGACTTCCGGTGTCTGTCTCAAGCAGCTCTTTCAAAGAGGTCAAATGAAACCCTGTTGTGGTGTGCTGTATTGTCCCATTTTGGCCTTCCAGGTCACTTTCCCAGGTGTGCCTATACGTCTATCCCTTCCCCCTTGCCCCCATGCTGAGTGAGTCCTGTCAATCAGGCTAAACGTTCCAGCAAGGCGTCGTGTGGTTGGTCAAGTTCAAAGGATGCCCCTATGCCCAGAGGTCATTGGCCTGTCTGGGTGTCATCTTCCCCTGAGACCCTGCCCCTCTCACCTGGTTGGGGCTCACCTGTACCTCCCCTCCCCCTGTCCCTGAGCTTAAAAGGTGATCAGAACATGCGGTCGGGATTCTGTTGGAGCAGGTCCTCACGTTCAGACCTCTGTAACCATGGAATAAACCTCTGGACATTAAACCCTCCAGCAGAATCCTTCCTTTTTCTCTTCACCATCGCCTGAAGCTATTCCTCTTGAGGTAAACGGGGTCCTAACAAGCCTGGACTTGTTCAGTGCCCAGCTGCAACCACCAGCAAGCCAAGGTATCTCTGGGGTGACACACCGCAGTTGCTGCCTTTGGCCCAGCAGCGAGGGTCAGACTGGCCCAGGCACAATCTAACTGGTAATATTGGGAGCCTTTTTTCCAATAAAACCCTAAAAAATGAACATCAGCTGTTGTATTCCAGTTTCTGTGGCATGCCACTGACTGGAGGTAGAAAACCATACTGATCCATTTCTGAAGAAGTACCAACCAACCCTGGTGACCTGGCCAACACTCCCCCTTGAAGCACAACAAAGACAAGCCCCTATTTGGAACGACCATTTGGATGCAAAAAGGGTTTTCTACGTTTCGGGGTGAATTTCGGGGCCTGTTGCTCTGTAGTCTAATAAATGGCACAGAATGGATTTGGTAAGGTACCTACCTGGACTGTTCTTCCAAAACTCACACACAGAACTTCCCACAGAAAAGGTCATCAGCAACAGCCACCTCCACCAGTGAGGCCCTCAAATGCCATTCCAATGATCTCAGGGCTCCTCTCATGGCACAGCATTCCCTAGAAGGAACCTCAGGAAAAAATCTCCCCAGACTTTACTGACCTGTTATTTCTCCATGACTCTTTTCACATGACTGGGCCACTTGTAAAAGGTTCTCTCACTTCTCCTTATTTTCAAGAGGAACTTTGGATCATAGAACTGCTGTGCCCAGCTCAGGGGCGAATCCATCCAGCATGGGTGGTGGGCAGTAGTTGAGGCCAAAGGGCCGTGCTCCAAAGCAGAATTTTTCCCAGTTACGGACAGTCCTACAGTCATTGCTGTTGATTAGCAGCGTTCCTAATAATAATTTGTACATCTTCTGATCCATGAATCCTCTAGACAGCAACAAGTCTGCGCAGTTAAAAAGATGCACCTTCTTTCCTTTTCCTGAAGCAGCAGACCACAAACTTGATGTTTGCTAAGTCCATCTTTCACATCGGTCATAAGGAATGTTTACACTTCTGCTGTAACAGCATCTTTTCCAAGTCTTTTGTGTTCCTGTGGCAACGTGACACTGCTGGCTTTAGTAGAAATGAGTAGTGCAGCTGGAGTCAGTCAAGAGGCCTGCAAACCCTGATGTCCTCTTTAAGGCTGTAAATGCCTACTTCCATCTCACAGCTCTGGAAACTGTTTCTTCTCCTGGCACAATTTCCTGTCATGTAAAGCCAAGAATGATTCCCACTTGGAGCAGAGTCAAACACAACCCTGGAAACCAGCTTAGATGCTACAAAATTGGGCCATTCTGTATGGCCTCTGCCTTTGGTTGCAGGAAAAGTCTCCCTCAGCAGCATTTATTTTACTGGCTTATTTTCTTGCACAGTGCAGTTCTTTGGCTTCATTCCCAAATGGGCAGTTGTATTTTTGCCATCTATCCCCTGTACAGGTAGTGATTCCTCATCAGAAGTTTCAGCCACAGCAGGACACCAGGTGAACAGAGAAACTGTAACATCCACTTTATACAGTGACTTCCTCACCTTGGTTTCCAAAGCAGCAAAATATTACAAAACCCAGGAGTGTAACATTAAATTCATCCTTGTTCTGCTTACAACACAGTGCTTTCTTGCCTCTTTGAAATCCACTGCAACCTGCCAATTCTGAATTTCACAGTACAACTCTGAACAGTAATTTGTTCGCTCTTCTGTATTTCTTCTGACTACAAATGCAAACCATGAGATATGTCTTACGTGCACATTACTTTAAATTCAAGGTGATGAAAAAGTGCATGATAAGAAGTAGATATTGTTATGCCCCATAATCCAGGTTGCTGTAATTCCAACAGCCTTCAAAGTAATGTCCTCAAAATAATCTACAATTTGGAAGACTCTAATAATTCCATTTCTTTGCTGAGAGGAAACCCAGTTCCAGTGGGCAAGAACTTGGGTGAAAGTCCAAGTAAGTTTTTATCATACAAATGCTGTGAAGTATACAGACTCTCATTTTTTAATAAAACCATGAGAAGTGGTGACACTTCTTTGATGAACTGGCTTCAGCTCAGAGGACTCTTGCTATACAGTGCAAATTTACCCTTACACCACCATTTTTATTTTCAGTGTAAACACCTTCCAGTCTTTCCCCAACAATTTCTCTGCCATCCTTTGCTGCTCCCCACTAAAAGATGTGGCACTGAAAGTAAGCAATTTCGATAAAACTCAGAAAACCATTGCCATGCTGTATCTCAAAACCAGGGAGCACCAACCTCCAAATCTAGTGTGCACTCCAAGTTTGGCTGTCAGCAAGGGGAGCTACAACCCAAAAGTTCCTAATGCAATACAGGTGGTATTTGCAGGTAACCTGACTATGCTCATGTTCAGTAGCACATGCAAGCAGTTTTAATCATGCAGAGAATAACACGTCAGGATGACTCCTGAAGCCCAGCTAGAGTGGAACATTTCTTTCACAGGGGGTTTGCTATGAGCTAGAAGACTATTTTTCTTTTTCGAATTATTTGGATGGGAGTTAAGTCTCTCTGGGCTGCTAAGAAATATCAGCATTTCTAAAGCTGGCCAGGTAAGGTCAAAACTTTGAAACTGCAGTGTTAAAACTGAGTTAAGCAATAAATTGCAAGAAACCTCTGGAGGATGAAGGGGGAAGAGAAGCAATCTCAGCTCTAATAACCGCCCTGTGGAAGAAACCAGCAAACAAGCGATGCTTTCCTTCCAGTTCAGGTTAAACACACTAAACACGAAGTGGGATCCACTTAAGAAATTAAATACTACAAAAAGATTCTGTAAGCAGCACTCTCTTCACTTTCCAGCTGGATGACAGAGTAAACCTTTTGGATTCCACCAGAAGTACAGAGAGAACAAACAATTAAACAATCACATGCAGGGATGATGTCAGCAACTATTTCACCGACCTTTGCACTCTAAGGAAAAACCTCATAATCATCTTCAGACCTTTACATATTAATTTCTGGCTGAATAGCACAGATCAGGTAGGGACTCATGGTCATGGTATTTGTATGGAGCCAATTTTTCAGTAGTGTGCATTAGCCAAGCTCTCACTGGCCTGTACCAATGCCAGGAGAAAGTACCAGACTGTTACCAGTCTCCCATAATTTTCTAATAATTACTTTTGTCCTCTGCCTTTGTTGACTAAATTCTCTGACTTGTAATATGCTGCCAGAGTTCCATCTTAAAAAACCTGAAATGAAAAACTAAACACAAACCTAAACTTGTTTGTCGGAATTTCACAGTCAGACAAGAATCTTATCCTGTTTCACAACAGAGATTTCTAACCCAAAGCCAAGATTGCAACTACTCTTTCAGCATCTCATAGCAAAGTGAGTAAAACCATACCTTTGTGTTTTCTAGATCTGTAATTGAACCTGGATTACCTGTATTCAGTTTGTTTTTTAATATAACTTTTTGTTTTTAATATAACTTTTATTAAAAGTTATTAAAAAACTATTGTTTTTAATATAACTTTTAATAATTAAAAAAAAAAACAAAACAACAGAGCAGTGGTGAATTATTCATCCTCAACCATCTAAATATCCTGTTCCACTTCCAAAAGTATGTATGTTATTTACACTTAATTTTTTTACATTTTGAGATAAAGGACTGCTTCTTTCAGTCATTCTGGCAAGCCAGGGACTACACAGACAGACAAAATGCTGTATCCCTCTACAAGTATTTCTATAACGTCCAGGACACCCACTGCACTTGGGACAGCACAGGTAATTCCTTACATAATGACTCAGCTAATAGGCATGATAATTTATAAAATTTATATCCAAATCAGCCCCCAAATGTTCCCCCTGTAACTGTGCCAGTTTAAAGTATTATCTTTCCTAATACACGTTTTAATATACATTACTGCACATTAGTCAGAATTCCAGAGTTGTCATTCAATTGCCCATATCTCAACGAACTTTTTGTTTTTTACATGCATGTCCCACCAAAAATGAATTTCTTTAGCTTGCCATTAGCTGGACTCCATGAACCAGATGTGCACCATTCTTCAGCAGATCCCGCACCCTGAACCCCTGAACGTTTTTTATTTCAATACTATTGAACCTCGTCAGTTTGTCTTGTTCTAAGGTTCAAGAATGTCACAACCCCAAGTAAAACTCCCTCTCATACCTCTGTGGTACAGATTAGTGAGGTTGGCCACTGCCCTCTGCAGGAGCAGCTGAGATGACTTTCTCCGTGCTGCTCAATCCACACTGGTCTGTGCCTCGGATTTCCAAGCATGGATTTCACATGCAATACATACAAACAACAAATGTATAGATGGGCAGCTCCTGGTATCAAGATCCCTCTGTACACATCCCAGGGCTTCCACCAGCTCCTGCAGGACTCCCTTTATCCTTGTCATATCAACAAACATCCTTTGCATGTTGAATCCATTCCCTATTGTTGATGTGAAAACATCTTTTCTTCGACCCCATGCAGCAGTGCTGACTCACTCTGGTTAGCCTGGAAGCACTGCTAAACCATCACATTCAATTCCAGCCCGCTGGTGTAAGTCTCTTTCAAGAGATCCCGATGGGAGTCAGCACAGAGAAACACTTTGAAAATGAGCTGCTTTATCCAAGCTCTCGTTAGTTCATTCCTCATCCAAGCAGGCAATTCCCAAACGATGCCATTCTCATCTATACACAATCTCTTTTAAGGTTCTGCTGCAGGTCATTTCTGCTCCACAAATTCTAAATTAGCCAAGACTTCCAACCCTTTTCTTTCTTTCCAGTTTGGGGTATCCACGATGTCGAGCTGTTAATTGCTTTTGCAGGACGGAGCAAGTAAATGTTTTGTACAACAGCTTTCAAAATCCACTCAGCACTTCGTATTTTCTCAGCCAAAAGAAATTTTTATTTCCAACAGAATTTTATGACTGTTCTGGATAATTTCCAAGTTCTCCCAGGAAGCCATTACACATTGTTTTAATTCCTTCTGGCTTGGTTTTAGAATCATGACAGCTCTGCTTTCTGTAAAGCCTCGACCACCAAGCACAATCCTGCTCTACTGGAGAGCACCCCTCACCTCTGACTACAGCACTGGGGAGATTAAGCCACAGCTGAGTCAAAGGATTTTAAGCACTTCCCACTGTGAAATACTTCCCACAGAATTGACTGTGGTACAATTTATCTGCTCTACACAACTGCCACTACTTTCCAGCCACAGTGCACGAGGAAATATTGAATCTCCATACTTGCCACAAGCTCCCACATGGAAAACCTCCAACGCTCCCTCCCAGCTACCCAAAAACCTTCTGCCTCTGCTGTGACACCACCCGAGGAGCCAAAGTGAAAGTGTCAAATTCAGCAGTTCCAGCACACACTGTTCTGCTGTCACAGTGCTACATACAGAGTTGACTCTTCACCAACATAAAAATCAACGCAATAACAGGAACTTTTTTTTGAATATGTAGAATAGAACAGACACTATGAAAAAAAAAAACAATTTTTATTCAGTTGAAAAGAAGTCATTTACTCAATCACATTAACTATGCTAAAAATGACTTTTTTCTGACTACACCAGCAGTTAAATATTTTCAGCACCAATTCATGACACATTAGTGACATTTATCACAACAGGTCTATTTCTTAATGTAAAGGACATACTAACTTCAGTAGCTGCTACTGGGAAAGGAGTAAGCAGAAGGCTGCCTTTTCTTTCCAAATATTTATGAGTGAGAGTAGCAACTTATAGAAATAAATAACTGCCAAATTATCTCCCAAATCTTTAAATCGATCTTTTAAAAATAGAGTTAAAATAGATATCTTAATATGAGCTATCATAGATTTTACTTTTATGTGCTGAATACTCCAAAATGTGAGTAGCTGAGCAAGCATCCAGTACATAACTTTTAAAATAGTTCTTCCCTCCCCACAATATCAACCCCATTTTTTTATCCATGTCATGCTGGTTAGATCCCTATCTCTAGTGACTTTCCAGTAAACAACACGCTGTTTGATATCGCTAGGATATGCTACCATCCTATGAGTGAAAGAAGTCAGTGACCTGGTGAAATACCACCAGCTCACATGAACAGAAAATTCATCCAGTCATTGGCTCGTTAACTCTGAACATCAAACAAATCCTAAGCTTTAGTTTTTCAAAGCCTTTGTGGTCTTCCTCTTGCTGGGCCAGTTCAGAAGGTCATCACTGAAGGCAGAACCGATGAAGGCAAAGAAACCAAAAAGCAGCAGATAGTACTGTCTCTGTCCTTTTAAACAAATCAAGTTCGCACAAAACAAAAGGAGACAAGGTTAAAATGAAGTTTATTAGTTTTTTTGGTTTTTTTAAGCTTTTTTTATATAAAACTGTTTGTGAAACAGCTATTTTTAATCCCATGGCAGAGTGACCCCTGAAAGATGCACTAACCCCTTTCTTAAGGCCTTAACAAGAAAAAAAGACATGATTTTTTCATTGTTGTTCCTAAAACCCAAACGCTTTAAAATTACATAATTTACAAAAAAAAATTAAAATAAAAGAAAATATAAAAGAAAATAAAAAAAAACCCTACCCCGAATAACCATATAGTGTAGGCTGTTACACTGACATTCCCTCTTCCTTCCTTAGGAAAAGCAAAAAATATAAAAATAAAAAGAGGGCCAAGTGGATTTACCCCAATCAATTTGAAGATACATTGACTCCACCAACATTAAGACTTCCTTTCATTCTCCAATCTGGCAGGTAAACCATGTCTTCCTCTCACCTGCCTTCCAAACCGAAGGCACAGCTTCTTGGAATGATCTGGGGGTCACGTTGTTGCACACAGGGCAGATACTCCCTTCCCCTGTGTGGTACAGGTGTTCCCACACCAGTGAGGTGTATGGGACCTAGCAAGCAGCAGCCACCTCTTACTTCATGAGTGTCACAACCCAAGAGTCTGCAGATGTTATTCAAGCTTACATTGTTAATAGTGTTTCTCAAAAATGGAAACCTCCCTACCCCTCAGACACAACTACTGACACCAAATTACCTGCAATCATCCAAGCCTTCCTCCCACACCCTACAAACAATTTATCAGTATTTTATTTGCCTTTCAAAACTGAATTTCATAAGATGTTGTGAGAAAGAAAGCAAGAGGAACAGAGACAAATCCTGTTTGGAGTACTCCCAGTTTTGCTATTCTTTCCCACAAATGTTAGGCTCCACACGCCTTGCTTTAATTTTGGATTTAATATTTACTTTATCTATAAGTTTCTTTTTTAATTTATATGGGGTTTTTAAAATCTTAATCCAAAGCATCAAAAGGGATATAGCGCACCTTTCATTTAAAACAAAGTCTTTCAAGACTAAAAAATAGATCTTTATATATATATATATTTATCCCTCCCTCTGTAATTCCCCCCACCTGTTTCCTTTTTCCCCCTCCCCTCCCCACTGTCACTATGGAGATTGTGTCCATGGAAACAGCTGGTTCAGACTCCTTGGTCAGATTCTGTGATGTCATCAGTCTTGAGTGTGATGTAAGAATTTATGAAGGAAGTGCTGGCATTGGCAGGCACGTCGAGAGGGGGCATGGCTGCACAGTGGGAGAGATTCCATTCAGTCACGAATGTCCACTGCTTTTTATCTCAACAGCCTAACCTGAAAAACAAAGTCAAAATAATATTGGCATGGTTCCTTCTCTCCATTTGCAAACAGGTCCCTCAGGCTTTGGAAAAACCCACTCAGCAGCCTACCACAGCAGCAACACCAAGAGCTCTTTAGCTTTGTGGACTGAAAACAGATACACAAAATGGCAAGTAGTTCATGAAAGCTAATCCATGTGATAAAAACTATTTAACAACCAGCAAAAAAAAATTAAGCAAGCCCAGTTCTGAAGGAGGTCTGGGATGACAGGATGATCCATACCACAATGGCACAGCACTCACCTCTACCTTCAGCAGCCAGGCAGGAGCTCGCTCACCTCGTGTCCACTCCTCACACTGACCATGAGATTGGGAAAGAAAGAGGCCAAGCATGTCCCAACATGGTGACAGCTCCTGGGATGCCATCAGGGATTGCATCAAAATGCTTCCCTAAGGGCCATCCAGTGGTGGTTTCCAGTGAATATGTAGCAGATACTGAAACTAGTGTCAAAACTACAGGAGTCCAGGAACCAATCCTGGGAAATTGCCAGATTTCACCAGCTAAAGGTAAAGCTGTTGTGGTTTAACTAATTGAAGGGCAGGTGATATTTCTTTCTGCTGCTTTCTGGAGCTAATTTTCATATTACAGAGACAGTTCATAGAAGGACTAAGCTTGTGATGTCTTTCAAGACAAATGTGGAAATGTCCCAGTGCTTGGCACGTGTTCTCCCTGTCCAGAAATTCTCTGAGGTGAGAAAATTAACTTCAGGAGTTTGCTAAGTTGGTGGAGGCTCAGCTCAAAAGAGAAGTTACAAAGTTAAAATTTAACTTCTTTAAGTTAGGGTTCTCATTCTGCATAGAGAGAAAGCAAAGCTTGAATAATGTATTCCTTCCTTCCATTATCCCATACCACAAGTGAGCCCAACTGCAATTTATTTAGTAAGGTTACTTAGATATGATTTGGATAAATCCCTCCTACCAGCTAGTGAGCTTGGGAAAAGAACTTACACCAGAAGTGATGCATATGGAAAGCAGCTAACGGAATTAGAGCTAGTGTGCCTGGGAGCAAAGTAACACCCATGTTTGTTCATAGCTGGCAATTAAACTCCAGGAACCCTAACTAAGTGTGATGGAGAAGTCAATACTGCTCTGATCATCAGCACACCAATTAGATTACATCCCAGCAAGCCCAACTCTTGGCTGCAGATATCCCCCATCCAGGTGCCAGGCTGTGAGGGAGTGAAGAGTCAGGCAAGTACACACAAAATGCAGACGGGCAAGGTCAGGGAGCAGCAGCTGAGGAGGAAAGGGGGAGGTTCCCGGAGAGCTCAGCTGCCCTCTGTGGTTTCATTACCGCGCAACAGCGAGCCCTCGCTGAGGGAGTTCAGGGCCGTGTTGCTGTCTCTGGCTCCTGTACAACTGCAGCTTGCCCATGCCTGGAATCGGTCCAGAGCATTAGGCACTGGCTCAGGGAAGAAACAGGCTCAACTCACAGAGAGTCCTGCCTCATTCCTGGACAAGATCCAGAGCACCAGACTTGCTCTCACAGTCACTCTCCAGATCTGGACTTGATCCAAATGTTCTAGAGGCAACTGGCTCAGGGAGAGAGAAGCAATGAAGACAGAATACACTGACTTGCCTGGATGTTATCCAACATGCAGGATTTTTCTTAACTTGCTAGGCCTGGGAGTGAACCAGGACTAAAACAGCCCAATAATCTCACAACTGAGTATCCATTGTATCTTACACTAAGGCGAGCAGAAGGACAGTTCCAGTACTACCTGGACTGCTACAGAACTCCCCTGAAGTTCTTTAATTACCACAGTAATACAACAAGTTGTTGTTGTTGTTGTTATAAGGATCTTTTAGATTTGCATGGCTTTTATTTTGAAACGCAAGATCAGGTTGGAATTTGAGAATCTAATTTTTAAGATATTCTGAACATTGCAAGGGGGTGGCTAAATAGGACCTTCTGGTAAGAATTACTTGAGGCAAAAAGTGGATTTCAAAAGACATGATGCCTTAGAGAGATATCTAGAGCATACAGTGAATACAGTGCAGAGATTCCACAGCCTGCAAGGTCTTAAGACATTCCTATGACATAAAAAAAGAGCTAGCACTGGAAAATAATGCAGGGAACAAAGCTGTGTAAAGGTCTCTGGGACACAGTAATGTTCACCAGCACCTTAAAGGAATGGCCCAAAAATCACTTCCCTAGTGTTAAACAGCCAGAAGAGGCACTTTGGCTGTGGGACTCTTGTCCAGCTTTAACATTATGAATTACATTGCCTGTTACATTTTAAGGAGAAGAGAAAAGCTTAAAGGAATCCCAATGACCTTTACCATGGAAGGAGAAAGCTACTCAAACACTGAATACTGTTAAACACTGTTTACATGGTAACTGTTAAAACAACACTCCATAGCCAGGAATGAATGCTATTAAAAATGGAAAGTCACAGAACACAGCTGAGCTAAAGCAAGACAGCAGTCAATCTGCAAAAAGTACATGGGACACTACCTGTCTTGTGCTACTGCACCAAAACCCCACAATCTTCCAATTAATCTCTCATCCTTCACACAGAACACCATTAGAAGTACTTCACAATTACTTTACTTGAAAAACAGGAAAGATTTTAAGTCAGGAGAGGTGCCTGGGAAGCAAGGGAATGGTAACGAAGGAAGGGGATTACCATCAGCAGTTCCAAGAACTGACACAAAAGAGCAACTTCCCCTGCATGACTGCAAGGAAAAAGACAGAGAAGCAAATAGCTACTTGAGTAAGAAATGCATTTGAGTAGTGAAATGAAGGCAAGAGACCTTCTTGGGCTGCAGTTTCATGGACAGGGTGACAACAAGTAATAACTTGAAACCAAACACTTATTTCATTTTAATACACCCTGTTGCCTTTGAAGTGCAATGCACTTGCAATTGAGTAAGAAATAAGAAATCCCAACCTCATCCCATTTCCTGGGTGCTAACTCTCCCACCTCAGTGCTACTCCCTCCTTGTGCCAGTGTATTTTCCCAGCCACACAGTGAACCAGATTAGGAAAATGACCCAGCTCTGATGCTAACATGGCAAAAAGCTGTTTCAGACAAATTGAATTCCCAACCAAGTTCTCACTTGGCTGTATGAATGCTGGGCCTAGACAAAGGAGGAGGCAGGAAGGAGCTGCAGTGAGGAACTTGGGGCACATTACAAAGTTATGGAATTGTGACCACTTCTGGATACAGTTCTACCTCCTATGCCCCATGTCTGTTTGCAAAATAGAGAAAAAAGCTGGGCCAAAAGAAACACAGTGGGGTCCTGCTAAGACTGATTTACTTATCCCTGGATCGATCTACATTTCCAGAAAATGGGAATCCTACAATAATCCTGAACTCATCAATATTATTTATTTATTACATATAGAATCTAAGATACTTTGATAACTTTATTTATACAGAAGCTTCCTAACTACTCTGAGATTCACAGAAAAACACCTTCAAATCCTTATGGACATGATACAAAAGGAGATTTCTGCCGCTCATTTAACTGAGAGAATAATCAGGCAGCTGTAACAGCTAATAAGCTTTGCCTCTCATTGTTTAACAGAAGGAACTGCTGCAGAAATACAAAAAAATAAACAGGATGGTAGCAGAGAAAAAAATATTACAAATTTTCTGTATACAAAAGCACCTTAATTCCTCACAGAAATGGGGAAGGCACTGGCTGTAAGAGAGCAGGTGGAACTGGAAGCTCTCCCCCACTCACCTGTGCTTGCTTTTATATCCATTCCCAGGAGTACACTTCCCCCCTCACCCCCGCTCCGACTGCTCTGTGCTGAGGCTGCCTTTCACCATCTTGTTCTGCAAGGAGGGAAGAGAGCAAGGAAGGAGGGGCTGACAAACCAGCAAGCCAAACAGAGGAGGAAAAGGAAAATGAGGGAGAAACGGAAGACAGGGGTAGGGAAAAGGAACATACAGAAAGCAAGAGAGAGAGAGAGAGAGAGAGAGAGAGAGAGAGAGAGAGAGAAGTCAGTATTGGAGTCAGAAATAGACTTTTCAGACAGAGTTTTCTCCAAGACCCAAGACAAAAGCAGATAATTCCACAAAAGTAGAGTCTGAGATATGAAAGCCTGGTTAATTTTAAGAAACACAGAATTTAACACAAAAAGGTAGAACAAGCTGAGAAGCATCACTTGAAAACTGCCAAAACAGATGGCTTAAGACAATCTAAGATGGCTGAGCCACCAAAAGGTGAGGTATCCCATCCCTTTTATAGCCTCTCCACAGCTCAGCATCCTCATCAGGTCTGTTGCAACCTCACTTGCTGTGATGCAGACAGAGCCGTTTGGATCTGTGAGAGGAACCCTTCAAAAGATGACAGTTTTCAGACAGCACTTTCCCTGTGATAAAAGCTGATATTTTGCATAAGTAGCACATTCAGGACATGGATGGCTGAAGTATCAATCCTGACAGAAGGAAATGGAAAAGCTCACTGGGGAGCACATGGAAAGGCAGGACCAGTCCCCTCTGGACTCAGCTTGCTTATGCCCTAAGAGTCAAGCACAGTTAATGAGGCAAGAAGCACCTTTGCTCTCCAGGGGCCGCTTTCTGTGATGAAGTGTATTTACCGGTGTGAGGCACAGACTGCCAAAGGGTAACAGGCCCTGTACTGGGGGACTCAATGCTGGAGATTTATAAAGTTAGCTCCTCCACCATTAGCTACAGAACAGCAGAGTGAGCTATGAGACAGTTACTAATTTGCTAACAGTGCTAAGGTGGTGTTACCTAAAAGCATCGCTTTCAACAGACTAATTGAAAGTCTTTCTTCCTCTCAATTGCTCATACGTGTCTCATGCAAAAAATTGGTGCAATTTGTTCCCCAGTCATTCTAGAGCAATGGTTTTCAGCCTTCCTGTTCCTGCATTGTCACTGTCTGGAATTCCCCTTTCCAGCCACTGGAATGGAAGGAACAGAGTAGGCTTTCTGCCCTGCAGAAAGACTGGGAACAAACCAATAATGATTAGTGAAATATGCAGTGAGGGCAGAGAAAGAAAGCAGAGAAAACTCTACTTGGCTTCAAAGAAATTATTTTTGCCTTTACTAAGCAAAAGCCAACAAACTTCAGTGTCAAATAAAGGCTGCTGGTGTTGAAGTTATGTTTTTGACAAAATAAAGAAAGTGATCTGCAGTGGGATAGTTCTGAACCAAATTTAAAATTTTATTGCCTCATGAAGAACTGTTGTGAACTTAATTGGTAGCTGTCCCACTCCCATCCTTCAAGATTACTTTAGAAATCCATGTGCTTTCTCAGAATTTTCTCTGAAAAGCTGGACTCTTTGCCTGAATCTAAACCAGTTCTTTCCTTTCATGGTTTGAGCACCATCACTCCAAAGTGCTCACATACAGCAGCAGTGACTCAAGCCATCTATGTAACACTGTATTTCCCTGGAATACTTCAGGCAACAGCAGCAAAAATAAAACAGCCTTCAAATACACACCTCTCTGTAATAGCTTAACCCCAGCTGGCAATTAAGTACCAAGAAGAACATAACTATCCCATCCAAACCCAGGACACACTCCAATTATCTTTAGCCAAGTATCCAAAGTCGAGCAGAGGGTGGCACTCAGGCAGTTACATTATACAGAAAGGGGAGCTCATCCTTCCCGGTTTGTTTGGCAAGATCTGCAAGTTCTTCTAGCATTAATGCATTAATTTAAGCTTGCTGTACATTGTCAACATTATTCCACAGTTGTGCAGAGTAATTTATTTTCTTTTATATAATGAAAAGTAGGCCAATTCTGGATAAGAGCCTGAACGTGCACTGAAATCTTCCAGCACATTTTAAATACGTGCGCATAAATACATCATTTTGTGGTGGAACATCCAGAAAGGAACATGAGGCTAATTCCTGTATGTTTACAAAGGACAGATTAAGAATAAGCTGTGAAAACAAAAGACCACCAGATGTCAGTCTAATTCTAGGCAGGGATCTGCAGACAAGAACTAGATGGAGACTAATCCCTGCTAGAAAGCAACACAATTCTTCCCTATTGTAATTTCTTTTTCACCACAAGCCATCCAAACTCTTGCCCAATTACTGTTGTATTCAACTGGCAACAAGAACAGCTGTTTTTTCCTGGATGTATCCACAACCTCCCAGGGGTGTATCCTCCCTTGAGGGCTGGGAGGGGTATTCCCAGCACTGTATCCCATTACTTATGCTACAAGAGAGTCATGTATTGTCTACCATGTCCCCTCTTGCCATACAGACAGCTCTCTGCACCACTGTGCTTGTAGGCTCTGGGGACAATCATTAAGGACACCCAGACCCCGGGCAGAAAGAGCAAAGGGGTCTTCTGATGAACCAAACATGTACAGAAGAACCCCACAGACCCACTGAAGGCTGAGTGGCTGGACTCAGTCCAGTTACTACTGGTAAACTAGAACAAGATGTCTCCAAAAACCAGGAGAACTTTTTCATAAAGTCATTTTTCTTCTTCCTTGCATCCTCAGTAAATCCAAGGAGAAAACCCAACAGTCCAATGAAATATTTGAACAGGAATAGGAAGCAACATACTGATTCTATCACAGAATTCAGGAAATGAAGCTGAGCTTTCTGAACAGTCATCAAGGACCTAAAGAAACACTGAGCAGATGGAACAAAAATTTTATCTTCTTAAACTTGTAGTCTTCTTGAGTTGATGGTTGCCCCCAGAATATACCACAAGCATATATCACAGAATAATTGAACTAAAAGCATCTCTGACTACAGACATTACCTAGGTAATAAAATTACTAATCCAAATTTAGAAACCAGAAGAGGGTTTCACAAGAGACCCAGGTATAATCCAGGAGAGGATTCTTACCTTGTGCTTGGGGCACCTCACTGAGAAATTCTCTTCGTTTAGTAAACAATCTAAAGGAGAAGAAGACAGCAATGCATTATTTTTTTAATGAAAACCAACTTGAATAATACATCACATGTTTTAATCTTGCCTCACAGGTACAGATTTTTCATTCAAAGATCTCTTATAGGAATACTTTGTCAGTATTGCCTGATCTGTGTATTATTAGCAGGTTCATTCCTTCCACCCCCAAAGTTTTAGCAAACAAAGTAACTGAACACCCCAAGTGACAATGCTGCTTGGATTACCAAGCAATCTCAGTTTTCCCAATGATCTGTATGTAGTAAGAATGACAACAGCAAGCCTACAAATCCTGTATCCCAACCCCCTTCAGCTATTCCAGCCTTCTTTGCTTTGGCACACAGAAGATGGACACATTCATCCAATCTGAACAGACAATTCCTGCATTCCACAGTACAAATGCTGCCTTTCACCCTTACCCCAAGGCCCTGCCAGCATCACGGAGAGCAGGGGCGTGTGTCTCTAGGTATGGTGTTTACAGCTTACTTGCAATCACAAGTCCTGGTGGTAAGTTTACACTGTGACACTACGTCTGGTAGTCTGGTCACTCACGCTGCTTTGAGACCTGCTTTCATAAATCTTATATGTGAAGCTTTTATGATCTAAAAAATGGTTCAGGTAATTATTTAAACATATTATGTAAAGTGAGGCAGTTATATGGAACTGCTTATTTAGGAACAAATTAAACAACACTGCCATTTGCAGAGCACTTTTTTAGCAGCACTGCCAGAGCATGGATTGCTTCTCCTCACATCCCCCCTCCCAGACTATGCCTTTAAGTGATGCAAGTCGGCAGCTCCCAGAACTTCAGCCACAGGAACGGCAGCACTCCCCTCAGAGCACTCAGCTGCCTCCCCTGGGCACCCTGAATTGCAGGGTCACCACTCAACCTGCCCGAACGCCTGACACTGCTCGGTTCCAATGGCTCTTGCCTCGGAGGCTGACCCGACGCTGTCACCTCGCGGGCAGGACCAAGCACCCATCCCCACCTCTGCACGGCCGAGCAATGCTGCCCTGGAGAATTGAGCAGGGTGCTTCTGACCTCCTGCCTACCCCAACACACCCAAGAGCTCACAAGTAGAGAAGTGCAATAGTAACTAAAATGGGCTAATTTAAAATGCTCTTAAGTATGCAGCATAACCAGTGCTACCTGCTGTTTCGATCTGCTGGAAGAGTTTAGCAGACAGCAGGAGACTGGAACTAAAGCTTGAGGGAAAAGCTTTCTAGATACCCAAGCTTTGGCAGAGCATCCCTCTGCTAGGGAGTGCCTAATGTTTCAACATGAATGCCTCTGGCCTGAATCAAAGGGAAACAGCATGCAAGAGGCTAAGTTACTTGAGAGATTTTAGCAAAGGGGAGTAAAACCCTTAATCCTGCCACAGATAATTTCAAATGCAGCATTAGCAAATCACAGGAAATAAATAAAATGTCTTCTCATTATAAGGGCAGGAATCATACATTTAGACTACAGCATGAATTATCACTGCATAATACAGCAATCATCAAAAATATACAGAGCAATCATCAAAAACATACACAGTATGTTAGAACAGAATGGAGTTTTCTTCTTTGTTGGAAATCCAACATCGGTAATGAATGCAGTTCTTTAGCTAGTACATCAGAAAGGAAGATTGTACAAGGATCAGGAAGAAGTGCCAGAAACCTTGTACCTAATGCCTGATCTGTGTGTGGAGCTCCATTTCTTACTAAGGTCAGCATTTTTGTTGCAAATACTAATAGCAGATTCAATTAATAGCAATTTTTTTTTGTTTCTGTTAAAGGACAACGATGAAAAATGTCATCAGCATACTGCAGAAAATCAGCTGAATACCAATAAGGCAGAAATTGTTCATCATTACAAAGCTGGCCTGGATTTTGGTTAGCAGTTCCAAGTATTTTATATAACAGATTACAATTTGTCATGAAGTCAGCAGACACAGAGCTATGATCAGCTCATTGTGGCAGAAAGCAAAAAGAACTGAGACTTGTCCTTGTTTCCACAGATTTTTCTCCATAAAGTAGTCAGGGAAAACCTAAAACACTTTTAATAGAAGCAATTGTTCTTCTGTAAGCTTCATACTTCTGTCTTACCCTCTGTGTTCTGCCCATTACTCATCTTTAATGATACTTGCGAAGACACAGGATTTCTGTTCTCTGAAAATTCATTTTATTTTCCTGTTAATATTTTCCTAATTTACAGTTAAAAATCTTCTGTAAGTGGAACTGCCTGGATATATGTTGTAGGGACAAGTGTGCTGCAACCATCAGGATCTGATTCCAGGTGGGGAGGAACAGGCAGAGGGAGAGGATATAAAATTTCAGAAAACAAAGATCTTGTTTCCATGGAGACATCCCTAGGACTAAGTTATCTTGAGACATCAGAGGCTCTTCATAAATTTGGACAGATGAAAGCCAAATACAGACAATGTTAACCACAGTCATTTCCATATAAAAATTACTTAAGTGGCACTACTGATCTTGATTTTTATGTAAATGGCTAAGAAATGTTCAGCTCTCTTACACCCTATATTGCCAAGGACTATTTTCTATGAAAGGAAATTAAAAGACAGCCTGAATTATGCTATATAAAAGCATCCATATGTACAAACTGGCAACTTACAAAGCCACGTGCCTCACACAGCACTCCATTAGCAACAGTGGGGCAGAGCCTGGCCCCTCACCAGGGTGGGGCTGGACACCAACCACTGGTGCAGCAGCCAGAGCCCAGGTCCCACCCCAGGGCTGCCTTCAGTGCTGCAAGGAACTGAAGCCATTTGACACACTGCAGCCTTCAGCCCTTTCCCAAAAACGTTCTGCCTTTCCTGAGGCACAGTAACTGACTGGGACCAGCTCCTAACCCACACGGATGCAAAGGCAGAAACGCTTCAGCTCACACTGAACTGCTTCGAAATACAACGCGGGTACTTCATCTCAACCAAGGCACGGTCACTTCCAGGAATCCAGACAAACCAAGTGTGTATGACTCAACGTACCCTAAAAAACGCTCCAGCAAGTGTTTTCTGTTTGGCTTTATTTCTTTGAGATACAAAACCAGTCATACATATTCCAAAAGCCTGAAAGCCCTTGTAAATGTTAACACAAACTTCTGAGGATTCAGAACAGATCTGTGACAGATCCTAAATAAAGCAAGGTGGCACCATCCTTCAAAGCAGGATGCTTGATTTCAAAATGGAACTACCACTGAGCTCAAGGAAGCTGAGAAGCACCTGTACAGTTTCACTACAGAAAGACAGTAGAACTGCAAAACCAATAAAAAGGGTTTACAGGCTGAGCAAAGAGAAATAATGTTGATTTGTTTCTCAAGGAAGCCTACATTTTCTGCTTGGTCATAAATGAAAACCAGACCTTATGCCATATAGCTTGGTTATTTCTTTTACACAGATTTACTGAAGAGTGTCTACAGATTAAGACAGCTTGATTACACCCACAGATAAAACCAACTGCAAACAAGGTCTTTTACTGTCACACCATCAGGCTGAAATTTTAAATGCTGAGAATCTACTTCAAGCTGGGGCTTTTTTATTTGTTTTGGTTGAAAACTTCAGCTGAAGCAGCCCAACGATTTCCTCAAAACTCTTTCTTGGAAAAAAGTTATTCCGCCCATGATAAACATCCCAGGATTTTTTCTCTGAAAAGCTCTACAATATCCTGATTTTCAGTAGGACCTGGACTTTAGCTAAGGCATGCCCTTGCCAGCTATCACAAAATCAGCAAACAGAACTCCTTGAAAAGCAATATGGGGATTTTCATGTGCACATCCTCACAAGAGGCCTATTAGATTTCAGTAGCACGGCCTTTCAGATTTCAAAAGCTAGCTAGTAGCTTTTAAAAATTCCACCAAATATACTTCTGCTTGGAGGTGATCAGGTCCTTCCTGTAAATGAACCTCTGCCCTCAGATTCAGGCACCAGTCCCAAAAGCAGTAAAGTTACCAGGGGACATTTCTAACACTCAAGCAACCCAAAAGAAGAAAGTGACCATTTCAAAACTGCAAAATGGGAAGCGCTAGTCCGGCAGGCAGAAGTGAGAACAGTACTGAGAAAGGCAGCCAAGATACAGAAAGAATGGAGGCTAGCAGGACGGAGACCAGTGCTACTGAAGTCAGGAGCAGAGAATTAAGGATGAGTGCCAGCAGGAGGCTAAGACAAAGAACTGATTAGAAAAAGGCACAGAAAGGTGAAACAGAGAATATAAAGGACAATATAAAAGAACAAACCAGGACCAGCAGGGTGAGGTGTGACAAGGAGCTGAGTTAGGAGAACTAAATGGCAGTAACAAAGCCCAGAGAGGAAAAAGAACGAGAAAAAAACAAAAGAGAGGAGGAAGTGAAGTAAGAGCAGAGAGGAGGAAGGCAGAAATACAGCTAGAAAATTGGAAAAAGGAAAAGTCAGAAAGAATTAGGAGGAATTGGGTCTTACAAAGAGACTGAAGTAAGAAATTTGTGAAGAGGGGCCTGAGAGCAACTAGATAAAAGACCTGTGGCTGGTATGAGAAGCCAAAGAGAACACATCAGACATACAGATGAAAAGGAAGAAACAGATAGGAAAATGTATTTTAAAAGCACCAATGAAGTATTTTGTTCTCACTCAACGGGACTTTTCCTGAAGTGAAATCAGAGACTCACCAGTTTTATCAACTCCTCCACTATTTTTTAAATATGTTTGTGAAACCTCACAGTCCAAGTATCCCATCTCCATGCAGCTCTTGCAATTTATTACTGCTGTATTACTCAAAGGAGGGAAATTAGCTTGGAATTGTGCACTCCAACAGATGGCCACATGACAACATGATGTCTCATAGCAAAATTAAAAGAAGTAAGCATAGCCTTGGAACTTGAACACAAAAAGCTACTATAAAAAAAAACTCACAGGTTGCAAAGTCAAGACAAAAGTGAAAAAATGCCAAATTTAATCTAACCCATGTCTACACATTATATAGCAGACATGTTACATTTAAATTGGACTAAACAGTATGATTATATACTGAGTTTTGTACATGATGCTGTCTCTTCCATGACACAGAACTGCTCTTGGGAACCAGTCATGATTGTTCAGTACATTTCTCATTTTGGAGAATCCTACATCTGCTGAAGTGGAGTAGAGTTAATATAGCTGAAGGAAAAGGAGAGTATCTGAATTTTGATATCTGAATTTAGAACCCAGAAAATGCTACATACTGTATCTAATAAAACATGAATTTAAATTAAGCCCTCAAATTATTGGGAACATTCACTATAATTTTTGTTTTTTCATGGTACTGAAAAGGGCAAGTCACAAACCAGAAACAAATACATACTAAACACAACATGAATGTGAATCTGATTGGTGATTGTGTGTCTCAAACACACTGTACAAAAGCAAGTTTATTAATGTTCATGAAACTCTCAGGCATGACAGAGACGAACATTATAGGAAATCTCCCAGTTCTACCTTCAGAACTGAGAAGGAATCATCTGCAGTAAGACACAGATCCATCAAGGACAACATATATTCATGAATGAGTATCTCTCCATCCTACAGGCTGAGGTAGGGCCTTATGAAAAGACATATCAACCTTTAATTAGGTGATTACTGTAAGATAGATTCATAAAAGACCAAAAGACCAAAAGTATACTTAAACGGATACCTTTATTTCTGGTAATTTTTTTAGTATGTGATTTTTGCAACTTGAATAATCTTTCTTTTATGTGAAGTCAAGAATTCTCCCTGCTAGTAGTACTGTGGTACTAGAATATTCCACTGCAATATTGATTTTTAAAAAACATTCCTATTAGAATGAAATGCACATCTCCAATAGGGTGGGACTTCACAGTGAGAGGTGCAATGCAGTCATACAGAAATGAGCATTCCTACTTCAAATACTCTACCATTTGGAAAACAGCATAAAATGGGTGGTGAACAAGTGGGTTGCTGTGGAATTGGAATAACAAACAGGAAGTTTGCAATTATCTTCCAGTCTAGAGTTGTAATCTTGAATCCTTTCCTGCTTGTTATCAGACTAAGTTTTGTATGACGGGAGTTACAGGGGACTGGAAAAGTGGGGTATTATTTACTCTGAGACTGAATTTTTTTTACCCAAGAACAAGGTTTATCTCCATGAAAAACTGTCATTACTGCACAAAACCCACCAAACTCACAAGCCCAGGCTCATAGCTGGAAATAGTATCCAAACAATTAGCTTGTATAAGGATGAAAATTGGACCTACTCAGGAGACTGGCTGAAGTGCTTCTTAGGAGGGAGAAGGATGGTTGTGCTGCAAATGGTACTGATGATTCTACAAACACAAACACTTGAAATCTTTACTAGGACCACCCGTAGGAGTATAACCCTGAAAGATGAAACCCCCTTGCTGCTTACTTACATCCTTTTAACAAAGGGTTTCTATTTTTGGTAAAAAATGAGTGATCAGTTCTCACACTGCAGCCAAATTTCAGTCACTGTAGCTGCACTCCCCCAAGCCAGGCTTTTTCTGCTCTTTCAGGCAGATTCCTTTTCATTACAAGCTCCATCTTGTCCCAACGTGTTACTGTATGCTGTTTATTGCACGCCGTTTCTCACCATTTTTATTACTTTATCTTCACAGCAGGAGAAAAACTGAGAGGGAGTAATTTGTAAAGCACCTCAGAATTATTTAGTGTAGTATGATTTGAGTAATTATGGAATGCAGTTGTCATGTGTTCCTACCTGCATCGATGGCACATGGGTAATGGTACCGGAAGGAGCAGCCTTTGTTGTAGCAGCCTAAGGTGGCTCCTGGTTCCTGGCAATGGGAACATTTCTGAAAGGGAAACCAAAAAACAACAATGAAGGTTGCAGCCATTCTTCTGAATACCTGTATTTTCCTGGGAATTTTATCAACCACATTCCAGCACAATTTTTTTCATAAATCATGTTAAACTCTATCTTTCTACACCATACAAATAAAGGCCTTTCAAACAAGTAACAACATAAGCTCTTTCAAACTATGAACTTTTCAGTTGCGCTAAGCAGGCAAGAGATACAATGTTCAGCCATTCAGAAACAATTCGGAAAAGTTCTCAAATCTGTTTTACTGGCCTGTGTTTCAGTACCTGGCAATGACATCACTATTAAAATAGCAGGAAAAAGAGTGGTTTTGAACCTACAGCAGCTTTAAAAGGAGAACTGGCAAAACAAATAATGATTTAGAAGACACCATCATAAAAGTAATTTGGTTACATCATTGTCATTATCACAAGCAGTTGAAGGTGATCATGGCCAAATTCGAAGTTTTTTCACAGGTGATCAAAAAGAAGATGCCATCATGGAAAAATACCTCATCATCACAGAAATGGCCCATGGCCAAAAAAAAACTTGCAGTGCAACAGGGACGCTCATACAATTATTGTCAAAGTAGCTCAGACTCATCTGATAACCACGTTCAATTTTCAATAGTTAAATCCTATTAACTCAAGTAGTCAATGATGTATTCGATCATAATATCAGACAATTGTGAAAGCAGAAAGAAAGTCTCTCACCCCTTTAGGTCATCCTGAATCACTTAAGAAATGACCTAAGGAAGTAATTCACATCTCATTCAGACAGCCATTTTATTTCTTGCACATGTACACTAAGTGATTTTTGTTAAGTAATCTGATTCTGAAGAAAGCTGATTTCTGACAAGTTGATATTTTTCCCTTAAAAAAAGATGTAGCCATACATGGCAGAATTCACCAAAAGCTAGGAGACTGCTACTACTTAAAAATTAAAAAGTGAATTAACTACTGGCAGAAAACAAAGAGAGGAACTACCATAATTTTTGAGTCACATTTTAAAAAAACAGGAATTTTATTTATTCTGCTGAATACAATGAACACCATAATAAGGCCCTGTATAATTTGTACAATTCACCTTGAATTCACGCTGTGAGAAGTTGCCCTTGGTCCCTGCCTGCACACAGGGATGATGACATGATCTAAAATCACTGCTGCTGCTGGCAAAGCCGGTGTTGAACTAGGCTGCTCTATTGGCACAACCAGTGAGCTGCACCAGCACCACTCACAAACAGCTGTGCCCAAGCCAGCAGTGCACCTGGCACTGGACACGAGCACGGCATTCCCTCCATACCGGGACACTCATCTGCCACCACAGCCACAGCCCCTGGCCCACATGTCTTCAATCCCTGATCAGCACACACGCTGCAGTGGAGATCCGCAGAACGGACGTGGCCAAAGCTAACAGCCACAGCAAAGTTCCTCACTCAGCATGGTAAACAGGGGCTTGATTACAGTATTTCCGAACCCTCTGAGAATATCTGACAGTTATTGTTCTTCCTACTACTCTGTGCTTTGCAGAGATGACTATAGTTTGTATTTAAATGCCTGAATGAGGATGAAAGCAAAACTAGCTCCAGCCATAAACCAGGAGGCCCTCTTCAAATCAAAGCAGATGCAACTAACAGAAAAGCTTGTGAGATGTCAGTTCTCGTGACATCTACAACTGCAGTTTTGAGTAACACCTCTTTATGGGTATGCCAGAGCATCCTGAGCCTGATCTTCAGTGCTTCCCACTAAATCACATCTATATTCTAAGCACGACAAACTACTGCAGTATGTATGATGCAAGGGAAGTATCCCTGAAGCCTAGAAAGAGACACACAAGCAGCTTATTATTGCCTGTCAGAACATCAATGAAAGTTTCCAAAGATTAAAAAAAGAGGCTAAACCAATACTGAAATGCACACCAAAATATACGGACCACTAGCCAAACTGCAACGTAATTCACTCTCCCACGGGAGTAAAACCAAACTTCATCCACAGAAAATGTCTTTTCCTGGCTCTGAAGTCAACTCTAGAAAGATATTATGTACTGGCAACAGTCCCAGATTCACCTATGCCAAGTACTCACAAAGTGCAGCTTGAGGAGTTCTGAAACAGAGCTCTGTACCTGGGTACTTTATTCTCGCTTTTAGATGTGGCTGACTGGGATTAATTATTCTAACAGGAGAGAACCCAAATTGACTATTCTTTTTGAATGTAGATATGAATTTCTAGTCTTGTTCCTCAGAGGCATTCTGCCCTCCCCACTTCATCTCATCTTTTACATACCATCACACTGTTGCAACAGAAGGTCATTCTCCCCTGGAACACTGTGTTCTATGCAGAGCAGTGGATAAGAGCATAAGAACCACAGCAGCAGAGATTGAACTGCAGCTATATAAAATATTTCTTAACACTAAAAAGGCATGACTTAAAAGAGTATGGTGTGTGACACAACAGAAAACAAGACCCTTAGCAAAATTTTTGATACTTTTCCAAAAGGTTATTTGTTTTTTGAACTTACTCTTTGGTGCACCTAGCATGGCTCATGCCGCTATTCTGAAAATCACATTCTGAACATGACAGGCATTTTGAAAAATTTTCAGCTGAGAATGGGTAAGGAAAGCTTTAAAACTGTTTGTGATTTTAGGACTGATTAGACAGTAAAAGTGGGTAGTTAAGATGCCAGTGCATGTGCATTGAGCCTTCACTGCCCCTTTTTGAAGTCAGGCAGACAAACAGAGATTTTACCAAGGTTACCTGTGCTACGCCCACAACAGCAATTCCCCGGTGGATGACTATGCCACTGACGGCTCAAGGCAGAGATCATCGGCTGCTGCTGGCTCCCCTGCTGCTGAACAAGTCTCCATTCTGGCAGATGCTTCTGCTTTTCACAAGCCACTGATAGTCTAATGGCCCCATTTCTTCTACCTCCAGGGACCCCCAACCATCTGCTTCTTTCCGGGGAAGCTGAGGGAACCACATACAAAATAACTACTCTTTTTTTAAAGTTCTTCCTTCTTGGCACACCTGAGTGAGTGAACAAAGCAGACGCCCTACAAAGCTGTGTGGTTCTAAAACAACTTCAGAGTCTATCACCTTATCTTTGAAAGAGACTATCATCATGTAGTGCCACATGGTTTCCAAACACACCCAGGTGTTCCCATGAAGACAAAAAAAAAAGTGCTTAAAAATTGCTGGATGGTCTCAGTCTTCTTTTTCAAGACATTGCTGCTGTGCCTTAAAAGGTAAAAAGATGCCTCGCTCCTGCTGGTACTTTCTGTAGTTTTGGTTAGCTACATGTCTCGTGTATTTATGCTTGAAAAGAAAAAATAGGTACACTACAACTAGGAAATATTCTAACACCAAAATAAAATCACAGAAGTTCTTACAAGGAAATGTGTAAATTCAGCATAATGACGACTAACTGTTCTCTTGGTCCACCAGCAAATTTTCCCCCAAACTCCACCATCCTGCAGCCATTCGCCAGCAGATGGTAGCAGCCTGCTTGTCACTTGTAAAGGAATTACAGCATTCTTAGCCAGGGAAACAGCACTCCAGCTCTCCTGGGAAGAGAAATTCCTTTTGCTCAGTAAGCAGCCTGCTTAACCTCCCCTGCTTAAAAGAGCTCAAGGCTGGTACTTGGAGTGTGCTCCCAGTGGGAGGTGCCAATGGATAGTAATCATTGCCAGGCATCTAATCAATTCTTGGCTTAAATGTTAAAAAAAAAAAAAGAAAAAAAAAAAAAGAGGGAGAAAAGAGACCACACAGCAAAGACTGATTCATAGGTCCTATCTCCACAATTCATCTCTGACCACAAGGCACATATATCTCACTTAGAATAGGCTGGAGAGACTGAAAAGTGCCATTTAGAGGAGACACTCCATCCCATGAACTAAATTATCAATAGTATTAAAGCCAGATACATTGTCTCTACCTCTCCCTGCTATTAGCAGCCCATTTCTTCTTCCCTATGGCTCATCATTCTGTGTCTACCAAAATGAAGTAACAGCCAACCTGGAAGTGTGAACAGCTGGGGGACAGCTACCAGCGGCAGCAGAACGGCTCTGATTCATTTAAAATGCTACAGTACCTATCAACAATATTTCTCTTGCTTTATGCTTGGCTTTTTACCCCCTTGCAATCTGTATTCTTCCACTCTTCTGAGACCACACTGCTATATATAATAAGAGTATGCTTTTGAGTACCTTCTTTTGCTTCCTTCAGATTTGTATTCAACTCCATGTAAGTGCTGTAACATAAACATGTCCTGAGCTACCTACCTTCCTCCTCCTGAACAAGCACAAAGCCTTGTGAAAACCAGTGCCCCAAGCTGCTCACTTTGGCTCTGCACTGACAGAGATAGTATCTTTGTCCCTAGACAAAGCACTTCTCAGTACTGGAATCCTACATGGCTTTGCTGGTGGGAGGATGGAAGCTGCTGACTAGCCCTTCCAAAATATTCTGGGCAGGAGCAGGAACAGTTGCTTAGAAGCAGAAATTAATTGTAACAGTAATGTAAGGTGTTCTCAGACACTCCTCAGCAATCTTCCTTGCTGAACAATCACCAAACCAGTTTACACCAGGACATTCACAGCAGGATCATATTTTCTACTGTCTGTAATACAAACCATCTTTTCTTGATGAGTGGTTATATATCCTATACTCAGACCTCTTGGCTTCCCCTCTTCCAAAGATCAGTTTTTCCTTTGGTTTGTTTTCTCTCTTTTTCCTTTGCTTTGCTTTCTAGGCATCTCCTTGTTTTGCCGCTTCTCCCATACCAGTGTCAAGAATGCATAAAAGGAGTAAAATGGAAAGCAACAACTGAAGGTTTCTAACAAAGCAAAGAAAGCAAAAAGTGAAATTTTGTGGCATTAATTATACAGGTACAAGTCTTTGCTTTACATTTTGTATGCATTTTTCACACTCTCACCTTCTCCTGTTTAAATTGTAAGCTTTTAGGAAAATAATTGCTTCTGTATAATTGCACTGCACAAATGCAGATGTAAGATAATGAGGACTTCAGAGTCAGCTGCAATATTAGGAAGGAGCTGCAATATTAGGAAGGAGGGCCTTCTGACTATTTCTGATTAAACAGTTGGCAGGCTCGGCAGAGGCTTGGATTTAACATCCAGGCAAAAGGGCAACAGAAACAGCAGGCAGCCGCATTCTCCTTCCTGGAAAGTGGGATGCAAAGAGACAACTTACTCCAGAAAGCTACAAGAAAAAATAAAAATAAATAAGTGTGTGTCTGTGTCTGTGTGTGTGTATATATATACTGCTTACTACAGGAGAAAGAAATATGTGATTTTGAAAAACTTCTGCAAAAAGGGACCAAGATTAAAAAAGCGAGGTGGGAAGACATCTTTAGGAAACAGGAGAGGAAAAGACTTCCACTCTGATGTGCAGATACTGGTTAATGAAAAAAATTGTTTATGTGTCTGTGGCTAGAGATAACAACCAGTACTAAAGGACACAGAACTATTAGTTTACATTTCCTGACAAAGAATTTTAACTTATCAAAAAAAAACCAGACACAGAATATCAGTAAAATGAACTCCACAATTAAAAAGATAAAAATCTTTAAACCTGCATCACAAAAAGGCATCTCTTACCAATGATGATATCTTCTTGTAGAAAGCAAACCAAATAATAAAGGATAATATTTCAGAAGTAAAACTGGACAGTTGTCTTCAAGTCAAGAAACTAAGGACAAATTTAGATTCCAAGATTTCAGCAAACAGACAAATCAATGATCTGGAAGATGCTATACTAATAAAGCTGCATTAGGAAACAATACAAAGTTAGAACTGCAGTGCTGCACAGGCTGCTCAAGCACAAAGGGAAACTGCAGCTCAAAATGGATGGCATAGAAAAAAAACCACAAGAAATCCAAGAGCTGGAAAATGTCTTAAACATGGAAAATCCTATTCAATACATGTGAAACTGATTATGCTAGAACAGAAGCACTTGAAAGTAAGAGCAGAGCATTTCATTACCCTCAACTGGAAGGAAAAATAGAATGCAACAAGAACAGAAATAAACATTTAGTTTTAACAAAGAATGGCTTGCCAGCAATAATTTTAAGGTCCTATGCAGACACTTAAGGTATTCAACTGCCCTTACAGAGACTCTCAAGAAGGGGGGTGAACAATAAGATGTGAAAAATTGTGAAGTTTGTAAAATTATCCAGGGTAGCCAGACCTCAAACTGATAGTAAAAAGCTGCAAAACCATCTCACAGCCATGGATAACTCTATGATAAAATGGAGATGAAAATTACTACTGTTAAGTGCAAAGTGATGTATGTGGTAAAAATATTTTCACCTATGCATATACATGATGACAGATTCTAAATTAGCTTATACTACTCATAGGAAGGTATAAGTAGTCATCCTAGACAGAAACATCATGCAGTCCCCACAAGCACAAAAAAGGACAGCCAAAATGTAAGCAGTTATTTAGGAAAGAAATCCATAATGAAACTCAAATGTTCATGATGTCTGTCTGTTACTCTTGTAGTAGCCTGACATTGTAATATTGTGTGTGGTAATATTGTCTCATGACCCTCTTAAGAAAAGAGTACAACTGATCAGAAACAAAAATGGACAGACCACAGAGATAACCAGGAATGTAAAGAACTGGTATATAAGAGAAGCTTAAGTATTTTGGAAAATACTTAGAGGGGGATTGAAACCTGAAAACTGAAGGGGGATTGAAACCTACAAAATCCAATATGATGCACATAAGGGAATGACTCTTAGCCATTTTCAAGAAGGAAGAGCAGGTTCAAATGTAACATAAACCTGGTTTTTTTCCACTCAAGTAACTAAAAGTCACTGCTAAAGAATGGTGCACTAGCAAAAAGATAAGCAAGTTCAAAATCAGATGAGACCAGTTCATCAAGGATAGGTACGCTTCTGCCTGGTAAACACAGGGATACCAAAGCTACAACTCTAAAGCTGTGGTTGCTGAAAGGAGGGAAAAAATATGCAACTATCATTGTGCACATGCCAAGTTTACTACAAATCTCTGAATACGTGCAGTGAAGTGGTAAATACATGGCCATTGCTGGAGACAGGACACCACAACAAAAGGTACTTTTGCACCTGTCTGGAAAGGCAGCTCTTGTGAAGAGCAAGAGATGTGACTGTGAAATTCCACAACGAACAACAAACTCCCCCCCTCACCATGATTATCAAAAAGAATGCAGGTACCAAATAAATACTGTTTGGTTACAACTTTTTAAGACTCTTTAGTTTTACCTCCCTAACAGGAAAGTCGAGCTAAACTGTACACTACATAAAAGACTGAAATTCAAACCTAAGAGATAAATTCATGTTCACTACTCCTTACAAGCCTGTTTCATTCACTTGGTGGAGTGATCAAAGGCTTAACTGTGCATGAATACATGAGACTGCTGAAGAGCCAAGTAAGACTTGGAGGGGGATGAACTCTTCCCGCCTCCTCCACACAATGGAAGGAGAAAAAACCCAAATGAAAAAGACCCAGTGTAACTGAACCAGAATAGAGGTTAGGTCCTTCAAGAGTCAACCAGTGGCTAACTAAAACAGATTCAGCAAAATTAACAAAACCAGTAATTTAAATGGTGCTGCAAAAGCAATGTTTAATTTCAGTTAAACAGGTTAAGTACATACCTATGTAGCCATTTCATATTTTAAAAGGAATATTAAAATAACATATAGACCACCAAGTCCAACAAGCTAAGAAATTTGTAAATCTTTTTTCCTTTGATTCAAAGAACCACCCTGAATGAAACATTTCAGAAAACCATGTGTAAGTATAGGGATTTGAATTTGCCAAAGTATGCAAGTCTAGCAGAAAAAATAATACAGTTTATGTTATCTTGACTTTTCATTTGGGGAATTAAACATGCAACAATAGTGCAATTTAGTTACAAAAAGGTTTGAAAGATAGAAAAGCAGACTTAAAAGAGGAAGAAGAAATTCAAATTTTAAAGCAGTGATTATGTGATAAGGACCCACAGAGTAGTGGGAACAGCACAGTCAGCAAGACAGCATTTGCTCCAGTTGAATTTTCTACCAGTACTAGATTTATTTCCCAGCCATCTTGGATACTGATTAAAGGAAATATCCACATATATTGTGAATTTCTATTTAATGCAAGATCTACCATGTAGAGCATGAAACAACAGCATGCAGTTACCTTAAAAGAAAGCAAGATCTCCATCATAATCAAAGAGATTTTGGATAAATTAATTATCCAAAATTTTCCAGAAAAGCAGTAGGTTTGAGTATCATTGTCTAGAGTGATATAAAAAAGGAAAAAACGTGACATAAACAAGAAAATGCAATAAACTCAAGGTTTTCAAGAGGCAAACTGCTTAACAGAGCCAGCTTTTTTCTAATGAAAGAAAAAAGAGATGATGCTGAATATTTACTAAAAGGCTCAAAACAAAACAAAAAAATACTGGTTCATTAAAGACACAATCACTATGTTATTAGGAGCAGTGGATACAACAGAAACAAAATCTCTATAAAGGCTTAAAATTAAAGAAACACTGTTGATAAAAGAAACTGTAAATGCAAAATATTTTGACAAGATATTACGTATCTGTGCAACCTGACAGGAAAAAGGGTGCAGCACAACCCCATCCCCTCAATGACTCAAAGACTTGTAACGCTGGACAGAAATACACCATTTGTCATTACTTGTAATAATCTGTGCAAGCCTTCATCATAAACAGAGCCCCACTGTGCAAGACACTTCGGTAACAGAGAACAAAGCGTTGGTGGATGCAAAGGGATGAAACAGGAACGGTGAGACTGAGCCAGCAGCGTTGGGCAGAGTCCATCTCAGCAGCAGGCTAAGCATATCCAATTATTCAGCACAAATCCCAGACAAGAAGGGCTTTGAAGAAATGCATGAAGAAAAACAAAGGTAAACGTGCAGGGGTTTGAAAGCGAAGCACTTAATTTGGGAAATTATAAAATTAGCCAGGGTGTACTGATTGGAAGTAAATCTTAAGTTCTTGAAACTGAAAGAAGAAAAAGCAGCAGGATAAAGGCAGATAAAATAATGATGAGGGCCTTATGCTTGAGGTGTAAGAAAATAGGAGGTGGGCAGATGAATGTGACAGAAGTAGGAATGTGAAAATGACCATTTAGAACAACAAATGTCTGTGACAGCATTCCATCGAAATTGCACTTAGTACTAAGAATACCAACTCTTAAATTGAGGTCTGAAGAATGACTGCTGTACAGTCAAAATATATTCCACTGCAAAGAGAGGTGAAAAAAGTACAATGCTTATCTTACTGCAAAATAAATAACTTGTCTGTAGAGAAAGGTAGCAAAGAAAACTACTAGTCAATACCATTAAAGAAAGAAGAAGACAGCTTCCCCAGAAAGCCACAGAAGCGGTGGTTGGCAGCAGAGCTCCAAAAAGGAGTAATGAAGGGCACACCAGTATTCCTGAGGTCACTGGTGGCTGTTGCTACCACTGAGGAAAAGCAGAGGGTAAATCCAAGAGAAGAGGTAAAGGTGCAACGCTTTGCAGAAAGAAATGCCTGCAGGTCAGTAGATCTCTCTTTAATGATAAGCTCTCAAGTAATGTAAGAGTATTAAAAAAACAAAAAAAAAATTACAATCTTTTAAACCACAGCAATAAATCATCCATCACAGCTGAGGGCAAGTAGACAATTAGCACATACTGATGAAACATCCCCACATAGACAGAAGGTGCTCTATGCAAAGTAATATTCGCTGGCCAAAAATTTGAATGGGTTTAGAGAGAATGGGTTTAATTCATTATTCAATAATCATCAGGAAAAAAAAACCCTACAAATCATAATAATATATGTGGTGCTTAAACTGCCCATTGCAATAATAGGTACTGTTTATGAATTCTAAACTGAATTTATAAAAGGATATGGAGTGTCTGTAGGCTTGTCACAGGCACGACACAGGAAAACATGGTATGAGCTAGCAGCAGTTTAGAAGAGGCAGAAAATATAAATAGCAGCAGTCCAAGCCTGGATGGCATTCCAGCTGGATATTACACAGCAGCTGAGGTAGTGTCAGTAGTTTCTTTAAAGGACAGACATAATGTGGTTCTCCTGAAAGAAAAACTTCCTCCATCTAAGGTTTAGATGGGGTTCTCCTGAGATCTGAAGGGAAAGGACTAATGAAGATCTTCTGGGCTCAGAACACTGCTGAATCATGGTAAAGGCAATAATATTATTCATTTGCAAGCCACACCTTCAGTTTTATAAATTTAGATCAATCTATACTAGGAAAAAAAGACTGGGATGAGCCATAAATTGTTAGAAATAAATCACTGGACAAGATCAAGGAGAAATTTCAATCTTTTTTTCACCTGAAGTAGAAATCAAATGATACATGCATTTTTGTTTTGTTTTTCTTTTATTTTACGTAAACACATCCTCTTCTAACTTATTCCTTTATCTTCTGAAGGCTCTAGCCCAAAAGCAGAAGAGTAAGTTAACATTAATGTCTTCTTTGTTAAGACAGCTTCAGAATGGACAATTCTTCTTTTGGCATTACCCTTATAGCCATTTGGCCAGGAAACTGAATTTATTGGTAGCTCTTTGTAACACCTGTTCCCCAGGAACCGCCTCTGAAAGTTTCTGCTTCAAGTGGTACCATGTGGCATCACTGAAGAACCCTTATACCTCCCAAGGATAAACTGTAAAACTTCAAAGGAAGAATTAAATTTAAGTACAGGACTTAAGACTGCATAAAAACCACTGTAAAACAGTTTTATGTACCTATAATGTGAGTATTGAATTTTTCTAAACAATTTCCTAAAGTTAACATTAAACAAAAAAATAATGTTGGTTTTCTGGAAAGCATCAGTTATGAACTATGCCAACTCTGAAATTTTAGTGATTAAATTTAACTTGGAGAGTTATTTCGCAAGAAAAATCTTAACAATTATATATAACAATGAATTTACACATGGGACAAGTACATTGCTATTAGTATTTTCAGCATTTTAACCTTGTACAAGAAAAGAGAAAGCTAACAGCAAATGAACACATAACAAAACATATTTATTATCTTTTTGGACCTGACTCTAAATGATACACGAACACACTTAAATTTATCTTCCTGCCATTACATGTATGCAACTAAACCATGAAGCCTTGGATCAGCTCCCTAATCTTGCAATTTAATTGAGAACATCTGACAACTAAAACACACACTGTACTTCCAGAGCACTCTACCAGTTTGACTTAATGGTCACAAAATAAGTGATCTTAAAGCCTACTTTACAGAATAATTAGGGATGATTTATCAAAGGCTGTGCAGGCAATTTCTGACAGCACAGGCACAAAGTCAGAAAAGTTCACAGCTCTCATACCTGAACTCAAGCACATGAACTTACTTTTCCCCTCTCATCCCCACCCACCTTTTTTATTTTCCTTTTAAGCTTCACATTGAGCAGCAGTATCCTCCAGTGAAAATCCCCATTTCAGAGATTCATGCCAGGATGCCCTCCTCCTTCCCCTCCCCTAGCAGTAAGTCTTTTATGAAGCTGGTCAGTCGCCTTTAATCATCAGTAACTTTCTGAAACTTAGCAAGTGTGAGTTCTCAGTAAGAATAAAGGATTTGGAAGCACAAGAAAAGCTGTAATTAACAGCAGTCTAGTGCAAAGTAACAACAAAACCATGTTGTGAAATGAGTAGCCATGAGAAAAAGAAATACAGCTGAATTAAGTCTCCTAGTTGTAAGCACAAATCAAAAGAAAATATGCAAAATAGAAATGAGGGAAAAATCACTAGTAAATGAAGACTGCACAACCAGTTCTAACATCGACTTTTAATATTTTCTCAAACAGAAGGAAAGCTTGTGACCCAGGCAACGATCAGCAGGCTGAGACAAGACCTGACTGCACTTATGATGCAATCAGTTGTGCAGCCAACCTCAGGACAGCAATCTATTTTTACCACCAGCAGCTCAGGTGGTGACAAACAGTGCAGCTGCAACACCCAGAGCCCTGGGAAGGCTTTGCCACTCAGCAGTGTCTTGTGCCCTGGGCTGAAATTTAGACCAGGTCCTACACTGGTATTCTGCCTCCTCCTAAGGCAAGTCTGAAGACAACTTAAGTAGATCTACACCATTAAAACCATACACTAAGCACTGTCAGAATTTCTCAGAGGAAACTGTAGCTACTGGAGACCTTTTAACTGGGAGGAAATGTCTGGTTTAGGTTACTTCAGCTGGCAAAGTAGGCCAGGGGAGGGAAGGGAGCATCCAGTCCCTAGTGCTTCTGAGTCACGGCATCATCATAATAAAGAAAACTCCCATCTTTTCCTATGTCTAGACAATGAGATGGATGTACTTGACATCAGTAATAAATACATACATTTGAGAACCACCTTAGACAATCTTGAAACTGCTCTTTTTCTATTTTTTTTAAATTTACTACTTTGCATAATTAGTAATATCATTTTGGAAGAACTTTCCATATGAAGTGATGGTCTTGACCAGGCTCCCCACTTCCAAATCATTTTAAGACCTGAGTTTGTTCTCGCACAGCCTGCAGCCCCCTCCTATGCCTAGCATTTCTCTGTATCAGTATTGACAGTGAAAGTCAAGAAAGCCAGTCCAGCCTGATCAAAATGGGAATAGGGTGAGGGAAGGATTTGCTGGCTAGATCACCCACCTAACTCACTTCAGTCACAGAGCACTACTGCTGCCAGAAGGGGAGGTGTGGACAAGAAGAATGGCTTCTAACAACCCTAATTTAGCCTAGATGAAATTACCACCATATTTCATCTTCACAACAGATTCCTCAGTGAAGCAGAAATGGTTTACATGGGGCACTCTTCACTCATTTGTACCTCTAACACAAAGAAGCCTTGACCTTTTGCTACACTCCTACCTCCCTCTGCCCTCATTTGTTTCACTTCCCCCAGCCCTTGCCCTGCACTCATCTTTCTCCTAATTTACCCCACAGAGGCACAAGACAATCAAGGGCTGCTGTCAAAGTAAAAAAAGGAATTTCACCAATTCAGAGGGGAATTCTGAAAAAGGAGTTTTAGTTGTGGCAAGGAGAGGGACAAGTCTATGAAAACCAGTGTTACTGTGAGAACAAGTCAGACCTTCAAAGGTCCTTTGCAGGACGATGATTATTTTGTTAGCTCCCTACACTCAGGCAAATGTGCAGGCTGTGCTCTTCTGGACATTTGCTCCATTCCCCATTCCCAATTCTGCAGTAGGAACAAGCTGATGAGGTCAACTAAACCTCAGAATCCTTATTCCCATATTCCAAACAGCTCTGTGCCCACATCTCCAGCCAGAGACCTTCTCCCTCAACATGGCTCTAGCCACTTATGCTTACCCATAGCTTTAGCAACACAAGAATGCTGTTGAATGCTAATTGCTTACTAATGAAAACTAATCATCATGCAATTAAACTTTAATCACTAAGCAGCTGGCTGGGATCCAATCCATAACAATAATGGCTTATTAATAACTTTTTGCCAAAGTGCTCTATCCATGAAGACCATCCTCTACACAGAGTCCAGTTAAGTGTATAAAATTGTTGGAAAAAATATTTCCTCTGCCAACAGACTAGCCAGAGCACAACAGGATAAGAGCAGCACAGTATAAATTAGCTAAGAAGGATGAGTTGATAATTTGGGGAACCCAAACTACTCTTCTGGCTCCTTCCATAACCTCAGGCACAATGTGCTGCGCAGAAAGAACTTCTTTTCTCCAGTTCTTGTCTCTGTAGAGTAACGTTCTTTAAGGCAAAAAACTAGTTATAATTTTGCTGTAGTTTCTAAAATTATTACATGAATACTCATCATACTTCAGTTTTATTTTTACTCATCTTTCTAAATCTAGGGAAATTAATCTAACCTCTTTCAGAACATATTTCTCTAATTAAAAAATATATTGAGGTTATATAACTAGGCTTATAATGGACAGATTGAAATCTACTTTTGAAAAGAAGAAAGTTTAAAACCTGCTTTCTATAAAGCCACAAAGATAATGAGAGAGCAGGAGCATCTTTGCTATGAAGACAGAGAGAGCTGGGGTTGTTCAGCCTGGAGAGAAGGGTTCAGGGAGACCTTACAGACCCTTCCAGCACCTAAAGGGGCTTACAAAAATGAGAGAGAGCAACTTTCAACATGGGCAGATAGTGACAGAACAATGGGGAATGGTTTTAAATTAAGAGGAGAGGTTTAAATTAGGTATTAGGAGGAAATTCTTTACTGTGAGGATGGAGCACTGGAATGCTGTACAGAGATGCTCTGGATGCCCCCCATCCCCAGAAGTCTTCAAGGCCAGGTTGGATGTGGGTTTGAACAGCCTGGTCTCATGGAAGGTGTTCCTGTAAGGTCTCTTCCAACCCAAACCATCCTGTGAATTCATGATTTTAAAGTAATTTCATACCACCATCAGTAAGTGTCCCAGTTTTGCCTGCAGAATTCCTGTCCCAATCTGGCATAAAGCCTTACGTGTAGATAACTTTTTATGAACTTGGTTTGCATTGCCATGCTTGGAGAGCTTTCCTTTATTATGAATAGTAGAACACTAGTACAATTGAAGCATTATTCTTGCTTATTCAGTGACCAAAGAATTCAATATAATGCTTATTTTAAAAATAAAATTTAAAATTTGTAGATTTTTAAATTTAAAAAGGTCTTACAAAAGATAGAACACAATTCTAATAATCTACTAAATATTATCTAAAAGAAAGTAATGAATTCTTATCTTCAGAAATTAACCTTTTTTCATAGTCAGTAAGACAGATGAAAGACGAAAAAATAATTTTTTTTTCCAAAAATCAGGAAAAATACATTTAAGTCTGCACTTTTGCCCATTGTAATCAAATATAACCCCATTTTAAATACAGAGGCATGGAGCAGAATAAACTTATTTGCTAGTAGTGTTCTTCTAACAAAGCTAAAGGAATACAGCTGGAGTGACAACCATCTGGAATTAGTCTAAGTTTAAAAAATTGGTTCATTTTAAGTTAACAAAACAAAACACCAACAACGCAACAACTCTCCTCCAAAATTTTGGGGAATCTTAACAAGCTTTTTACCAGCACAGCTTAAAAAGATTCAAGCTAAAATGACACATAAATGGATTGCATTCACTCACTAATGAAAATTTAGTAAGAGTTTGGCACCCCTATGGTAACAGGCAATTGAAATCTTACCAAAGAAAAAGACTGTGTGAGCTTGTGGATAAGCCAGACAAAAAGCTCTAAAGCTTTGTCCAGAAATCTCCTGCACAGAGAAGGCCCCATTCACATTTGGAAGAGCTTCCTCAAAATTAAGTTACATAAATGTATTTTTAAATTAAAACTGTACAGAAATGATGAGAATCCCTGAAGCTTTACAGAAAGGCAACTGTGGAATGAGCAAGCTGCTTTTTGCATACAAGTTTCCAGTGCTCTTGGCTACAACTCATGTAAGTGGGTAAACATCCTATTCTTTCCCAACACTCCATTGTCAGTAAATCTATTTTCCACTTTCCTCACTCCACATGCAAGACAAACAGTAAAATATAAAACCACATGCAAGCACAGACATAATGCCTGTACTTTGGGATAAACTAATGACAAAGGAGTCTGCTAATAAAGATGCACAGAAAGTACTTCCTCGCATCTTCTCTCTTCCCCATTACAAAGGGGCCAGTACTGGAGTCTTTCCTCTTACCAGCATCAACTTTATGCTTGAGATCACAACTAAAATGTGATTCCTATCACCTTCAGTCCATAATCAACATAGGCTGCACCACATCCACCTCACTCCTACTCACAGTAAAGCTAAAGAAAACCAACTTCATTTCACAAATGTAATTACTGGCTTCTGATAATTTAAGATACTGAAACATTTGCATCAGACATGTACATGTGGATTCTGTCTGCTCAGCTCTTTAGCATTTAAGGCTTGTGGTACCAATGCACAGAGTTGCTGTAAGCTACCAAGCGCTGCAGCAGTAGTGATTCACACTTCAGGTCCCCAAGAGAGCAAGGCAGCGAACTGAGATACACCAGGGGCTCCTCCCAGGTTCTCCTCCCTGGGGAGGATTACTCTCACAGAGCAGGAGTCATGACAGCACAGACTTTCAGTGGCACAGCAGATGGCAATGCCTTTCTGAGAAAACCAAATCTGAAGTTCATCATTCAACTGTCTTTCAGAATTTCTCCTCCACCCAAAATTTCATGCTTTCTTATTTTTGTAACACTGCAGAAGAATATTAAAGATGCTGCCATTTCCTGAGGAATGAAAATGAGTATTATGCTAGAGTGCACATTTCCAGCTCAGATAACTAGGTATTTGGGCACAGTCTGTCAATGAAAGCCAGGAATTCAGCCACTTTAAGGGTAACTGTAGAAAGTGCCTCAAGCTTCTGTGGCAATCCTCATTGAAGGGCTAAAGCATACTAAAAGCTGTTTCCAGAGATAAAAACAAGCAAGCAATGTTCTCAGTACATCCCTTTTCCAAGCACTGCTAGCAGTGATTTTAAATCTGCTTCCCTTTCCTCACAGTGAAAAATTAAAAAGCTCCAGTGTCACTTCTTCCTACTCTTGAAATGTGTCCCTACTAACACAGCTCTAGGTGTCGAAACACAACTGTTCCTTCCTGTGTGTTGTCAGGCATGTTATTTTTGAAGCACCAGATTATTATTTCAGTTGAACCCTGACCTAACACAGAACTCTTGCACTTGAGGAGTTTTTTTGGTTTCATGCTTTGGTTTGGGGGGGGAGGGGTGAGAGTGGGTTTGGGAGAAAAAAAAATTACTAGGTTCTGCATGTTTTTCTTCTCTACAAAGACAGAGGATGAATAAAAGGTTAACATTCTTCTCCAAACACTATTAAATAGTAGTACCATAGACCTGAAACCCTTTCAAGTGCTGGTGGTGCCTGGGCACAATTTTATGTTACAGCTAAATTGATCTAATGGTTATCATTACCAGTGGAAAGGACACTCCCTCTCAGATGCAGCAAACATGGTTCAGAGGGTAAGCAGAGTCAGATGGCTGATCTGCACAAAGATCTCCCAGCCCAAGCTAGTCTTCTGATGGATTAGCTGGCTACAAATCAGCCACTGTGCAAATGCACAGGTGGGAGATCTAGTGCAAGTGAAGTAGTGGAAGCAAGCAGCTCACAGAGAGGATAAAGCAGGATCCCTCCTCATGACAGCAACTCCCTCCTGCTCTGGCTCAGGGATAAGAGAGCCCACCTGTGCCAAATGAGACATTCAGAATGAACTGATACCTTTATACTTGTATGGTACAGTAGTCAGGTTTCTGGGCCTAGAAACTGTTTTGCTTTGTTTTGCCAAAGGCAGCTAACCTGCCACAATTTTCCCAGTTCATACCAATTCCCTGGCTTAGCCACTTGATTAGTTATGCAGCCAGGAACCTTTTATAAGCAATTACTTACAGAGTGTGGGAGCTTTTCTGTTAGGCTGTGATTTCCCAAATTTGAGAATATAAATAGCTTAAATCCTAGTGATCCCTCCAGGCACCCTTCTTTACCCAATTTACAGCTAGAGTCCAGAATGGTAGAGGTAAACAAAAGAAAATGGTTCTATGAAAGCATCAGAGTAAACAAAGTATTATAGAAAGGTAATCTCCTCCAAATAAGATATGGTGGAAGATCAATTATCAGGAGTCTTAAGTCAAGAACAACTTACCTGTGCAAAACCAGGAGCTGCTCCCTGTGAAAGATGGGTAACATGCAAACCTACTTCTAACTCTAAAACTAACAAAGACACACTCACAACATGAGGCACAAGGCTACCACTGCCCAATAGGCATGAAAAATACAAATATCTAGTATCAAGCTGAAGAGAAAGAGACTTCAGTCATTTAGGTACTATACTTCTCATCACTAAAGTTTATCAGACCTTCAAAACAGGCCTGTTAGGAGTCTTGAAGCAGGTAGGTTTTACCACTTTGTATAAAAAGCAAGCTTTGAAAGAGAATCCACGGAGAGCTGGACAGACAAAATTACAGACTGATGAGAGAAAACAGAGAATTTTCTGCTCCACTGTAGATCATGGGCAGGTTTCACCCTTCACCATTTGTTACTCTAAAGTTCACCTGACTGAAATCCAAGATGATCTTTTCAACAAAGAGCAACAAAGGAAACAGGTTCCAAGGACTCCTTTCCATGTATAAGGATTAAAACATTTCTAAAGCTGGGAGAGATGCAGAGATTGATGAGAAAAGCATTATATTTTTTAGACCTTTTAAAGAGATCTTTAAAAGGGGGATAAACAAACTTTCCTTTCACAGAACACTCTCAGCAGGGACACAAGCTACATTTATCTTCAGCAAGGTCAATTCAAAAAAGAGCAGAGGTAGAAGAAAAACAAACAAACAAACAAACCAACAAACAAACCCATCCTAACCAGAAGTAATACATGTGCCAGGTCAGAGCCTCTGCCTTAGGAAAAAACATGTCTTACAAAGAAGCCCTGTAAGAAACAGCATACCACCTTCCTAGTGAACAGCTTTTTAGAAAACAATAGCTGAACTATCTTGGATTCAACTTAACACAAAGAATGTTATCTGCATTGTTCTCTTCATTTACAGCTTCATATATTTAATACTGAGAATAAAGACCATCAATTCTTCTGAACATTAAAACTGCCGACAACTACCAAAGTGACTCCATAATTCCTCCAGTTTCAGAGGTAACCAACACTTCATCTTACATGGAAATGAACTTCTCATTAATAGAAAAATGGTGAAAAAATAGACAAGACAGGGAACTTTCTGGCCACCTACAGTATTTGAAACAAAAAAATTTATAAGTGACAGGATCACCTAGCACTAAGGAGATGGCAATTTTTCAGTTCAAGATTTCATCAACATTGAAACAACAAAAAAAAAATCTAACTGCAAGAAGGCCACTTAGCACCATGACTATGCATTAACAGTTTATGAGGGAGACAGACTCCTTAGCTCATCTGCTGGGGTATCTTATTTGAGCCTCAAAATAAGGAGAAGGATTAAGTCATTCTGCATCTGAAGCAGCCCATTTAATTAGATCACATTCTCAGAACCAAAAAGCACAGCAGAGTGACCAGAGTGAAAGGAACACCTTTTTGCCTTCAAGAAAGGCAGATGCTAGCACTTTGGAAACCACCTGGATTGCTGCTTAGCAGATAACACACACCATTTTCAGTCCAGAGTGAAAACAGACTTTAAGGAAAGCTCAAAGCTCTGGAGAGTCACTTCACAGTTTGATAAACCTTTTTAAGATAATGCCTTCTCAGGAATTCTTCTTGAGCATCTGGTACAATTTGATCTTTGAGCACCTTCACATAAATAAAAATCCTTTCTTGAGATTGACTATGGGCCAGTTGTCAAAAAAACTGCAGTAAGACAGACACTTACTCATATAAGAAACAATTTAGCAAGAAAAATTATTTTCTGATCTTGGAAAGCATGTGAGGAATAGGTGTCCAGGGGAAAAAAAAAATCTATAATGAGCTTCCATGTGATAAAAAAATAGGTAAGCTTGTGTAAGAAGAAGAAACACAGGGCAGGTTACTTGTATCACTACCTACATCAATGGACTTTGACTAAAGGTTTAAGTTTCCTATTTCTATACTAGAGTGCTGCATAAACAACAGCAACTGAGCCAGGTGTCTAAAGAAAATATTTCAACTCACTTAATGGTATGGATTCAGTTTAAATTGGTGCATATTTACCCTGTTGGTACCACAGACAGTTTAGGTAATTTTTAGTTATGGGAATATTTAATTTGCACAGAATGAGTTACATACATGCATTATTCACTTCCAGGATCATGACCCTTCATATACCATATGTTAATGTCCTTCCTTACCCATAGACAAAATCCAAGAGCTACATTCCTGTGTGCCTGTGCACACATCTCTCTACTTGTTCCTGGTAGGAAGCAGCTACTTGATTTACGTCTGCTTTTCCATGACAGCAACACTAATGAACTGCATGTCAGAGGAAAAAAGAGAAAATGCACTTGCAAAGCACAGAGGAGGTAAAGAAAAAGCATATGCAACAAGCATAGGAAATCAGCTGTGTGAGCCAGAAGGCTTTCCTCAGGCAGCAGGGCAGGAGAGTTGAGTTCAACAGAGCCTTTCCACTGCCTGGGGATGGCTTCTGGCAGGCACACCTCTGAATACCCCATGGCCATCTTAGTGCTGCACATAACCCTCTGTGAGCTGAAGGGGTGAGGTTACACGGCTTCCAGAGGAGAAACCAGCACAACAGCCTGCTACAACAGGAAGAGAAAAATGCTAGAAGAAAACCTCTTCCATTATTTGTCACAGGGGTGATAAATGGATTACTCTTACCAATGTTATACAGAGGAGCCACGCATCATCTCAGGATACTGTATTTGCATGAGACACAACAGAGAGCTTTCAACTCTGACTCGGGAGGGGGACAGTATTAGGCTTGTCCTTGGCAAGCTGTGGGATGAGATGCAAAGCTTAGAGAAACAGGGCACTAGTGAGGGCACTCTGCCCTTGACTCTGAAATGTGCTGGGCACACTGGAGCACACTTGGAGTGTTAGAGAGGTGAGCCAGGGACTCCTGAGGTAACAGAAGCCAACAGGGATACCAGCAGGGAAATATCTCAAAGGAATTAAGGGGTGTTCCTCTGGGAAGGTGATGCAGCCAACAGCCTGGCCAAGGTGCCTCTACACCAAAGCACACAGAATTGGGCAACAAACCAAAGGGGCTGGGTGTCACCATGCTGCTGGAAAGTCACGGCCTTGTTGCCATTACTGAAACTTGGTGGACAAACTGTGTGACTGAAGTGTGACTATCAATGGCTATGAGCTGTTCAGGAGACAGAAAGGAGGGAGAGGTGGAGGGGTTGCCCTCCATGTCAAGAGGTGCATTGAGTGTGAAGAGCTGTCTCTGAAGAACAGCCATGAGCAGGCTGAAATACTGTGGATAAAAATCAGACACTGAGGTAACAAAGGAGCCCTGAGGCCGGGGTCTGCCACAGCTGCCTGACCAAGGGGAGCCCACTGACAAAGCCTTCCTGCCCCAGTCACAGGAGGTGTGGTGCTCACACGCTCCAGTCCTGCTGGGGGACTTCAGCCACCCTGACAGCTACTGGGGAAGCACCAAGGTAACTGCAGGCAATCCAGGAGACTCCTGCAATGCATGGAAGATAGCTCCTTGAGCCAGGTGCCAGCCCTACCACAGGGAACTTGATACTGGATTTGATGATCACCAGTGTAAATGAACTAACTGGGAATGTCAAGATGGGAGGCAGTCTGGGTTGGAGCAATCGTGCATTGGTGGATTTTGCAGTCCTGAGTGATATGGGTCAGGTAAGGAGTAAAGTTAAGCCCCTGAACTTCAGGAAAGCAAACTTCCAGCTCCTCAAGGAGATAGTCAATAGGGTACCCTGGGAGACTGCCCTCAGGAACACAGGTGCAGAACTGAGCTGGCAGATTTTTATGGAAGTCTTCTATAGAGTTCAAGAGCTAGCAATTCTCAGAAGCAAGAAAGTGAGCAAGGAAGGCAACAGACTGGATGGCTGAGTAGGGAACTCTTGGTCAAACCAAAGGGAAAGAAACAAAGACACAGGCAGTGGAAACAAGGACAGGTAACATGGGAAGAGTATAGGGATGAAGTTCCGTTGTGCAGGGATAGTGCGGAGAAGGCCAAGGCAAAGCTGGAACTGAACCTGAAAAGGAATGCAAGGAATAACAGGAAGGTCTTCTACAGGTAGGTTAACCAGAAAAGGAAGGACCAAGAAGGTGTACTCCCTACCATAAACAATGCTGGCAAACAGCTAACAATGGACGAGGAGAAGGCTGAGGTACTCAACAAATTTTTTGCCTCAGTCTTCAATGGCAACCTCTCTTCCCACACCTCTCAAGTGGATGGATGACAGGATGGGGACTGAGGCAGGCAAGTGTTCCTCCCACTGTATGCAAAGATCAGGTTAATGAACACCTAAGGAACATGAATGTACACAAGTCCATGGGATCTGAAAAGATGGATTTGAGATTGCTGAGAGAGTCTGCTGATGTAATTCCTAAACCACGCTCCATGGTATTTGAAAAGTTGGTAGTCAGGTGAAACCCCAGGTGAGTGGAAAAAGGGAAACATTGTACACATCTGTAAAAAGGGCAGAAAGGAGGACCCTGGGAACTACCAACCTCTCAGCCTCACCTCTGTGCCTGGGAAGATCATGGAACAGATCCTCCTAGAAGCTGTGCTAAGGCACACAGGGGACAGGGAGGTGATTCAGGACAGCCAGCACAGTTTCACCAAAGGACAAGTCCTGCATGACCAACCTAGTGGCTTTCTATGACAGAGTGACTCCTTCCTCCCTGGGAAAGGGTGAGGATGTAATTCCTATGTAATGCTTTTGAAATGTAAGGCTTTTGACAGTCCCACACAACACCCTTCTCCTTCTCTCCAAACTGAAGAGTGACAGATTTGACGCATTAGATGGATTAGGAATTGGTCAGACAGTCAGATCCAGAGGGTAGAGATGAACGGCTGAGAGTGCCAGTGGGCATCAGTGACAGTGGTGTCCCTCAGGGGTCTGCGTTGGCACCAGAGTTATTTAATGTCTTCATTAATGACACAGATGAAGGGACCAAGCTGAGTGGTGCTCTTCACTCACCTGAAGGATGGGATGCCAGCCATGGGGATCAGAACAGACTCAAAAGTGAGCACATGGGAATCTCATGAGGTTTAACAAGACCCAGAGCAAGGTGCTGTACCTGGGGTGGGGCAACCCCTGGTATCAACACCAGCTGGGGCATGAAGGGATCAAGGGCAGCCTTGCCAAGAAGCATTTGGGAGTGCAGGTGGACAAGAGGCTGGGCACAACCCAGCAATGGCACTCACAGCACAGAAAGCCAGTTGTATCCTGGGCTGCATCCAAAGGAGCGTGGGCAGCAGGATGAAGGAGGGGATTCTGCCCCTTTGCTCTGCACTGGTGAGACCCCACCTGCAGTGCTGCATCCAGCTCTGGGGTCTTCTGCACAAAAAAGGACATAGACCTTTTTGGTCTATGCAAAAAGACCAAGACAGTCTTTGCAAGTCCAGAGGAGGCCACCAAAATGATTTAAGGGGCAGAGCATCTCTCCTTACAAGGAAAGGCTGAAAGAACTGGGATTGTTCAGTCTGGAAAAGAGAAGGCTTTGGGGTGACTTAATTGTGGCCTTCCACTAGCTGAAGGGAACATACAAGAGAGAGGCTATTCACAAGAACATGTAGTGACAGGACAAGGGTGAATGGTTTCAAACTGAGAGTAGATTTAACTTAGGTATTAGGAAGAAATTCTTTACTGTGAGGGTGGTGAGGCATTGGAACAAGCCTTCCAGAGCAGTTGTGGACAGCCCATTCCTTGAAGTGTTCAAGGCCAGATTGGATGGGGCCCTGGACAGCCTGCTCTAGTAGAAGGTGTCCCTACCCACAGCAGGGGGTTTGATCTTTAAGGCTGCTTCTAATTCAAATCATTCTATGATTCTATAGCAAAACAAAATGTACACACAAGACAATTGTCCCTGACTCTGAAAGTTCAGTCTTATGAACAGTTAAAAAATGGATCTAGACAGAAAGTGGAGAGCACTGAAAGACTACATATTATTTATCATATACCAAAAGTAAGCAGTATTTCTTGCAGCCTTAAATAGGAAGGATTAGGAAGAAATAGTTTTAAAATCAAATGAGATTGTGAATCTGAGTGACATGAAAATCAGAATAAAATTACAGACAATGGATTAAGGATAATGTAGATTAAAAGCAATGTTTTAAAGTGAGATTTTGGAAACTCACTATGAATTCAAGAACAATTTTTAAGTTTGTATCGAAATAACATGAATCTGGAGAAACATGGAAGCTCTACAACACTCTGGAAGAAAGTGATTGAGTTACCAAGAGCTACTCAAAAGCATGCTATTCCAGGATAAAAAAAAAAAAAAAAAAGGCACAAGCAAACTTCAGTGAGCCCCACAAAAAAAGCATGAAGTAATGAAAAACAGCCTCTCTGAAAAATACAATGGAAAGCAAGGAGGTAATCAAAAGACACAGGCAGGAAACAAAGGTGGAACAACACTTCAAAAGCAGCACAGCTGATAGTGATAATGTAGTCGACAGAAAAATGGAAAATTAGGCACTGGATCTGAACCTCAACTGGGAAAAGATCACCATAAACACTGATTACAATTGCAGTAGAGCACAACTGAAGCCACAGTGGAGGACAAGAGCCCCAGACAATGCACTCAAAGAACTTTGAGATGAAAAAAGAAAAAGGAAATTAAGAAGTAGTTGCAAAGGCAAGAGAGGCCACGAGCATTTTGTACCTTTTTTTTTTTTTTAAAAAAGAGAAACACTTATTTCTACTGGCATTATGAGGGAAAAGAAAAGATAGAGGAACTGATTGAGGGAAAGAGGTAGAGGAAAAGAACACAAAGTTCAAGGGAGATAAGGAGATATTTTTGTAAGGTGCCATAAAGGCAGATGAAACGGTTAAGAAGAAGAGGAAAAAAAAATTTTATTTGTAAGTAGGAGATGATTGTAACAGTTGGAAGAAAGTGCTAAAGGGTAAGCCAAAGCATATTCAATCAGAAAGTCAAAGATTCCACGCAGAGAAAGAACTAGACGTCAAACAACATGCAAAAACCCACATGAAAATGTGGATAACGGGCTGCTATTATTGAACAAGTTTGATTAGAGCCTCTCAACACAGCATGTTTGAGCACAGCTGGGCTTATGTCCTTTGCAAAAACAGGGACACAAAAAGGATCACTGGAGGATAACTCAAGCGGTTCAAGAACTTGTAAAAAAGGCATTTGCTATTGGGAAAACCAGAATTCTAAGTGAAAGACACACCCTACACACAGTAAAAAGGGAAAATCAGGCTGGAGAGATACAAATTCTAAATACTGGTGAACTACCAGACAAATGAAAGCAGGCCACACTGCCAGTAGAATCCGAATGGTAGTGGAGGACCTGAAAGAAACCTTGCAATTATCAGAGATAAGAAATTCAGCAGTTGCATCAGAACAAGCACGCGGGCATGGCTCGATGAAAACCAAATGAAATTAACTGACTATGTTTAATGAGAGACTAGAAACAAGAATGCAAGCCAAATCAAGTTAGGGCAGAGAAGCATGTAATTACTGTCAAAGAACAGTTGAGTGAAAATTTAGAACAAGCCAGGAATCAAACTTGCAGAGAAAAAGCTCATGGGGAGGAAACAAGCATGCTGTATGTAACAATACAGAGGAAAGAAGATAAAAACTGGATCCCAACACTGTTTAGAAAAGGAAGAACCTGAAAGCAACAGGAAAAAGTAGTTCTATGCCTCTTCCATGGTCTGACCTAAGACAGAGAACAATACAAAAAAAGATAACCATAAAAAACGCAATGCAGGATAGTGACAATGGCAAAGCAAGGCACATAACTGTGGTTTTAAAGCTTCTGCCTCAGGAAAGAACGTGTCCATCCACAATCAGACAGTAGTGAAAAAAGTTTTTCCTTTGTCCCAGCTTTCATTTTACCTATTACTTCTCACTTATAGTGTACTTCTCTCTGGAGAAAGTAAATTACCAGTGTCATTTGTGAATGCATTTGTGAACTCATCGATACTAAGCCCAAAATATTTCCCTCAAAGCTTACAGACCTTTGTGCAATTCTGCTCTCTCCACCTTATTTTGTAAGGACTGCAAATTCTCCTACAGCTGCGTAGTATGTATTATAGTGCAGAGTAACTCACTGAAAGCTGAAAGCAGAGCCAACTTCCAAGGTAGATCCACCTTGAGATGTAAAGATGCTTAGGGCTCTGCCCAGAACCACATCTCCAAAACCAGGGCATTCCACAGCTTTTCTGTCATTTCCCCACCCTCAATCCAATGTCTGATTAGCCTCACTGAAATTTTTTGCCAATTGAACTAGAACTTTCTTTGCTGCAATTTGTGTCTGCTACCACTTGTCCTTTCACTCTATGACTCCAAGAAGAGCCCTAGAGAACACTAAATATCTAACAGAATAGAAGAAGGAAGGGCAAAGAGACCACTGTAGTCATGAGAAAGCCTTTGGACATCCAGAACTTTTACTAGATAATAAGCACCCAACTTTTTGATGTCCAAAAAATCTTATCTGATCACGTGTGGCAGAGATCTAAATGAGGTCATCAATAGGACATCACTACAGATTGATTAAAGATAAAAAATGGCTGTTTACGACATGAGAGAAGAACAAGGAAAAACAGTATTCCAAATGGCATATATTTGCTAATGAAAGAAAATAATTGTGTATAGTAAGGTCAGGTACTCACCATCTCTCTCGCAATCTCCACAGCTTCCTGCAGCCCATAGAGCCTGCCACAGACCAGGTAGATCCCATTGGCCCAGAGAATACAACCCTCATGGACCCAAAATTCATTGCTGTCAAGAGGTAGTTCAGGAATTTGTAACTCCAGCTCAGTGCCACCTTCTGAAGTGGGCATAGATGGTTTTGAGTCCAAAGGAGTCTTTTCACCAGCACTGCCACCATCAGCGGATGCTTTTTTACAAGAAGCTCCCCTTGAAAGTGACCGAGAGGCTCCGCCACAGTCCTCAGAGCGGTGCCGCCTCTTAAAGCGGGGATGAGCAGCCAGGCTTCTTTGTTCCTTCTGTTGTTGCTGTTCCTCCTCCTCTTCAGTATCTGTCTTGGAACCATTAGAAGCACTTTTGTGCCGTACCTTGACCTTGCTCTGCATTTCTGTGGCCCTCTTTGGAGGTGGATTCTTGGGCAAGGTAGCTGCATAATCCTGGGGGTAGAAAGGACCAAAGAGGTCACCCATGTTACGATAGCTGGCCCATTTGCCACACAGGCAGCAAACCAGATGCCCCAAGACAGAAGACTCCGTTACTACAGGGCCTTGCAGCATGAAAGTTGAGGTGGGCAGCACTTTGCTCTCTGCATTGCTGGGAGGGGGTGTTGAAGACCTCTGTCCTTTCCGACCCCTCACCAATTTGTTCTGCTCCTCTTCCTCCGCGTTTATGATTGTGCACACAGCGCCTAATTCACACTTGTTTACCACATGAATATAAGGGAAAAAGGACTTATTCTTGGAGTCAGTTTTATCTACAGACTGGGTAGCATATTTAAGTTTGATCTCTGGTTCTTGAGGCTCCACGATTGGAGCAGCCCGTCTAGGCTTCCGCTTCCGTGGCTGTGCTGCAGGTTTTCGCCTCTCCCTCCTTTGCCTCTTGGGCTTTGGCTCACCAGCACCCACCCCTTCTGCAGGCTGTGATGGTGCTGGCGGGGGAGGCGGGGGCACAGGCAGCTGCTGCTGTTGCTGCTGCTTCTTCTGCTTGTTCACACTCCCAATTGGCCTCCCTTTTTTCTTTCCAGAGGGGAAATATCCCTTTGGAGGGAAACCATCTGGCTTGGGTGAAATGTTTGTCACATCTCCATCTTTTTCCTCAGACTTTGGATTTGGTTCAGAAATGAACACACTGGAAGGGGAGATTGTTTTTGAGTCAGAAAACGTCAGAGTTCCAGCTCCACTTACAGATCCATCAGACCTTCCCTGACCACCTGACTTCTGAGAAGGTGGTGGTGCTGCACTGGATCCTCCTCCCTCTTTGCCAATACTGGTGGTTTCAGGGACCTCTTTTTTGTTTTTATCATCCTCGCTGCTTTGCCACTCTTCTGAAGATCTTGGAACAGTTTTTTCACCACTTGTATCCTGGCTTGCTGGCCCCACTTGATCTGGTATCTCTCCTTTTCTTTTCTCAGCCTCTGGTCCATGTCCAGCCACATTTCCTCCTTCAGGCCCACTCTTGAGGGACAGGATGTCATCAAGAGTGACAGTATCTGGACCAGTTTCAGCACTGTTGGTAGAAACGCTTCTCCTAATATTGGGAGATGTAATTTTCTGAACAATAGCTTCCAGTTTTAATCCTCGCCCCTTTCTTGGGGGCAATATTTTGGTCTTTGCCGGGCTTGTGAGGGAAACAGCAGGACAATTCCTATTATCAGGACTTGGCAGGTCCTTGAAGGAATCTCCCTTTGCAACTGATTTGCCAGCATCTTGGCTTTGAGATGAATGAGCATAGGAGTTGTATGTTTTATCAGCTCCTTCTTTTGCTGAAGTCATCAGTCGCCCTTTATCGTCACTGCCACTGTTCTTCATATCGTGTGGCTGTCTTTTGGTAGGGATAGGAGAGATGAAAGAACGGACCCTCCTCCTCATAATTAATGGGTTCTGTGGAGACTGGTCCTCCTGGCCAGGGAGCCTAAGCATAGCATTACTAGGCTTGGGCAAATCTGTAGATTCCTCTCGTCGATGCCCATCGCTGTCTTGAGGGCAAAACCTTTTTTGGTTGGCTGCTCCAAGAGGGCCGCTGCTTTTGGCAGGAGAAGTTTGCCGAGAGAGGTCCCAACCAGATTCATGATGCTGCAACTTCTGGCTGCCATGTTTCAGTTCGGCGCATTTGCTCTGAGTACTGTCACTCCCCATGACACAGCGCCCAGCTTCCTGGCTTCCAGTATCATGGTAAGAGCTACCTTGAAGGTACATCATTCCATCCTTGTCATTTTTTAAGGGACTCCTTACTCTTTCCAGAAACTGCTGCTGTCTTGGGCTCTTCCTTGCTCCTTCCTGCCTGTGCTGAGCTGCAGCAATCACACCCTGAGCAGTGCTGCTTGCCCAGTCTTTGTATTCTTCTTGCTGTTGCTGGTATATCTGTCTCTTGTAATGATACTGGGAATTCAGACTCTGGTTGGGGTCACCAAAAGCATGAGGCCTAGCATTGGTGTGATATGCTGAAGCCAGAGATGGGCCTTCTGAATTCTGAGGGTAGACAGAATGCAAGGAACCCCTGCTAACTCTTTCAGATAGTGTCATGTGTGGGTTCATGTGATGCAGATCTGCACCTGGGCCTCTGCTTCTGCCTGGTGACATTTTCAGCTTATCAGCAAGATCCTGATATTGAGAGGGTGATTTACCCCTTCCAGTTCTGCCAGGTCCTCGTCTCATCTGTGTCGATCTGGTGTCCTGCTGGGGCATGTAGTCTGGAGCAGCATCAGAGACTGCAGCTCCAGGGCTGGCATTGCCTCGAAAAGATTCATGCTTGATGCCAGCAGGATGACAATGGTCTCCTGTTTTTTTATTGTTTAGACTAGCTGAGCTCTTTGACTGCTCAAAATCTTCTTCCTTTATTTGCCCACTGTGAGCTTTCATCTTTGTTTCCATGGATACTAAACCACCAGGGAGTATTACTGACTGGCTCAAGCCAGGGGCAAGACGTTCACTCCTTCCGCTTCTGGCCTCAGGACCCATGTGCCCTATGGGGTGAGGGCCAGGATCTCTTACAAGTTGCCTTAATGGGGATATGTCACAGATCACTGATCTCCTCTCTGAGAGTGCTCCTGCCTCATGGGCAGCAGACTGAGACTCCACATCAAACTTTCTAGCAATAGGGTAATCAGCTAAATTTATCTGCTTCATGTCTTGAGCTGCACTGCTAGACTTCCTATCCCAGGGACCCCAGTGAGGGCCCTCTAGGAGGGACCCCATGCTTTTGTTTAAGAGGCCTCTATTGGTCAATTCATTGGTTTGACTAATTAAAACATTGGGTCTCATGGCTCCCTCCAAACTCCCAGCCATCCCAGAATGCTCCTGCGCATTCCTAGAGTACCTTCTGTCTGGATGATGGTGGTACCCCTGTAAAACCTCTTGGAGGAGGCTAGGAAACTTCTCATTACGGCCTTTGCGCTCACTATGCCCTGGAAAATCTCCCTTTTCTTGACCAGATGGATACTGTGGAAAGCCACCAATACCTCTCTGTATACCAGGTGCTATATTATCCTTGTAGCTGTATCTTAAACTGCCAGGAGACTTGGAAGATTCTGTTCTTGCAGGAAAATTTGGCCCAACAACTGCATGACCAGGCTGGCTGTTCCCCTCCCCATTATGGTTAGTGTTATCGCCACTTTTGCTCCCTTTACCTCCTCCTTGAGTCTCTTGCTGTGTCCCTGCATGCCCAGCTTCTTTTGCTCCACTAGTGCTAGCTGGTGCTTGAGAGGCTGTGGAAGCATCATCTTGTGCAGGTTTATCTTGTCCACCTGACTTTTCTACTCTTCCTGCCATGGCTTCCCGGGACACAATCACCCCAACTGCCTTTTCATTCACTTTCGGGGCATTTTCCACAGCCACCACAGCTTCCTTCCCATCAGGGGAAGCCACATCCTCCCTAGCTGCAGGACTGCTGCTGAGTTTTGATGGCTCATTCTGAGAACCTTGTGCTGGTGAGGAGTTAGGTCTCTCTAAATTACCCCCTTTGTAAGTGGTGTCTGAGCTGGTACTCTGGCCACTCAGCTGTCTCACCCTTTCCCCATGATCCTCTGAACTACTGGAACAGCCACCATCCAGGGACTCTGCCATGGGAGACTTGAGTTGCTCCTCGGCCTGGGAGGAGCCTTCTGAGTTGGTGCAGCTGTCAGCCTTCTTGGAAGAGGATGATCTTTTGGAACTTTTTTTCTGAGGTGCCAAGGCATCTGAGAGCAACATGTGCTGGACTGTGTTGGGCAGATTGGCAACTTGAGAACTTAGAGCACTCAGGCTGCTGAGTCCTGGATCTGTGAGCCTTTTTTCCTGCAGTCCTTCCAGTCCAAACCCCTTGAATCCACTCGCATGAGCATTGGGGCTTGGCATCATAGATGGTGTAGGACTAAGCTGAGGCATCATCTGCAGGATCCGGTTTCGAGAACCCATGGACATGTTGCCCTGCCCACACTGGAGATTTTCTCCACCTGGCATGAGTGGAGAAGGGGTAGAGCTGCAGCTTGGAGACTGAACCACAGATGCAGCAGGAGATGGATTAGAGATTGGACTGAAGTTTTGGTGGAACTGCATCGGTGATCTTACAGGAACTTCAGTCTGGCTGTACTGTCCCACTTGACTTTGAAGAGAGAGTTTGGTGGCAGCATTTGAATACTGCATTACGTGCTGAGGTGGGTGCTGTTGCTGCTGCCCCTGCTGCCCACTCTGGGGCAGCTTAGACTGCTCAAAGCTTTTCATCGGTTGCGTCTGAAAGCTGTAGTTTGACTGGGTGCCATAGGCCTGTGCATTGGAACCCACAGCATGGCCTTCGTACTGCGACCCAGAATTCACGTTGTAGCTTCCGTCATAATTCTGTCCTGACTGGCCAAAACGCTGTGGGGAAGGGAAAGAGGAGGAGGAGGATGACGAAGGTGGCTGATAGTGTTGGCTGAACTGACCCACTCGTAACTGGTAGCCTGAAGCAGAGGAAGGCAGGGTGGATGGACGCTGCATTGGCTGCAAGTGTGAGGTGCTAGAAGCAGACTGGCTGGAAGCCTGGGGTAAAGGCTGATGAGATTGATAGATCTGCTGTCTCAGCTGCTGCACCTGCTGCTGCTGGCTAGAAGCCTGCTGCTGATACTGGGCACTCCCTGGAGAAAAAGGACCAGTGTAATCCTGTTGATAGTGGGATACACCCCCAAGGGTTGAGTGCTGTGTTTGGAACTGGCCCACATGTCCCTCACTCCCATACTGACTCCCAAAGCTACTCCCTTGAGGGGGCCCATAGCTCTGTACTGGTCCAGAAGGCCTGCGCTGAGGCGGCTGCTGCCCTCCTGATACCACTGGATCTTTGTTGGCAGCCATATAGTAAAACTCTCCTGCTTCTTTTCTGAAACCTTGGTAGCTCTGATGGCCAGAGCTCTCACCAGGCATTGCTGTAGAGGCTCCTGTTGCTCCACGACGTCCACTGCCAGCACCTCCTCCAAAGCTCTGGAACATCTGGGCCTGCTGGCGGGGGCTGAACTCTTCCAGTCGGGATGAAGTGTGCACTTCCTGCGGGTAGCTCTGCTGGTTTCCGTGATAACTACTTTGCTCCCGAAAGGACTGCATGCTGTTCAGCAGCAGAGCAGCAGCTCGAAAGCCCTCCTAAATATGGAGAAAAAGAGAGGGAAAAAAAAAGGTATGTTTCTCAGTCACACCAGTACCCCACTCAATTTCCCTGCTTCAACAGCAATTAGAATTTAGTATTTCTCTTCTACTTCCTGGTACATCAATGTTTAACCCCCTTGTCTTGCAACCTGCCAATCTTCTACGTGATGCAGGCCAGTAGCCTACTACCAGCTGGAGTGCACTTGCACTTCCAGCATTAATATTTCCCCACCATCATTTACTTACTGGCTGTGGTTTTGTGCCCCTAAAGAGAGAAACTTCCAACAATATTTGCAAAGCAAATGAGAGCAATCCTCACCATCCAACTATTCCCTAGGGCTAATACTGGGAGTAATCCAAGTATTTTGCTACCACGCTTAGAGATGTGACAAGAACCCTGCAATGCTTTCAAACCACCCTTGGATTTACCACAGGAATGATACCCAAGGTCCATGTTTCACACCAGGAAGATCTCTATAAGCAAACACTCAAGATACAATTGACCAAAGCTCAAATCAAGACAACCCAATGAAAGGATCCATGTGAGTGTGTGAAAGAACTGGCACCAGCATACTCAATGCTCAGTTCCTGAGTAATTCCAGTGACACCCCTACGTGAAAACCAACACAAGACAACACATCGCATTTTCCCCCCAGCCATCTGCTTTGCTTTACAGGATGGAAAGTTAAAACAAGTTCACTCTATTTAAGCAAAACAGTCTACAACTTCATTCCTCAGGATTTCTATATTACCTTGAATGAAACAGAACTGAAAACACTTGCCAGTCAGAATATATTTTGGAATACTGTGTATGAGCATCTACACTTACATAAGCAACTCATAAGTAAACAAACTCCAGGAAGGCTCTCCTCTGTATTTCAACATATTATTCAGTATGTGGAATTATGACTCACCCTCAAGGACTGGACCACAACTGCAGAATTGTCTGGGGACCCTGGCTAGTACCTCTATAAAAGCCTGTCACATTACTAGATGCATTAAGAAAAGTATGGAAATTAACAAGTACATGCATGTACACTGCCTTTAAACACCAAAGCCAAACAAACAAAGAAAAAACCAAAACCAACCAAACAAAACAAACCCCCCAAATTAACAGATGACACCAAGCACTTCATGTCTGAAACACCTTGTGGTTTTCTCTTCCTGAAAAAAAATATGGATAAAGCCACCTGGACAGACTCTTTCCTTTAAAAGAATGTTAAGACAATGCACACACTTTTCCATGAAACAAAACCCCAACTCCTCAGATTGGAGACCTCCTGGAAAAATTGCCTGCATTATGTTTTCATATTTAGCCATGTTTTGTGTTTGCCACATTCAGCTGAACCCATTTAATTTCTAGATTTGCACTTAAGTTTTATTCAAGTAGATCACCAAACTCACAAAAAAAACCAAAAACAAAACAGGCACACAAATGAGATGCAGGCAAGATTTGGCATCCAGTTCTTTTCCCATCTGCCTACCAAGGTTATTTTTTTAACTAACATGTATGTTACCTGAAGAAGACTCTGGAGTCTTTCATCTTCTACTATCTGTGTGTGTAGGCTAAAGAACACACAGGTACAAAACCACCCCACAGCACTGCATGTCTCTGCAGCCCCTTTCCTCTAACTTTATGTTACAGCCTTGGTTCATGCAGATTGATGCACATAATAATATTACTAGAATCAAAAGGGAACTGTCAAATTGTTTATACCTCAAATTCTGTCTCTCTTCTTCTAGGAAGTCAACTTTACTGCTGTTTTAATCTTATATTTTAAGTGCAATAAGAGGGGATCTGCTGTTCTGCTGAACTTCCACTTTTTTAGCATTTTAAAGACTACATATATCACATGAATAACACTTCTATGAATGCCACAGTGTGCCAATCTGTCCAGTTCAGGCTTATTATGGATAAGCTCCTCCTTTTTCTGAATTACTGCTTCTGATGTTTTATTAGTTCGAAGCTCCAGCCCTATCGGGGTAGGACTAAAATTAGGATACCTAAGGCAAGCTTCTTTCTTTTTTTGTGTGACTTGCTGTTAAGGCAAAAAAATAAGGGGAAAAAAGAACATACGTAGAAGAAAGTTATCAAGCTAAAGGTAAGAGAATATCTACTGCAACTGGCAGATGTTGAAAGCAGCTCTCTAGATAAGCAGTGTGGGGCTCTGCAATCAGCAACATTCACTTGTCATGGAGACTGTGCACACCCTGGCTACCACGTGCTTGGCACCCATTCTCTTTTCATGAAAGCAACACTGCCATCCTCTCACAGGCTCAGTCTCCCACAGAATCTCACACCCAGTTTTTAAACATGGCTTTACCAAAGCTTACTCTGCATAGTCTGGACAAGATCTCAGGAAGCCTCTTTGCATTACATCATACAAAAATTTTAATCACTGAATGATATTGGCTCGCTGTAACTCTACCCACAGGCTTGAAAACTTCTACATTTTCAAACTAATGTATGTTAACAATGCTGGCAAACAGTCTTAAGACTTGTTCACTATTAAAAAAGAGGAATTTTAATTATATAATGAATAGAAACAACACAAGATGCTGTAAAATGCCATTAAGAACAGAGATACAGTAAAGGTCAACCAAGGCACAAATTCTTATCCTCCATAATCTCATGCAATCATGTAACATTTATTTAGTCCAGAAGTTATGTATGCTAACTCAAAACAGGGAGATCAGATTTTTATCCTTCAATGTATTTTTTTTTCATTCTTGGAATTTACCCTGACAAACAAATAAGAAGTTTTCACCAGGACGATACTTGCTTTGAGTATCTCACAAGGAGACTAACTTGAGTAACATATTCAGTAGAATAGCTGCCAAAAAGAAAAAAGGCATTTCATTAATAACAGGAGTAAAAAAAGATAGAATGTGATCCAACCCATTACATCACTGATAACTTCAGACATATAGCACATTTCCCGTCATTAATGTGCTATAAATACAGAACTATTAGAATTACTACTGCAATAGCCTTTCTTAATAGTTACAGCCCTGTAAAGTGCTTATATCTAAGTGCTATACTCTGAGCAAAACCACTGAGAATAATCCCCTGGACAAGTCTTGTTAATAAAATACATTCAGATAGATAAGGCCTTCAAAGTCTCTCCCCACCCACATGTAAAAAAAGTATCTGTTTTATTAATTTTTTACTGGAAGCCTTTAAAGAAAACATTTTCAGCTGGTACATACTCCTCCTCATGCATGATCTCAAGAGGACAATGCAGCACCTGCCAACTGGAGACTACAACACAATCATATAAAACTCCATAATGCCAGTACACATCCATAATCCCCACAGCCATCCCCAGCAGAAGGGACCAAGTCCTGCCTCCAAACAAGTATTTTGTTAACAGCCACAAATTACACACATTTACAGTACGTTCCAACACACACAAGATGCAACATCTTCGTTTATTCAGAGGGAAGGTAAGAGTCTGGCACAGTTTTCACTACTCCAGTGTCACACCTACGCTCTTGCTACACGTGCATGCAGCTCTCTCAGTAAAGCTGCATGACTTTAAAGTATTTACAGCCTGTAGCTGTAGAGCCATCTAAGCACATCCATCTAGACACTGCAGACTACACTCACCAAGCTAAGCAGTTTCACTTTGCTCCAACACATTCATTTCTCCCCCAGTAGCCCACTGATCAAAATTTGCCTTCAACCTGGCAGGAACAAAGGAAACATATTACAAGTTTGTGTGGCTGATAAAAAACAGCCTCACTTACAGAATCACTGCACAGAAGTCTTGAATAGGAAGAAGCAATAGGTCCTCTTACCCAAATCTCAGACTTATTTGTGAAACGTGTGAAGTTATTTCAAGCACTGTATCAATTGACCTTCTTCATGTGAACTTATTTTTAAGCATAATGCAGATTTTCTCTCCTGTTTAATCATTTGAAACAGCCTCACAGAAATTTGTTAACACAGGAGTTACTCAAAATATGAAGCTACTGCATTGTGACCTTGCTGTATGCAAGATTACCCAACGTCAGTCAATAGCATGTAAGCATCTTTCAATGGCTCCTCCATGTGCATCAGAGTGCCCCTAACCAGTGCTGATTAAGAGAACTCATCAGTACTCCCACATCAACATCACTCTGTGAGATGATCTTCTGCAATGTACCATGCTAGGCTTTCCTTCACAGCCACATAAACCTTTACAACTCTTTCTGCCCTGATTATCAAAGACTGGACAAATAACAGGACAGCTGCCCAGATCTCCCCATGTAACACTGATGCCAACATAGTAATGCATCACTACAGACAGCTCATAACAAGCGAACCAAAAACCAAAATACTGTGTGGACACGCCTAATTCTTGACTATAAGCCTATAAAGGAGCAAATGAAACCACCACCAGCTCATTCAGTAGGACATAAGTGAGGTCTTTCCGCTTCGTTAAATTTTCTTTAGATTTGGGTTGACTACCGCGATCCATCTGTGCAGAGAAGTCTCAGGCAGCAGTCAAACGCAATATATCTTTAGTGCTCTGTCAAAAGCCTCTCACTTCCTAGCATGCTTACCAGGGAAGAAAATGCATTTACAGGCAGGTGATGAACAGTAAGACAGTATTTCCACAGGCCAAAATGTACACTAAGAAGTTGGGAGGGTTACAGAGTGTCCACAGTTCTGATTAAAATAGACTCACTTGCTAAATGCTGTGCAAGTGACAGAGATGTTCAGAAGTTTGCAGCCATTTCTTGCCACAACTCATACAAAATGCAAAAATCACTATTTTTGTCCTTCCTCATTCTATCTTCTTACACTAGCAGAGAACACACATAACCAAAACAATCTCAAAAGCCAGAACCCGAGTATGAACAATTCAGGAGTATATTTTGTAAGAAATAATGCTCGTGTTCCAAATTCAGCCAGAAACAGAGGAAAAAAGGATTTCCGTGTACTGAGTACATTTCTGTTGTCAAGGCCAAGCTGCTAACGCTCATTCCTGCACGTACAGAGTTATTACCTGCACACCTGATCAATGGCTGGAAATAGACTGACCATGTTTCAGTTTTGGAGGAACACTGCTGCTTTTAAGAAAAGGCAAATCAGCCACCTATGCCATGAGAAGATGAATTTAAAGATCAAACCTAAGACTACATTTAACAAAGTAACAGATATAACTTATTTCTTCTACATTTGATGCCTTTTTCAAAGAAAAAGGAGAATAATTAAAACTTGTTTTCAACATTATGGGTGCTATAGAAGTAAACCAAGACAGTCAGCCCTTCAAACAATCACCAGTTTGTCCAAGCAGTAACATTCACTGCTCACTTCTTTCTGAAAAGTCATGTTTCGGATATTATTCACCACCACACTTCTAGAAAAAACTAGTCAGATCTGGGTCTCACCAAGCCATCATCATATATTCTGGCAAACAAACCTTACTACACCACTGAAAGCTGAAACAGGATACAGTCACTTACCACAGAGAGCGCCAGACCCTATGCAAGTAGCTAAACTGAAGTATCTTGTAAAGGAGATAAAAATTAAATTAAACCGAGAATACTGCATTAATGGAAACCAGATTTTATCATTCTAAAATTCACAGCATGTCTTAGAAACCATATGTAGTGGTTACACATGCTTAAGTACGTATTAATAACACATATTAGCAACATGCATTGCAAATCAGTGGTAATACTGGTCTTGACCAAAAAAAAAAAAAAAAAAAAACCAAAAAAAAAAAAAACCAACACACCACAAAAAAACCTCAACCAAAAAAAACCCACAAAACAGCAAAACTTAGTTTTGTCCTTCCTAGTGAAAACTTATCAAAAAATTCCTCAAATGAGCTACAGCTTGGCCAAGTGGATTGTAACTAGCTTCCATCATCTCACAGACACACTATGCCTTCTTTACCAAAATGTCTGTACAGCTTTTCAGAAAGTCATTATGTATTGAGCTTAAATCCAAACAATTAAGGAAATGGTTCTCACAGAATGGGTGAGGAACAGATGAGCGTGGCAGAAGGAGCACAGTGAGCTTTGTCAGTTGAGAGAGGGGAATGCTCTGGAGATTACTGTGCTAGATAAAATCTACATTCACATCTTTTTCCATGTATTTCCTTAAGTGACCACACAAAAAGCCCAACCACAGCAAGCCTGAGTCAGGGTACCTTCCTACCTCACAGGGGAGATGTGAGCAGACATATTCAGAGCATTCAACTGCTATGATAAAAGGCATAATGTAAACAAGCTACAACAAAAAATAATCAAATTGCACATGTGGCTATTACTTGGCTGCTGCTTTCTTCCCTCACATCCAAAATATTTTTGTAAAAAACCATTTCTGTAACACCACGAAATACACAGACTTTTTGCATCTGCAAGTTTTCCTTACTCACTAAGTGAAAAAAACTAAAATACCATCTCCAGTTTAGCTTTGCACTTTCAGTGAAGTGTACTGTTAAATTCATATTCCTAAACATGAAGAAGAAATTTGACAAGAACTTCTGTTGTAAGCCAGTATTTAAGTTGTAGTACTATGAAAAAATGTATTGCTAGAAATATAACAAATGATCAAAGTTCAGCAGAATTTTGGCTGATGGTGTGTATTTGATTTTATTATTATGCCATTGGTTCTCAGTCTCAATCAACAGCACAGATGCACTTAAATAGCTTTCAAAAATCTACCAACCCCTTGTTGAAAGTTATCCATCCAAATTTTTACAGACACTGCTATTTTAGTAAGAATCTATGCAAATCAGTCAGATTTATGTGGAAGATTAAAACAACGATTTTGGACCCACATATAGGGTCAGCTGAAGAGGTCTGGCCTTCTCTATGGTGTTAACACAGCCACTCACGAGCAAGTCACATCAGGGAACTGATCCGGTCAAGAAAATTCTGAGAGGGAGAAAAGCCATTTCTGACCTGACAGAGCTATTCACTGTATCATTACACAAACATCTGCACCAGCAAAACAGACACAGCAGGAGCTGTTTTAAGTGGCGTGGCCACTGAAGGGCACTTGAAATCAGGAGCTGGTATTTAAAAGGCTCTTGGTCTTTACACAATAGTTGAACTACCCTTCCTAACCAAAATGAAAATAATACTGAACCCTCAGCTCTTTTTTTTTTCTCCAAGCTGCAGATCAGCTGATAGCACATCCTAATCCACCTGATTAGTCCTCCAAAAATGTGGGCAATTCATCACTTCATTACATACCTCTTATTGCAAATTGACCTGAGTCCATACCCCCTATGTCTTCAAGCAGCCAAACGTGATATCTGCTCTGGCAGTACAGCAAAATCTGAACACCCACTTCAAGAACCACTTCTGATCTGCTCCTCCTCAGAGATGCAAGACAGGAAGCTCAGCAGAGGCATCACAGCTCTCACTAAACCTTCTCCTTTCAGTTACACAACAATGAAAGGGAGATGTCAATTATAAATTGCAAGAGGAAAACAGTAAAGTGCAAGCAGTGTTGTCAGGTTCTATCTGCCCAAGCTCCCATTTTCTGTGCAGAACTTTATCCAATATCTAAAACACTCAGAACTGTACAGTGAAGGAAATAAAAGCCCACCATCCTAACACATTATTTTTAATCAACTTCTATCATTTTTCATACTAAGCTCTAGCCCCAGCCT